>NW_024498440.1:0-595793 GCF_017590055.1 Onychostruthus taczanowskii | reverse complement strand
CGGGCCCCTCAGCCTCCGCAGGGCTGGCGCGGGGCCAGCGCGCGCCGCGCGGTGCCTTGGCGCCACCTACGGGCCGCGCGCGCGCGCGCTCCCGCGGCGCCCGCAAGAAGGGCGCCCGGAAAATAAATTAAGACAGCACCGCATTTAAATCTTTATTAGCAAGGAGTTATTAGACCTAAGGAGAGGAAAAAAAAAAAAAAAAAAGACACCTAATGCTGGATTTGGTTGAAATATGAGTCTCTCAGCTTCCTAATCCCTCTTCATATGGCGCGTTTTACAGTTTAAAATGAGATATGTCAGATCACTTATGCATTAATAAGATGAGAAAATATTTACAATGGGCTGACTTTTTTTTTTTTTCTGCATAATTCAGATGTATTCAAAGAACGCATTCCTTTCAAAAGTATGCTTTGGCTGTTTATCAAAATATGCAGCAAACCGTCTATGTGATACCAACTTTCATCTATTACAAAATCATGTTGAACTCAAACAAGAGGAAGACTTATGTATGGCTTAGTTATATCCTACCAATAAACCATGTGCTTCACTGAAGAAGTAGCTTGGAAATTTGGCTGTCTTTGTTAGGGAAAAAAAAAAAAAATTAACCCTTTTAGTAACACTAATTTAGGAAGGTTCCGAATCAGCTCGAACGGCAAAAGAAATTCAAGCCAACTCACTTAGAAATTTGAAACAATGTACATATCCCTTCAACCTTGAAACAGTCAAACTTCTGACTGAAATTTGGCACATATGGAAACAGTTCTTCAATAAGTTTTACAATTGGACAGTTAAATACTGGGGAGAAAAAAAAAAGTATTTTTTTCAGTTTTGCTTATGCACATGCATGTGCACATGTGCAGAAACATAAATGTCCTCTAACAATCAAAATTCTTCAAAACCCAAAGTATTAGAGGCATTTTGCAAACACATGGTTAAGCCCCAGGTAAATGATAAAGAGGTCAAGGTTTTTGTTTGTTTGTTCTTGTTTTTGGTGTTTGGTTTAGGTGGTTTTTTTGTTCCCCCCATAATGTTAACTAAATTAAATTAGCATTAAACAAAAAAAAAAAAAAAAAAAAAACAACAAAAAAAAAACCCCAAAAAAACTCACAACACAGTGGCACTTTTAATACTGGTTGATCGGGCACTTGTATGCAGTACTTATAGACCAGTAAAAGTGCTCGTTTACCTGTCTGGTGTGTAAGGGGCCCTTTGTCTTGAAGCCTCCTTGGGAACTGCACTCTGAGGCACTGAAGTGATCTGAACTAGTGGAAGAGCGTTTGGAAAGGGTGTCACAACCACCAACAAAGGTGTTGTCCAACGGGAGTTCCTGAATCACATGGTGCTTTTTCACTGAAACTGGAGTGTCAGGTTTGAGATGAAAAGCAGACTGCGGAGAGGCAGATTTGTAATGCTTGGCAAGATCAGGACTGTTAGGCTTAAAGGTTGATGGTGGTGCTGTGCCCCAATCAAATCTTCCTATACTTTGCTCCTCCAGCTCTGCTGGAAGGCTTATTGTCCCGTTGATAGGTTCATGAACTGCATCATCAGGTTTGGACTCCTCAATGGTCACAAAGTTCAAAAGGGAGCTCTTTGGAGATTTCCTTTTCTTCCTTTTCTTTTTCTTATTTTGCTTGTTTTCCTGATTGGGAGACATCCACTCAGCACCTTGCTTGCTCCTCTGGGCAGCTTTGAATCTGGATGCATGTCGACAGCGAACAAGAACCGTGACAAATATCACCACTATGACAACCATGGCACCTGCCACAATAGCAATCATGATTGTGAGATAGTCCTCATTTTGGTAGGGTTGGCTGCTGTCCCCTATGTTCCGATCCAAAGGTGTTTCCATAGTCCTGCGTATCAAGTCATAAATATAAGAGGCATTTCCAGCAGTATCATTTACATATAAAAATACAAGCACAAGAGTATGCAGGGATTTGGGATAACCCAAATCACTTATGTTGACAACTAAGCGATGCAGGCCTATGTCATTAGGAGTTGGTTTTTCTTCCAGAGTGATATTACCTGTCACGGGATCAATCCGAAACAAACCCTTGTTATTGCCGCTTACAATCGTGTACTTCAGCTCAGCGTTCATGCCAGTGTCAATATCCACAGCAAAGACTTCAGCTACCACCGATCCTGGAATGGCTGAGAGTGGCACTAGCTTAAAAGAAGTATTAGAAGGTGGGTAGATGACAACAGGACTGTTATCATTAACATCCATCACGTTTATTGTTACTTTTGCTGTAGAAGAGCGAGGAGGTTGCCCTCCATCCACTGCCTTAACATCAAAGGTGTAAGAGCTCTGCTGTTCTCGATCAAAAGAAACGTTGGACTTTATAACTCCAGAGTACGGATCAAGCACAAAGTTTTCATTGTCATTCAGGATGGAAAGGGTCACTGCTTTATTTTCCCCAGCATCTGCATCAGTCACTGTGATCACCCCCACCGTGCTATACTTTGGTAAGTTCTCTGATACGAAAAACTGGAAATGATTATGGGTAAATTTGGGACTGTTGTCATTTTCGTCCAACACAGTAACAATTACAGCCGCTTGACTCTGCAAAGGAGGGGTGCCGTTATCTCGGGCTGTAACAGTGAAAATGAAACGTTCCTGCTCTTCTCTGTCAAAAACTCTGGAGGCTGTCAAAACTCCTGTCTTTCGATCCAGATCGAAAAAGGAGGCATTAGGACCAAGCTGATAAACAATGTCTGCATTTTTCCCACTGTCTTCATCTGTGGCACTAATAGTTGTTAAGTATAGACCACGCCGGTTGTTTTCAGAAACTGACAGCTCAATTACAGGCTGGCTGAAAATCGGAGGGTTGTCATTTTCATCCTCCAGCTTAACTCTTACCAGGGCAGTCTGGTTCAAACTGGGCTTGCCAGAATCAGAAGCCACAATTTTAAAGCTGAATTCTTTGGTGCCCTCATAGTCCAACAAGGAAGAGGTCTCTAACAAATACTGGTTGTCGTAAACTGCTTTCAAGTGGAAGGGGACCTCTCTCTCAATGAAACAGATCACTTTGCCATTCACATCAGTGTCCTTATCTGAAACCGTAATTAGGGCAATCTTTGTATTGATGGGATCTTTCTCAGATAAGTACACTGTGCCATTGATGGGACTTATTATGTACCTGAGGTCTATGTTAGGAGGGTTATCATTTACATCAGTGACATTGATGGTGACAGTCGCCCGGGCTGGTGTAGAGCTACCATCACTAGCCAGCACTGTCACTTTGTGAATAGCAGTCTCTTCTCGATCTAAGGACCTCTGAACTGTAATCAGCCCTGTGGTGTTGTTTAAAGCAAAAAATCTTTTGGTTGCAGGGGCGACTTGGGCACCAAAAATATATCTGATTTCTGCATTGCTTCCTATATCAGCATCTGTAGCATGAAGCTGAATTACAGAGGTGCCTACAGGGGCATTCTCTGGTATATGGACCTCTACTTGACTCTCTTTAAAGACTGGCCTGTTATCATTGACATCACTTACTGTGACTTGCAGGATAGCTGTGCTGGATTTCTGGGGGGTACCTCCATCCTCCACTTTGATTTTCATCACGTAGGTGTCCTTTTGCTCTCTGTCCAAGTTCTGCTGTACAATCAGCTGAGGCCATTTCTCCCCTTCTGGAGTTTCTACAATATCCAGTCCAAAGACACTCTGCCCATTTAACAGCTCATAGTGCTGCACACCATTGAAACCTGTGTCAGGATCTGTTGCTGATGGGATTGGAAAGCGACTGTTGATCAGAGTGTTTTCTGGGATGGAGATATTGATGACAGGGGATGGAAACATAGGTGCATTGTCATTAGTATCCTTTACAATGATTTTTATTTTGATCAGCCTAAAAAAGTCATTGGGGAGAATCACCACTTCAAGTTCAAAGAAACACTCATTCTCTTCTGCATAGGAAGCTCCAGCACATAGTTTTTCTCTGTCTATTCTGTTAGATGTTGTAAAGATTTCCCCCGTGTTACTGGACACTTTGACCAGAGGTGCATCCCCTGCTTTAGACACCAGTCTGTAGACAAGGCTGGCACTGGTCCCTGTGGCAGCATTGATATGAGAAATGTTCAGGTCCTTTGGTATGTTCCCTATGGGCACGTTTTCAGGCAGCTCCTCTCTAATAGTGTAAATAAGTTCTTGAGCTATAGCAGAATCCAGCCTTAAACAGGCAATCAAAGCGGCCAACAGGTAAAAATCCCTCAGGTCCATGATAATGTTTTTATTCTCTTTCCACGGATTTTAGGATTTAAAGGTTTCCAGAGAGGAATGATGCACGATTTGCAAGAGGAGGCATGCATGGACTGCAGGATGCATTACATCTCATTTCTTATTTGGAGACATCACTGTCAACACAACCACACAAAACAGCATTATTGTTTTTTTTAGGCATGATAAATCCACAATCTCCAACTACTACTTGTTTTTGCAATGCACGCTTTCAGCAGTACATTTTCTTACTGCTCCCTTTTACAAGGAAGCCCTCTGGACAAATGCACCAATATCCCATCAGCTGCATTTGCTCAGAGCACGAATGAAAATAACTACTTGCAGGATTAAGGGTACCTACTGTTTTGACACGTACTTTCTGAATAATTTCTTGGTACACCGTGTAATCCCTAAAGTGCATTCCCCCTCTACCCTCCTCCAACCCAGTCATTCGGTACAAGTAAAAAACCTTCCTGGACTACTTCTAGATTCTAACTGCTGTGCCAGCTGCCAAATGTAATTTGCTGTTTGCTTCCATATGTATTTTTTAGCTCTTGCTAACCAGATTTTTCTCTGCTCGCTGTGCCTTGCATGCCCCTCTATAGCTATCGTACTGGGAAATAACCACCCGGACATGCTGCTGCTGCAGCAGTCATCACTGGCTACTTCACATCCCTGTTAACTGATGAGACAATAACAGGACTTACAGTTTCTTACACTCTCAGCTCAATGTTTCTTCTCCAGATGTTGGATACTTCTCGTCCTGTTTAATAACCTAAAACTTTATTTTTTTTTTAACACAATCTAAATCAGGAGGCTGGAAATTCCAAATGTAACTTAGAAGCAGGAAGCATGTTTACAGATGGGGGAATATACATTTTCTGATGACATGAGGAGAAAAAAAGGTGCAGCCTTTCCCCATTGACACTCGTCTCCCTTCAGGATGATATTAGCAGCTGCCACATATAAATACTGCAGACTAATAATGCAGGTGGAAGGGAAAAAAAAAAAAAAAAAGGAAAGCGACTGACAGACTTCTGTTTGCATGCACTGCTAACCGCGCATTATCGGGGTGCAAGGCTGCCAGCACCTACAGTTTGACGGAACTAGGCAGCCCTGAGCACTAATCTTATCTGCATTAAGCTGCACGGTAACTGATGCCTGTGATTACTTCCAGCAGAGTAATGCAGGTAGGGATGCAGAGACAGCGAGTAGGTGAGCCTTTCCCACCAACATCAACAGAATCCCAAGCACTGATTCTTTCCCTAGATAAATATACTGTGTGTTGGCTTTTTTTTTTTTTTTCTTTAAAGGAAAGGCATCCCAGCTTAAGGGAACTTTGCACTTACGTTAGTTGTCTACCTTTGACGATCTGCTGCAGCTAAGCAATGATCTGTTCCAGCAGATACAGCACAATGCATCTGGTAAACCACCAGTTTTGGAGAAATCAGCAGCAGCCAAACGCTTCCTCCTCGAGATATGTGTTGCTTCGGGGTGGCAAATTAGCAACTCCAGGGAACAAATTCACAGTTCTGTCGTTAGTCATCCTCTCCACGTTTCATTCCTGTGAAGCGGCGATCCTTTGGGTGCCTAACGTGCACGCAACAACCCAAACAAACAGCAAGAGAAAAATCCGGTGCACTTCTTAGAGCGGGGGTATTTTCCACTCTGCACTGCACACCATTCCCGTCCCTCTCTCGGCAGAGCAGAGGCAGCTACATGAAGTCTGCAACTTCTGACTGGAAATGGCAAGAGTTGGTGGTCTGGCGGTGCTTCTCCCTCTTTAGCTCTGGGGTGACAGTTGCCCAAAAAAAAAAAAAAAAAATAAAAAAAAAAATCAAAAAAAGAAATCCTAATAGGTTATTGCTTCTTTAGTGACGGGAGGAAGCGGCGGCGCTTTCCCTCCTCCCTCCCTCCCTCCTTCCCTCCCTCCCTCCCTCCCTCCCAGCCTCTCTCCCTCACATACGCTCTCTCCTTCTCCCTCTCTCTCTCTGAACTGAAATTCTTGATATAACTCTCAATAAGCCCAGAGGGAGGGTGGGAGCGATGCGAGGCCACCCCTCCCGCCGCACCGCATTGGCCCGCGCCGGCGGGGGCGGTGGCTGGCGGAGCGCGGCCGCGGCATTGGCCGCCGGGCACGTCGCTCCCCGGCTCGGCCGGGCGGAGGGGGCTGCGCGGCGGCAGTGGGCCGGCGGGGGCGAGGGGACGCGGGGACGCGGCGGCGGCAGCGGGGCGTTCCGCGGGGGGAGTGCGACGGACACACGCGGGCGGAGGGCGGGCGAGCGCCCCGCGGTCGGGGGCGCGGAGGGGGCGGAAAGCAGCGTCGGGTTTGCGCGTGGCTGAGGGGTAATTTGGAAATAAGGGCTCGGTGCGCGTTTGGGTTGTCGGTTTGAGGTTTTGGGGGCGCGGGGGATGCCTCAGTGCGTGATCGGTGTCGCTTGCGCGGGGCAGCGCGACCGCCCGTGGTGGCCGTGGGGCCGCCGCCCGGCGCCGCGCGGGTTCGGAGGCAATCGCCTGCCCCGGTCCGCCTTCGCCCGGTTCGGCCTTATATTTAATACATGCCCTTTCATCTATAATTCAGGCTGCTCTGACTCCAGCCTTGTCTCGGCTCCCATTTACGCCTGCACACCTTTCTCCTTCCCTTTCCCGAAGGGTCAGCCGAGACACTCGCCAAGGGAGGGAGGGAGCTACTCCGCTGGTTTGGGTTTTGTCTGCTTAAACATTGAACTGGAAAAGATTCCTCCTCTCTGTGGTTTGATAAATAATAAAAGTGATCGTTTCGCCTTCCCCATAAATGACACAGGTAAATTATCCAGCTAGCCACAAAGAAGCATCACATGCCTGGAAGACTGTAATAAAATGCCAATGTGTTATGATATGAGTGACCTCAAAAGTGTGACAAGAAGATGATTATAGTGCATTATCTATAGTGCATTATATGTAGTGCCTTTTTCAACGTTTTCTGAAGCATGAATGAACCTTTATTTGACTGTGCTTTTATTGCTAGCTTTTCTCAGCTTGAACTTACAAGCTTTATGCTAGAACCTATCCAATTTAATATGCCCAGGTACATGGCCACGCAGGCTGCTGCTTCTGCTTAAACCTTTCAAATGCACAGGAAAAAACCCCAAAGATAACATCAGCATTTGACTTTTTCTGTATGTGGTGCTATCTCATTTGCACATTTTCAGTGCATAGCATTGGTGAGCTAAAGATCGGAGTTACACCTTGAAGATTTTGCATTTTCAGATGCAGGCTCTTAGACTCCCATATGTGTCTGCACATACGATGCACTATTAACAAATGGTGGGAGCTGCTTGTCCCTCTCAGAGGTTGGTAATTTGCATGGTTGGAATTGTGTGCTACATACTGATAAATGTACATATCCTTGCAAGTCATATGGTTGCAGACACTGTATGTGAGCATTGCACATCCTGTAATCCCATGATGCGTAAAGATTAAACACTCTCAGTTTTGCTGTGCTTTGTAGTTGTGTCCAAAATACTCTTGTTACAGTTACACACAGAAAAAAAAATGATCCTGGTTTTGATGACATCAAGTAATGTTAGAAAACGGAACTGGATCTAATAATAGTTTAAGGAAAATGTTCATTATGTAATACAAGAAGGATGGCTAGAGCCCCAGCATTGAAAGTCAAGCAAGTGACATGAAGGAGCAGCCTTACTGCCAAACCACTTAGAAAAAGAATTCTGTGAATGAATTAAGCATGCAGTTCTTTTCTCTTTTAAAATACAAAGCAGAACAGCCATTAATAAAGGAGATAATTAGAACTGCTAGCATTCTGTGTAATGCAGTCTGCTTCTGAAATACGGCATGTTTATGTATGCATTAATAATACACACATTTTTCCTGACACTAGTCATATCACAGCAGTATGGCATCACAGACGTTTTATAGCCTCATTCTAGTAACATCACAGGCATATAACATTCTTATTCTAATCACACCATAGTCATTTCAATGTCACATTGTAGTCACATCACATAGCCTGGTAATAATTATTTAACTTTATTGCTAAGCTGAATAGTTTTCTGTTTGCTCAGGGATGACTTAAACTTGTAGTCAGAACCGATTAGCACATGCTCATAAATGAGCTCTTCTCATGTACACAGGGTTAGACTCATGAAAAGTTAGGAAGAGAAAAAAAAAATTCCGTGAACTAGTGTCTGTTGGACTTAAACCCAATGCAATCACAAGTCACAATAATAGCATATTTTTGCTGTTTTCAGAAGTAATTTTAGAAAGGCAACAATGTTTATGTGTAGATCTGTCATAGTAATGTTTATGTGCTTGCTTTAAAATGCTGTAGTACTTTAACTAATCATACATTATTAACCTCATGGAAGAGGCATTTCTTTAAACTGTTGTATTTGCACACCAGATTGTAAAATTGAGGCCCAGAGTACCAAAGGAGTTAGAACTGTCACAACTGCTTCTAATAATGGTAGAAAAAGAATAGAAGGGGCTGAATTCCTGAGCAGGAGTTGGACTCACCCAGTGCAGCATTAATCCACCCCTGCAATGTGAGGAACTGCTCTGAGCCATGTTCTGTGCTCACTTGAGTAGCCTCTTGTTTATCCTCTGGTAGGTGTTTATTCCATTGCTCTTGTATTTGAGAAAACTGCAGTATTCGATGTCACGTTCCCCTCAAATGCAGCTGTGGTGCCATTATTTGTACTGTTTCTTAATAGTTGCCTTTCTTTACCATTATGGATTAGCCTTTATTTCTACGTATAAGAACACTGGATTCGTAATCACATCACACCTTATTAAAATGACTTCTGTATTATAACTTACTAACTATTCATCCACATCATTGCTTGTTATCTTCGCCTCCATATTATTATGTATCAAATTCTTTTCCATATCATATTTGACTCAAATTCTAGCATGCTAGAAACTGACTCCAATTATTCTGTACTAGCTATAGTCAAATTGCACTAAATGGAATTGCTTACATTGTATCACAGTGGCTACAGGCTCACACAATGCATTATACATGAAACTGATTCACATTATGCGTAGCTAACTAAAGACTTTAATCTTGAAGTGTTGAGCATAAAATGCTATCATTCTTCACTGAACTGGCTCTGGTCACTTGATCATTTTGTACCTGGGATTGCCTCTTACAGGCTGTTATTATTAAAGCAAAATGGCTTTTCCTCTCCTGCAGTTCTACCACTTTCTGTGGAGAGCTGATTCATATGCTAATGAATGAGCTTCCTTATTTCATGGCAGAGCACTGCAACACTGGAACCTGACCTATGGTACGTGCACCTTTAGGATGTCCCCTTCAATGCAGCGTAGTGAAAAAATGCATTATAAAAATCTGCTTTTGTGTTCAAATAGCAGATTATGTGCTCACTATTGAGCAATCCTTAATATTATCCCCAGAGGTCTTGTTTCTGTGTGTTGCCGAAGTCATTAGGAAACCCATCCTTGGTCCTGTCTGCAATCGGAAGTATTCAAGGCCAGTTCTGCTGACATCTCTCAGGGTGTTTATGATGTGGCTGTCCCTGGAAGGAGAAGAGATTAGGAGTTCAGTGTGGCAGGTAAAGAAGTGAAGACTTTCCCTGTTACAGGTAGTTTTTAATCCATGAAAGAGTCCACCTCCACAGGGCAGACATTCATTCTGCTCTAACAGGCACTGGCATTGCTGTATCCTTGATTTCGGCTCCTGCAGAGTTCAGTCTCATAGTAACCTCAGGAAACCCAGTTCTTACAAGAAGCACTGGGCCAAAAAGTGATGCCTTGTAATCTGCTTCACTCCTAACCCCGAAATGTTCAGAGCTTCTGTAAAGATGAGAGAGGAATGCCACAGAGTCAGAAGCAGCATATAGAGAGGATTGTGGAGCCTCTGTTTTCTTCATATCCTTGCAAGCATGTTTCTCCTTGCAAGCATGATGCATTCATTGGTCCAGACTTTGTACACCTAATGGTTTGTAATTCAGAAGGTTGCTTCAGAGTGAGCTAGTCTTTTTGGGTAGAAGGATTGGACCTGTAGCCTTTATTTACATGAATGCAGTCAAAAAAAGTGTTTTGGGTAATACAAACCATATGTAACTACAACATTTAAATAAGCCAGGTAATTGAATTTTAAACTCTATTTATTTAATATACTCATTTTTGCAATTTCAAAGTGTATTTAATTGTTTTTCAGAATGGTTGTGAGAGGTCTAGGAAAGGAAAAACACTTAAGTGAGCATCTCAGGACTCTATAATAATCTGTACTCTTAAATAAACAGCAGTAGCTAAGTCAGTTAATGATTAATAATTTAAGCCAATTGAGCTGCTTGAGATGGGGCAAGAGTTGCAGAAGTGGGACCTTTTAATGTGTCTTTCTTCAGGAAAATAAACTCAGTCTCTGGATAATCAAATCACAAAAGGGGCAGGTGATGACCTTCATTCCATTTGAATGGCAGAACTAAATTTAAGTGAATTTGCCATTTTTTTTTTGACTGACAAAGATTGCAAATGTCAGTTCATGGCTCTGAAGGGTCTAGAAGTGCACAAGCTGAAAGCTGGCATTTTGCAGTGCCAGTGTTTAATCCCTGTTGCTGTACAATACAACAAGGTGCCCAACTCCCCTTAATTATTGCTGTTTATTTAAAGGTACAGATTAATATGCCAGCTTGAATTGTTTGCTTGAAAGTGTGTGGGACTTTTTCCTCCCTCACAGGGCTTTAGTGTCTATTTACTATAATACTAAGAATCCATTTGGATATTACGAGAGGAGAGTAATAAATGCTGTTTAAAATGCAATAATTGGACCACTTAGATGTAATTTCATGTGGCATAAAAAGGAAAAAAAAAAAAAAAACTTGAATCTTTGCTACACTCATGTCATTTTTTACGATGGAAGTACCTGATGAATCAGAACACAGAAGCAGTTTCCAACCAATGTGCTTTTGTGTAAGGCAAAAATATTCCAGAACCTGCAAATAACCTGATGTCTTATTGATGCTTTATTGTTTAAAAAGAGTAGAAGGGAAAATAAATGAAGTCTAAAGGCTTTCAGACAAAAAAATGTCTGAAGAAAGTTTTACTGAAGCATTTTTATTTCCATCAGAACATTAATGTAGTTTTAATAGATGGAGTTATGCTGATGCGATGTTGGCAAGATCAGAATGAGACCCAAAATGTGGAATGAGATCTTCTTCAGGCATTATCATGGTTTACCAAAACAGACATTTACTTTGTTTTTCTGCTTTCAACTTATGACCTGCTCTTTACTTGCACAGATTATAGAAAATGCTCAATTTAAATCAATATATATACTCACACTAACTTGCATTAGTGAGATTGACATCTTTACACCTGGATTTGAACCTAAATATCTTCTTTTTTGAGTCCTACTCTTCTGTCAGTCATGCCTCACCATTTACAAAAGGTTACTAAGGTAGTAAAGCTTGATTAAACCCTATGTCCTCTGGGGAAAAAAAAAACATACTTGTTTGACGTAGACATAGCTTTATTCTTTAAATTACAAAGGCAGGCAGACTGATGACTAATTTCTGGTTAAAAGCATCATGCTGTCATGTTAGTTTCTTCTTATTTCTAACACTTCTGCATTTCTTAACATCCCTGTTAAACCAAGGCATCTATGTTTTTAAGGTTTTATCTTTTGGGAGTTGTATGGTTAGTGTCCTGGTGGTAGAGATATTGCTAGAGCTACACCTTTTCATTGAGCAGATGATGCCCATCTATTGCCATGCATATGCACTGAAGGAAAGAGCACAGATTCCTGGACTGCATCCCTTTTCTGTGTCCTACTAGCATGGCTGTGATTTTCAAAGACCCTTTGTTCTTCTGGACTCAGAATCTATAAAACACAAGGTGTGTGCCCTCCTCCTGTGGGCAGCAGTACCCCAACTCTGTACATGCCACCATGTTCAGGGGGAGTACTTTTGATGTAATTTTGTAATTTCTGGAGACCAGTTCCTCTCTGAGCTCCTCTTTATATGGAAGCCAGAATTCTGCACAGTGGTCATGCAGAGCTGAGCCTGAAAGAAAGGATTAATCCAAACAAAATTACTCTCACAAAAACAATGGGGAAAAATTACAGGTCTGTGTTTGGTATGTATTCACAGAATAGGAAATATCACCAAATATCTTTGCTGTCGTTTACATTCCATTCAATATCCTAAAAAATATTAGGTTCTAGGCAAGAGAAAAAATCTAAATGACCACAATATGACTTCTCCATAGATTTTCACTGTTCCATTTAGCGACTTTATTGTCCAGGTTTCTTAATGGGAAGTTACTCAAAGTCTTAAAGTAAATAATGTGTTATCATGTAAGTAATAATGTAAGCAAAGTAAAAATATACAGGTAATGGGGCAATATTTTCTCTTTATGGAAACCAACTGGGCATTCTTAGAAAATAATTTAGAGGAAGAATAAATTGGAGTTTCATGGGTTTTCCTTCTTTATTACTAATAAATTGTTGCTTCTGCCTCCCATGTTGACAAGCAGCAGATGTTTCAACACAAACTCCATCAAAGTTAGTCATTTTGTCCTCTCTCTTATCAGTGTTTCTGTCGCTCTGAGGACGACATGCATCAGGAAATAAGTAAGCACCTATCTACAGGGGCATCACTCAGTCATGCTTAGACAATTATCACTGCAAAACACACTTCAGACTGATCAATAATTGCTTTCCTTGTCAAATTTCTGGATGTCACAAGCAGCACCAAAGAAAGGGATCAGACCAGTGCAAAGCCTTGTCTAGACAGGTAGATTAGATTGCTTTTAGTCCTAGCAGAGGCAGGAGGATGCCTCAGTGGTCTACAGCAAAGCCTAATACGGCACCCATCACCCTTTTTCCTGCAATGGACTTGGGCAGACTCAGGTTATGTGAGCTAGGAAAATCCCCCCTCCTAGGGAAGACACCTTATAATCTGAAAAATGCAATATTAGGAATAGCTTGGAAGTGCCACAGTCTTTTTTCACTGACAAAGTTTGTTTTGACATAGGCCAGAAAGTTGTTATTTTCAGATGGATTTACAGGGATCAGTTCTTAGATTCCCTTTCATATCTCCGTCGTTCCCCTTTATCTTTTTAAAGCTTAGATAGACTGAAGGCCTCTGTCTGATTCATGTATATCTGTGCTTGCAAACCTCAGGCCTGTGATGAGGAGAGGATACGTGTTTCCAAGACAGAATATTTTGAAAAACAGTAAGTCGAGTTTATTCACAGTTGTCTTTAGACATTCTTCTTCTCTATAGAATATATCTATATAACTATTTGTCACTGAAGACAGTAAATCTGGGCAATAGAAAAAGAAACCTACAGATTTGCTTGGACTGAAAACTCAGGTAAAATGCACCCGATGCCAGACGAAAAACACATGAAGGTATAATACAGAAATTATATATTTATCTTATTTCTGTAATTGTGAGGTCTTTTATTTTAAGGCATAACAAGCTATGTTAGTCGTTGTAAAACCAGATCCACCTTCCATATGCTATTACCATACCAGTGAGGAGTAATAATTATAAAGCATTTTTCTCCCCCACTGCTTCAGTGCTGTCAATTCCACAAAACTCCTGTGCAATTCAGTAAACTTGACACACTGAACACTAGTCATTTCAAGAAGATGTGCTTCAGCTGCTGCTTGGTTTGCATTCCTGTTCAGCTGATTCTTGACTGAGAAATGTAAGGAGTCTTACTGAAATATTAGTTTTTGTTTTAACAGCATGAGTGCCAGAGGACTTCAGGATACACAATGAGACAGCCAGCTGTATTCAGCACAATAATATGCTTTTCATTACTGACAGAAATAATAAAGAAACGCAAATAAAAAAACCTATGAGATTCTTATTAACATGCTTGAATTTAAGTGAACAAAGAGACTGTCTGCTAGCCCAAAAGATGCATTGTAAAGATGGTATAGCAAGAATCTTTTTCTGTACAGACACATATCCTACTACAAGACAACCTGCTGGATTGTGAGTTTTCAGGTTTTATCCCCATTAGGCATTTGATCTTGGATCTAAGTCTGTGAACATGAGTGAAAATCTCCATTCCATTGACAAAAATGTTTTTGTCAATCTGCTTTGGTCTGTGGTAACTCACTGCCCTAAATTTCTCAATGGAACAACAATGCAGGTATTCCTCAGTCAGACCCATCTGTTGCTTTGAAACATTTAATGTAAAATACCACAAGGTAAAGGGTTTTGCCAAAGCTTGGATTCTTTGGCAGTGACACATCTATGGCTAACGAGTAATCTTTCTGTCTTGTTACTTTTTTATTATTAGTAGATAGTAGCTTTGAATCAGCCTTTAAAAGTTGAACATAACTGGTTCTCTTGCAGAAGTTCGTATGTTTCAGTTTTCCCAAAAGTGGAAATGAAAAAATTGGTCATGAAGCAGAATTATGCTGTGCCTGAACATGGGCTTTAATGCATAAGAAACTCATTTAGTCTCGGATTAGAACCTGCATGTTTTAATAGTATTAAGAGAAGGTAATATCAAAAATACAGCTCCTCCCCACTAAATAAAGACAGGAGGCTCATTTTCATAATTCTTTCTTTAATTGCATTCTTTCAGTTAGCATTATAATTTATTATGTCAATGCTCCCACTTAGCCTAAGGGAGCTCCAGTTTCAAGTGTGTAGTCACAAATTCTGTTCTTATTAACACTGATACTACTTGTTTTGATGTGCAGTAGATCTTGCATAATATTGGAGAACATCTAAGAAGCTATAAGGTTAAAAAATGCCAAAGTCCCAAAAACAGGTCTAAAAATATCTTCATTGCCACAAGTAAGTTATGGACAGTACCTAGGCATCTACCTCACAATGCAATCCTAAAAGTTTTACCTTGAATACTCTAACTGAAGGAAGTTTGTCCACAGCTTGCTTCAATTTAAATAGTCCTGAGCAGCTACATTTGTGATTTTGTGGCTGTTCAAAAATCTCTTCTTCTCGCCCTATCTAAGCAATGCACATCTCAAGTCACCTCAGGATCTAGAAATAAGATCCTGTTCATTTTCTCAGTGGATAAAACAGTGCATGCTTACCAAATCAAGCTTTGTGTAAAGCATAGTGCATTTTGTTTTGCTCTATTTTTAAGCATAACCATGAAATTTATGTTTAAATGGTTTTAGTATTCCTCTAGCCTAGAACACGCTTACTTGGTTTTTGTCTTTATAGATTCGAAATCACAACTCCTAACTTCTAGAAGAAGTTCTTAGCTGTGTCTCCTGATGATGCTGTTCGCTTTGATAATACATGCATATACAACCTGCTGTGGCAGGTTGTATATATCGGTGTGTGTGTGTGTGTGTGTGTGCTGATTCCCAGGCATAGTGGACAAGACTAGAGAGAGAGTCTTGGCTTGCATTCTTTATTCCATGAGCTGTGTACATCCCTTGCATGAAACTGTCATTCAAGAAAATCCTTCACAGTGTCAGTAAGCCTGACCCTCCCCAAGTGATCAATGAGTTGCAGGTGGTGCACAAAAGGGTGCTGCATGCTTGAGTTACACAGGACAAAGGAAGAAAAGCCTCTCAGCTCTCCTGCTTCCGCAGAGAACTATAATGAGCTTCTATCCAGTGATACAAGTGTTCTTGGTGGCTCATTTTCCACTTCTAAGAGGTCTATAGCAGGTAATTCAAAAGCATTCCTGATAACAATTGCTTTCAGTTGCCTAAACAGCACTCTCTTGTTCTTGAGAGAATCGGCCAGGAGGTCCAAACTGAGAAGTTACATATATGACTACATGCTGTCTATGTGCTTGTGGATAGATCACCATGCTAGTCAGAGTTTCTACTTCTCTGACTGGTATAAAGGAAAGAGTGGTCTCTCTTTCATTTCTGAAAGATAGCACTCTGTAATTCTGCACTCCTCCCATGTTCTAGAGGGAGCCAAGATGCTCCTGTGAGGGATATGCAATTTGAACATGAACATTTCACCTACTAAATGGCTTTCTGGATCTTCACCTAACCTCATTTACTAGCTTAAATGCCATAAAAATTACCCATACACTTTCCAAAATTTTATCTGCTGTGAACTGTGTGATATGGAGGCTCAAGGGGAGTTTCTGTTTGTTGGGGTTTTTTTGTGTTTGTGGGGGTTGTGTTGATTTATGAGTGTTTTTTTTTTTTTTTAAATTATCACATAAGTGTCAGAGAATGTCTTCATTATCCCGATTAAAATAAAAAAAAAATCCAAATTAGAGAGAAATTAATCTTCCTTGAAGACATTTACATCAAAATAGCAGTAACTGATCTAATGATCTCAAATTTACTGTGCTACAATGAATGTAGATCATGGAACAAAGAATAGTTGGGGAAAAAAGGATTAATATTTATACAGTGTCATTTTTAAACAAAGACATCCAGAATAATTAAGTATGTGTGTATGTAAGAAGGAGTTTCTGTAATTAGGAAGGCGTTCCTGTGGAACATGTTATGGCTTAGGATGCAATGAAAACTATTTTAATTGTATTTCAGAGAGCAATCCTATTGGGAAAAGAAGGTACAAAAAGTACAAATTTGGGGAATTGTTTTTGGTGGTGGGGGGGTCGTTATTTTTACAGATAAACATAGAAGCTCTGCTTGTATTCCCTGCAGCCGCGGGCAGCTCGGCTGTGGTGCGGGCAGCGCGGCTCCGGCTCCAGCTCCCGCAATTCCCGCCGAGCGCGGCCCCCTCAGCCGAACCGCAGTAAACAGCGGCATCTAGAGGCCGCTGGTGGGTACTGCACGGCAGCCCGGCCCCTCGCCGGCGGGGCTCGGAGCGGCCGAGCCAGGCAGAGCGCCCGGCTGGACAATCGCCATGGCAATCTTCTGTTTTATTTACTTTTTAAAGTGTTGCTGAAGGCGTCCTGCTTTTGGGACTCCAGGCATCCTAGAAAATCACAACAGAATACTTGGATGCCTTAAGGTTTTTCATTTAATCACAGGCATTTAGAGAAATTAGGCTAGCATCTGTTATTAGTGTGAAACCTGGGTTTTAGTTCTGTTAGGGTGACAAAATATTATGTCAAATTGCCATAACAGCAAAAAAGGAAGTAAGATATATATCATGTAGTTTTTACCAGCCACGGTTAGTTATTTGTAACTAACTTATTATGTAATTCAAATTGTAATGTAAGCTTCTTATTATGTAATTCAAATTGCACTAAGAAATGTATAGAAAGTATTCTTAAAACCTAACTAGACCCAGAAAATAATAATTCTTAATTCATCAAATAATTTTTTGGACACTATGGTAGGAAACAATATCTGTGAAAGGATGTAAAAGAGAGGCACATTGTGAATGTCATCTTATATTCACAACTTGACATTACTAGATTTCCATCTCCCACCTTAACTGCAGTAAGAGGCAACAGTTAACAAAAATCCATTTCACCAAAAGTCTCTCTCTCTTTTTTAAATAATTCAGTTCTGCTATTTTATAGGTTAAAATATTTATCAGACTTTTTTTGTTAAAAACAACCAAGCCACAGACCAAGTTTAACCAACCAGATAAAATACCTATATATAAATAAGAAAGTGCTTGGAAAATTGTTATTGTTTGTCTTAACTGATGTTGTAGGCTTTTTTTCTGTCTAGACCCTAAGCATCTTCACAGTCTGCAGCTCTCTGCTATCCCTGCTTTGCCAAAGAAGGATACATCCCACTTCTGTTTGTCAGAGTTTCATATTATGTTGCAAGAATTGAAATATCTAAGACTGTGTCTAATTTCAGTCATGGGTCAGGCAAGAGTGCAATTTGTATAGAACTTGAATGCAAGAGGTGCATTAAGATGTAACTCAATATCTGTTTTACAAATGAGCTGCATTTAAAAACATATCATTGCTTAATGAGGCTATACTGTTAACTAAATGAATTAAAAATTGTGGTACGAAATAAAATCAAGCAAGACACAATACATTAATTAATCACAACAAAATTTTCTTAAAGCTGTCAAGTTAACCACTTAGATAAAATCTTTGATAGCACAATAATGGCAAAAAAGGCAAAAGATTTTCCTTTTATAATGTTGTTATTTTTGGAGTAACCTTTCCATTTTGAAGGTCAACATCACTTACATCCAACAATAAGCTTATATTCATTTGGGTGCATATTATAGGAGTACTGTTAGTATTAGAATGGTGACCAAGTTAACAAAAAATGCTACTGCATCCAGTGCATTATTCTCTGACAAGGAAAGTTGCAAACATTCGCAGGAATGAATCTAAAGGAAAGAAGATACCTCTCAGATTATGCTTTTCCTATTCTAGTGACTCTCTCATAAAGTTTTGTGAAAAGGAAAATAGGACCATCATTTCATTGTGATCAAGTAACAGTAGTATTGGTAAAATAATTAAAAATACTGTTTCAGCCTATTCATATCTTGCTTTCTCAGGTAAGAAAGAGACCACAGAGCTGATGGCAGACAAAGGTAGAGGGGATAGAGGAAATGCACACCAAGTTCTTCCTGAGGAGACAGAGATCACAGCCTTGCAGGGTAGGTGCCTCATCAGCCACAACTCCAGTGGATTTTGGTGTTTGCTTGGTAAATGCATTTAGAAGGAAAAAAATGTGTTGCTGCAGTTGCAAAGAACTCTTCTTATTTCATCCACTCTTTTTTATTTTCAGACGGAAGAACACTCCTGCACAGAGCTCGAGAGGCCACATATGCAGCAGAGGGTAAATTTCTGCACATTAGTGCTTCTAACATGCTCACTAATGTTTATACATCTCCAGAGGGCTTTGGTGTAGGAAGACAGTTGCTCTAGCAGGGTATCTGGAGGTAAAGTGTGAACTCTAATGAAAGAAGTGAAAAAAGCAAACAGCTGGGCTTCCTATCTCGAGATAGCTGGGGAAATGGAAGCAGTCCATAGAGCTCCAAATGGGAAAATGTGATCTCTTTCAGTAGATACTACTTTTTTTTTTTTTTTTGGTAGCAAAGGAATACTTTATCCAATTTAGCTGTAGAAATGATACACATTTTAGAAGCACTAGGTAGCAAAAGATGTGGGAGTATTCTGACAAGAAAGGGCTGTAGTCACAAAGGCCAAGATTGAAGCAAGAAACAGAGGTAATACCAAGAAAAAGGACATGACTTAGGAAAACAAAGGAGAAAGAAAGCAGCATCTGTGTAAGTTTGTTAAAATGTAACTAGGAATTTTGATTAGTGGTTATACAACAATAATTTTACCCTTAATTGCTGGGTTGATTGGAATATTTACATTTTATACATACTGTTATTTGATAGTATCACAGTGAAGTTGCACAGTTATCAAGTAGTCAGTGCCCTAATGCCTTGATCTCTATTGCCCTTGTGGGGTGATACAGCTCAGTGTTAAAGGCACTGCCAGATTGTCTCAAGCTGTCCTCACCAAATAGCTTCAGTGCTTGAAAAAATGGATTCTGTGCCCAGTGAAATAGATCACACAAATACAATTGCTCCAAGTGTGAAACCGCAAAGTGAAATTCTTGCAGTTGCTACTTTCCAAAATGCAACTTTTGCACAAAATTAGTTTTGCTAGCTCGTTGCAAATGAGTATTGTTGTTAAAGTGGGTAGGGATGTCCATGAACTATCAGCAGGCTAAGTGTCCTGTAATCATCCGCACTACTGCCCTGTTATATGAAATGTTGAGGTGTTGTTTCTGCTCATAGAGTGTTTATTTTTCTGGAGGGAAGCCAGGAATTTCCACTTCCACAAGTACAGTTCACTGGTGAAAATACTATAGTCATTCATGAATTCATTTTTGGGAGAGACATGGTGCAATTTAAAAATCTGTAGGAAGGAACAACCCTGACAAATCACATTTTTACCTGCTACACCTAGTTTTTACTTTTTCAGTAATAGTTAATTACATGCTGTATTGAAAATCCTCCACTGCACTGACAAGCAGCTGAGAAATAGCAAGAGTTTATGAAGCAAATACCTGCCCTTATATACCAATTCATGGAACTGGGAAGCTCTCTTATAGACAGCAATATAGATGAGGGTAAAGAAGATAGTGAGAACAAGCTTTAGCTGAAGGTGTCAGAGGATTGCTGCTGAAACCATCTATTAAATGTGGATTCCCAGTATTGGACTAGATAATCACACTGAATTGATAGGATAGCACAGCTTGCAATGGCAGGAATATGTTTGCTGAAAATTTATGTCAAGGTTGCCTTGGAGCTGCCAGCCTCATACCAATATAAGATTTCCTTGTCTGTAGAGATTAATTTTGTCATAAATGTCTGGAAACTTACCATTTCTGACTGCTGCTGGTCAGCTGCAAACCCATTTGAAGCCACTGCCATGCACCCCTAACGCCAGCATTAACAGAAATGCAGGCCTCAATAAGAGGGAGGCAGGAAGACACCTTGTGGTTTGAGGGCATGAAAAGCTTCATATTCTCAAATGACAGCTTTAGAAGCAGCTTTTATCTGTTTAAAAAAGAAAAAAAAACAATCCAAGCTTTATTTTTTTTTCTCTCTCTCTCTAAGGAAAAGGCCCAAGTTTTATATTGTGTTTTAGCTTTTGGCAAAGCTTGCTCTATTGGGAGGACTTTGCACAACCATAGATCTTTCTATGAATGTGAGAGTGCTTGGATTCCTGCTCTTCATGCTGCCAATTTTAGAACATATATGTCCATTAACAATTTAAAAAACATTTTAAATATGGAGATTAGGCTTTCAGGCTTATGCTTGATTTCCATCAATACAAGGAGCTATCTTTTATGGTTTTTTCTGCATATTTTTAGTTATGTGAGGCTCAGACAAGCTGAGCCTGTCTCAACAGTAGGTCAAAGGCAACAGCGGACTCCAGCATATCTTCAAGCTCTCACTGTTGAACTCCCAATTAAGGAACTTGCTGGAGTGCTCTGTGATTCCCATCTAGTCTATATATTCAGATTTCTTTTACAAATTAAAACACAAAGAAGGGGGAAAAAGTGGAAAAGTTAATTTTCTGCTCTGAAATTGAGGCTTCAGCAGACCCATCTACCCAGGGAATTATGGAAATCTAAAGTGGAAATACCCCAAGTTTGTATTCCCATATACCAGTGGGATTCTGTTTCTGAACATCAGATTCAAAGTCAGTTAAGAAATGTCATGATCTTCTGTATGGGCTCTCTGAAATCTGAATTCTTTACATAGCATATTACTTGCAGAGAGGGGCCCTGGTGGAACTTCCCTCTGCATTCGCACAGTAAGACAGCAAGCGACTAAAAGAACTCCAGGAGAGAACAAAAAGACAAAACCAAAGCAAACTAAAAAAATGTTGCTTAGCAATGCACCCTGTGCCACTCCAGGGGGATGGTCTTTTTCACAGATATTTACGTGTTGTGAGTAGAATTTATTGAAAAGCAGAGAAACATTTGTGCAAAGCCAAAAACATAAACAAATGGTGAATTGCATTTTCAGCACTGAAAAGATCAAACTAGAAGAAAAGACACAAGCAAAAAATACATGTATACATGCATTTTTAAAGGTTACTAATTTGGAAATAGGTGGGTTTTATTTCATTTTTTTTAGATTTTCCTTACTTGTCCTTTCTACTCCTACCCTATTTGTGCCATATGGTTCAATGCACGGAGTGATAGCTCTGTTAGGGCTTATTTTTATATTTGCAACTTTGGACCTATGAAAGCTTCAGAATGGTGAAAGAAGAAATATTTAACTTAAAAAAATGAGTGTTGGAAGAGGGCTGACTAGAAAAAATTCAGGGTTTAATATTTCTTTTAGTGCTTTCATGACTTCAGAATTTTAAGAAACTGAGGAACTGGAGGAATGGAAAAGGTAGGAAAAATCCATCAACATTGCTCATATTATTGAATTTAATTGCAAGGAACAGGAAACTAAAAAAAGATGCAAACTGAGGACTTTTAAATTTTTACATTAATTACTGTCTCAAAATATTTTAAGGATTATAGCTGAAAAAAACTGTAGGGGAAAAAATATCTCTATCAATTTCATTCTTCCAGGTGTTTTATTTAGGTGGTTTTTTTTGTTTGTTTTTTTGTTTTTTTTTTTTTTTTTTGTTTTTTTTTTTTTTTTTTGTTTTTTTTTTTTTTTTTTGTTTTTTTTTTTTTTTTTTGTTTTTTTTTTTTTTTTTTGTTTTTTTTTTTTTTTTTTGTTTTTTTTTTTTTTTTTTGTTTTTTTTTTTTTTTTTTTTTAATAGAAAGGCTTGCCTATTTAGACATCTCCTTTTCCCCCATTTATGGCTGGTTCCTTTGCAGCAGACTGCTACAGACCTTATTCCAAATTGGTGACAGTGTACTTTTTATACTTTCCCTTCTGGTACAGCACATTCAAATAATAAAAAGCCTTATTATGTCAATGTGCTCACTGAGTACACGAAACCCAGGCATCATGCATATTAGTTTTTCTCATGGATTGATTGGTGCCATGCTTTAGGTTACAGGTTTCGTAATTTCCTGTGAGGTACATTTCCTAGTGCAGCATCATTTGGCATCCAAGGTATTTTTCACAGCTTTTTTAAATTCCATTTTATTTTAGCATTTTATCAGGTATAATGCATAGCATTTTTTATAGCAAACTCTTGCTATGAACATTTTACAGCATAAACTTGCATAGGTATGAAAATATATAGAGATGGCAGGGCATAGATGAGGCAGGAGGTAGAGAATATGTCTAACCTCTAACATTCTCAACTCTTGGTGCAAAACTCCATTTATTTTATAGTGGAATTTGTACATGTCTTCCAAGGATAAAAAAAATATTGAATTTAACACACAGAACGTGTCATATTTTGGCTCTAATATTACAAGGCAGAGACACCTTGCTGTTTGTGCCAGTATAGATAACTATGATCTTTTATCACCTTAGAAGGAATCCTTCTGAGGAATAGAAATCCTCAGTACCTTACTGATCTGTTCTTCTTAAACAAGCAAGTCCTCTGCTTCATGGCTGCACAAGTGAATGACATTTTACAATGTAAGAAATGTGAGAGAAATAGACATAGGATTAGTTGCTTGTTCCCCAATAATCCCTTAAATTCTTTTAGCCTTTCCTACCGTACCTCCTTGTCACAGTGACATGTTAAACAGCCTGAGTTAACTTGTTTGTTCACAGTTTCCATGAGCAGTGTGTTTTTCTAAAAGGCTATGCTGGACAGCAAGGTCAAAAGCTGCTGCTGTTTTGTCCTGGATTTTGCACCCTCTGAAGGGAGACGAGATGGTGTTATCTCCAAGAGTGAGTTTAGAGGCTTTGCTGGACAACCTTTGGCAAGTGCAGGGTGGAGCAGGCAGGGAGCCTGCAGCTGGCGTGCAAAACGGCGAGAAAGCAGAGAGCACAGACACAGAGGTGACAGAAAGGAAACTTTCAGAGACAGTCAGAGGGAGTCTGCTGCAATCCACTGTGAAAACTGCAGGATGGAGAACAAGGTCAGAAGGAAGGACGGACACAGTGGATAGGGAAGAGATTTGTTCTCAAACTATTTAATCTGTGTTCCCCAGAAATTTTCCTTTTCTCTATTGTAATGGTTCCCTCATCCTACCCTGCGACCTAATGAATTATGATTTTTAACACTAAAAGCCCTGTTTTGTGGTTTGATGTAGGGAACAATGTTGGCATACCTACCTTATGTCTCTGGCTGACTCAGCGTCACATCGACTTGCAGTTTTCACATTGAACAGCCTCTTGTACACAGGACAAGAGGAAAGACTTACCACACTGCCAGTTTATATCCAGATGAACTGAAGTAGAAGAAGACTTACAGTTTCCCAAACCAGGGAAGGGGTTATGAAGGTAACATTTCCAAATTGTATGTGGTGTTGAGTATTTCTCCTCTAGTGCCAAGTCAGCTGCTGCTGGGAGCTTATTAACCTCTGTGTATGGCCACTGAGGAATGAATTCCTATCAGTTTACAAGGCATAGAAAATGTTATAGGGCAGAAGATGGAAAAAGACATGATAGGACGAACTGAGAGCAGTCTGAAGGGCACATCTATTTATTAAGCCTGCTGAACATTGCCTCCTGTAATAAATAGCAGGCTGGAGATCTCTCCAGGTTTTGTAAATAACTTGATGTTTCTTTCCTCCATTACAGTAAATATATAGCATGTGTTTAAGGCTGGGCCTTAGACTTTCTTTAGCCCCCATCCCTTGTTTTCCCATAGTTGCATGTTCTCTGGTGCAAGCAACATTACTAATTACAGACTAATAGACTGATATTGATGCAAATTTTATCCAACCATTCATAACTGCCTTTGGAAAGTTGGAAATGTGAATAAAAGGGTAAATACACTCATAAAACCAAAAGGGAGTCAGTCAGTCAGTCAGGTTGTCAATCACAAAAATGAGGCTGATATGGAAAAGAAAAATACTGCCTTTCAGTAACTTTGCCCTGCCAAAGTTAAGTATAACCAGTTAGATAATGACTGTGTTATTGTTCTAAATTGAATGTGGATTTTTTTTTTGTAAATGTTGGAGAAAACCACACGGGAAATAACTGCAGAAACTTAGACAAAAAAGACTCAGTTGACTGGTGATGCATCCTTCTGAAATGTCCACAAATGGCTTGAGACAAAATATCTATGCATCTTTTTATTATTGTGTTTATCTAGTAAAGCTTTCTTCTCTCTTGATTTCATTTTTTCTTCTCTCTTCTTTCTTCATTTCTTCTTCTCTTCCTCTTTGCAACTGTTTGGGTGGAGATGTGTAGGTTTGTAAAGAATTTTTCAAGGAAACAAGTCAGATGATTACTCAAAGCATGAAGCATTTCTTCCACTTGAGCACAATAACCTCAGAAGGACTTTTCTTCTGCCTGCTAGGGGACTGAACAGACCTGTGCCATGATTTCAGGGCCTGCAGAGGATAGGTAGGTGCAATCAGCACAGGTGTTTCCGTCCAATGAGTGTGACAAAAAATAAAAGTTTCTTGTAGCAAAGTTTTGGACCTTGATTTCAAGGGGGAACATAATGCAAAGTTCCAATGGCCCACAGGTTTCCAGGAAGGAAGTTAGGCAGTAAGTCCATAGGTTGACTGGACTGTAAACTGAACTTAGGTGCTTGTGTGCACTTTGGTGACTTGTGTGCATCCCATTCATCATAGCTTTACTTCTTTTTTTGCATGTGTATTTATCTCAGTCAATTTTTATTTTTTAATTGAAATTATTATAAACTTTTGGGGCTTTTGTAGTTTAGAAGAACCATCTTTAGGAACTATTTTTGTGATACATTAAAAATAAATCACTTTCATATGATGTTGTTACGTCAAACTGAAGTAAAGCAGTGCAAATTCAGTTGGATAAAAAGGAAGACAAAAAGCCAAGAGAACAGAAAGCTCTTTTTTTCAGTACTAAAATCAAGATAGCCTGTGTGATTGCTTCTCAGTGTTTTGGAGTAGTCTCTCACCTCTGTCAACCGAGCTGTAGTGATGCTTTCACAGATAACATGAAAACATGTTATCACTGAGTAATTTCTGACCTTATTCAAAGATATCTCTTTCTTTACTTTGTTCATCAAAAAGCTCTGTGCACTGTTGTGCAGCACCCTTGGTGCATGCAGTACTTTGTTGCCGGTAAGCTGAATCTCCAGCACAACAGTAGGTAGCTACTGATCAATAGCAACCGAAGGTGACGCATTTCCAGAAGATGCTGGCTGTGAGCTTCTGAGCCCTCTGGAGAATGAAGTTTGGCATGACACACACGCAGAATCTTAAACAGCCTGTTTAATCCCGATTCTGTAGTCATTACTGACCATGCATCTCTGAAAGCACTCTTTTGCCACAAAACCATGCTTACTTTGTGAACACCAAAATGGCACTTTTAAAGGTGAATAGGATCCAAGCAGCAATCACATTCTTATTCACAGAACTCAGTGGTTGTTGCGAAAACTATTGTTTCTATCATTAGCTTTATTACCAGTCTAACTTAATTAGCTAAATGACATTATTTAGTTGCAAGTTCTCCAGTACATCTCCTCTAACCATTGCGTATTTAAAGTAGATTTTATTCATGTAAATATGCTGGCAAGTGGGCAGAAATGAAATGGACAGAGGACAGAAAAGGAAGCTGAACAGAGTAGCCCTTCCTACTCACTTTGACCAATGTGGAAATCTTTTTCATAAAGGAAATTAGATGGCTCCAGAGGGGTAACTGCATTCTCCTCAGGACAGCACAGCATGCATAGTACCACTTAGCATGAGGCTGCCCGACACACAATGGTAAATGACCACTACAGGATTTTATTGTATTTACTGCCAGTGCTGTTCAGTGCTTGATAGCTATCAAAGCTATCAAAGGCTATACTTTGCTACTCTACTTTGATGGATATCATCCCATGGCTTTAATTTCCCTTCTTTTTAGCTTTAATTTCCCTTCTTTTTAATATAACTTGTAATCTGTGACATCAACTCAGATCAGGTTTATGTAGAAGTGTCTTCAAGTTCCTTGACTGTGTACTTTGCTGTTGCTTCCTTACACAGGGGGTAACTTTTGTAGGTATTTCTATCGGGATGTGCCTCAAAAACCAGAGTAATAACCCTGTTATATTTAACTCAGAAAGAAACCTTACCCTCTTGCTGCCATAAGATATGGGTAATTTTTCAAAATCCTGTTAAACATAAATTGTGTGCAGATCATCCCTGGTATATTTGTAGGGGTGTAACCAGATGTATATTTTCCACTGAGTCATCTGTTTTTCTATTTGTCTTTACTATGTATAATAAGTTCAGACTGAAAACAGTTTCACTTCTGTAGAGGAAATGGAAGAGTAACAGTGGATTTCAGAAAATAGAATGAAAATTTAGAAGTGGAGAACAAAACAGGTCTGGATATGGACCACTTGGAAGGGTCACATAGGTCACAGTCTACTTTCTCGTAGTTGTGTCATGTGCAGAAAAGAGGGGTTTGGAACCCACAAGTCAGGTGAATTATTTGAGACATCTCTGGTTTGTGCACTGGTCTTCCTGTGAAAGGACTTTCTATTTCATTGAATCAAACTTTCCCTGGACAATATCCATTCAAGGCCTCTCACACATCAAACACCTATCCACTGTGCTAAAACAATCAACTGAAGGACTAGCAGCATGGGAAACTATAATGCAAGACAGGAACTGAACAGGAAAGACTGAGAACACTTTTAAAGTTCTTTCAGTGGTACTCTGATGGACTCAGATGCTATTTTAATACAAAAACCTTAATGGTCAGATTTTAAATGTTCTACTGTTTTGTCTCCACACTTTGTGCCTCATAAAGTATAGCAGAATTCTTCAGTTTTGCAGCTGTTATTGTAATTAGCAAACTAAATTTCTTTGGTTTATAAACCCGTGAATCACAGCTAACTGCTTAATGCCACTGCCATAAACATGTGCTTTATTGACATCTTAAGCCCTTTCATTGTGTCAACATGTTTTCCTCTCTCAAACATTCCTCTGCTACTAACAGTCACCTATCCCTACCCAAATAAGTCGCTCATCAAGCAGATCTCAGCCTAGCTGAGATGGCTAGTGATCAGTGGGTTAGTAAGTAACTTTTCTCAAACCTTTGTTTATGTGTTAAGGGCCTAATTTAACCCTCCTCTTTTCTAAAACTGTGACTGCAGTTGGTCCTGAAACTTTACAACACGTTTTGCTGGCTTCAGGAAGTTTAAAAAAAATAATCAGTGCAGACAATTTATCTCATCTCTGAGATTCTTTTCCACTACTACTGCCAAACAGTTATGTAAATTTAAAATTAAAAGAAAAAGCCAGAAGAGGAAATCTGCTGCCTGTCACCTGTGGTAATTGCATTTCATTGGCATCTGAACACATCCCTTTGCTTATAAAGGAGATTGGATCCTTTGATATGAATGAAACACAAAGTTGTTGTTGCTACCAAATAGTGTACGTATCTGGTGAAACTCCACTGGTTTTGTCACATTCCAAGAGGGTGAATTTATTCTGATACTTTCAAAGCCATTATTTACTTAAGAAGGATTTGAAATAAAATGCTTCAGAATTTACAAATACTGTACATTGGTCACTGATAAAGAGGAAACATATTCTGCAGAGGTGTGACATTTCACCTGCCTCTCCATGTGGATGTGAGGCCATGAGAAATGGCTTCCTTGAATCTGCATCTCTATGTGTCTAGCTATAATTACATTATAGTAATGTGTTCAAAATCAGATGCTGTGCTGGACATAAATGCAGTACAATTTTGTTCTTTTTCAGGTCTTTGGGGAGATTGATAAGGATTCAGAGAAGAATTTATGTACTACAATACCTAATTTCTGAGAGTTGTGCAGACAAACTGTATTTTCTCCTTTTTTCAATGCATTGGTAAAGGGAGGTGTCCCAGAAACTTGCAAGCCAGTCAGAGAGTCACTTGAAATAGTAAAGCTCTTTGAAAACACTGAGGGTAGAGGAAGGTATTAAATCCTTACTCAATAAGACATACTTATTTCTCTGGCACAAGGGTTCTTTTATGTAAGAGGCTGAGACACCACTTTTACACACTGCTACGCAAAACCTGACAAATAAAAACTGAACAATAAGAAAGTCTACAGAAAAGTCCCAGCCACTCTTAATACAGTAATAGAGTATTCATCTCAAAGGATGCCAAGGTTAGAGGTGAGGATTCAGTTCTCAGAGTCTCTGTCCTAGGAGACTACTAAGATACTGGATGAAAGTGTTTTGTGTGATGCTGTTCAAACACATAGGAGAGTTGGCCACACTGGAAGTCCCTGATGAGACCAGACATTTAACAGCCTTACCAGGGTATAAGCACAAAGCAGTACAGTAGGATCAGAACTTCTATTATGGAGATTGCTGGACAGGGAATAAAGGTGACCTATAGATGTAGGTGGCAGTCCAGCAAAAGGTTTCTGAGTAAGACAGTAAAGCCACAGTGTCGGTGCTTGATTTGCAAGTCCTTTTGCAGATGTATCCTAATATGACAATAACACAGTTATAGCACTTCTTACTCCAAAATATGTTTAGAGCAGATCTCTAGTATATTTGTTGTGAATCCTCAGCACTGCAGGCTGCATTTTTTCTTAAAGTTTCCAGATTCCACAAACCTCCAATGTAAGCTGTTGTCCTGTTAACGTTACATATCAGGGTATGGACAAACCTTTTTTTCTAAAGAGATGAAATAGTGCTTGTAACAACTGTAAGTAGCTCTTTGTGATCCAAGCAGCACTAAAAAGAATATTTTCTTTTTCTCCCTGGTTTATCTGTGTTTAAGCAGACTAAAGAAGAAATATAAAGAATATAAGAGACTCTCAGAAGTCTGCATAGCTTGTTCAAAGATCATGAAGAAATATGTAGCAATATTAGGAAATGACTAATCCTTCTGGAACAGAGCTTTCCCTTTCACAAAAAGGCATTTCTGTTTTCCTATTGGATTGCATGAGATGCCAGAAACATGAATTAAAAATGTGGAAATATTCCAGAATAAAAGTAAGGCTTATCTAAGCCTTCTAAGATCCATCTGTCTTCTCAAAGAAGTTTAGTTTCTTTCTTCACTTGAGAAATACCAGTATGAGCAACAACAACAAATGATAACAAGAATGAAACAAATACCTAGCAAAACATGAGCAAGAAAGGATTGCAATGCCTCTGCAGAGACAAGTATTTAGATTAATTTTTGAAATTTTGGAATTTGTGAAATAAAGATTTATTGCTGCTGTAAGTTTCAAAAGAATTTCTAAATGTCAAAAAAAAATTAAAAACGGGGATTTCATTAAAGAATAAAACTGTTTAAATGTTCAGTCTGGACAAATTTTCCCAGCTCATTCCTTTACTGATTGAGCTATGTTTATAGGAAACGTCAGAACTGAAGATGTCATGGAATCTGCATTTATGCAGATATTCTATTTTCTGCTACTCAAATATTCAAAAATTTAAATGACAAATAACTATAGGAAACAATGTACCAAATTTGCACATCATAAAATTGTGGTATTGAGTTCAGTGAAACTTTTAGGTGTAAAAAGTGTCAGAATTTAATGCCATACCTTTGTCTTCAGATATCACCAGCAGGGAAATTAATTTATTTTTTAATTCTTGGAGGACCTGTCTAGCCATTAGACAGAACAACTAAATGGATCAACAAGAAGCTGCAAATGGGATTTTTCTGTAGCTTTGGTGTTACTGAAAATGGAATATAACTGCCAAAGCTATTGCTTGTGTTGCAGAACAAATTCTCTCCTGATGTAAAATGATACAATTCCATTGACTGCAATGACGTTACACCCAATTTGTGTCAGAAAAAATATGTAGCTCTTCATCCATTTATCTATAAGCTGGTTGCTGTGACTTAATTTCAAATGAATTATGTTACTGTTCTTGGTCAGTGCCCTTGCAGCACTTTATTACATAGAAGGCTAGTTCAGCAGAAATAAATAAATATGTGATTTGCAGTCTCAGCAAATGTCCTAGCCAGGAACCAATGGCCTCTCTGCAGTGTTCCAGACTAATTGCCCCCAATTTTCTGCTCTAACCTTCATATGCAATACTATTCTCCTCGTTCTTTTTCCACCTGATCCTCATGTTCAGATTTTGTCCAGTGTCAGCAAGACTTTAACCATCAGCCCTCACGTATTCAAATTCCTTTAGAGTATAGCTTCCTCTATGTGATCCCCTGTGATCATAAGAAACATGTGTTACATTTAAGAAAGTGCATTACTTAAGAAAAGGATCTGTTTAGATCTTTCCTTCTTAAGCTCTTGCCCTGAATTTTCATGGTTGATATTATACCCTAACATTTATGGTCACAAATGCTGTCATTATAATTGTGTCTTATGCTCACTAGTATATCATCATCCAATGTTTTTCTAATTTCACAGTCAAAACCTGCCATCAAATATCATAAGCAGTTTAACTGATATTAATACAAGTAGGAAGATTTTTGAGCTTATTTTAAGGCTGATTGGCAGCAACTTTCTGTCCAAAAACTGAATGCGGTAGCACTAAGTTAATGATAAGCATTAATAAATCATGCTTGAGGTAATTTCTTAGGTACTAAGGACCTTTTGATGATTAGTGAACATGTCTGAAAATTGTTCTGGTCACCTACGTAATAGCCTGTGGTTTTGGAAGGCATTAATCCAGAACATTGTCTTCATTTTATCATTGAGTCTTTTACATTATAGGGAGTTGTTTGTGAGGCCTATTGAATTCAGTGGTGTGCAGGAAGGATGTAATTAAAGAAACTGTAAGTAGTGAGTTTCAGTTAGAAATAAGTAGTTAGTTCCCAACTGCTTACTTTGGGAAGCACCTGCTGAATTTAACAGAATTGGTTCCCATAGTCCAACTGCATTTCTGCTGAACAGTTCAACCAGGTGTGGAGCCATAATCTATGACTTTTGTGTGCTTATCCACTATGAAAGACCATTGACCATTCTGTTGAATACAATATATAGGTAAAAAGTAAAATAAATGTCCACAAAACCCATGATATCTGTGAAATGGAACTGTGTTGTTGCTGAAATATTTTATTAAGTCTTGTGTTAGAAAAAAAGCACTTTTTATATGCACATGCAGGTAAATATTCCTGATGGGTAGGTAAATATTCCTGGTGGGACTTGCCTCTATCTGCTCTATGTTGAAAGTCAAATTCTAATTTACCTATTGTTGATATGTTTTCCAAACATGTCCTTCATCCTTCTTTCCCTTTATGTTTCCCCATCTTGCTCTGTTCACCTCCTGAGCCAGTCTGGACTGCGGGAATTCTGTTCTCAGTTCCTACCTTTTGGATCATAACTCTGTCTTCTTTACTGCACCATTAAAATGACTATAATGTATTTGCATGGTGGCTTATCTGACCTGGTGTTCTCCTTCTTGTGTCCCCTGTAGACACTTAAAAAAGAACCATTATGAAATAAGATTATTACTATGGAAAATTTTACTCCTAGTCTCATTTAGTTAGCATTGATATAACTTTTGATAAACTCAAGAGGAACAAAATAGAGTCTTGCATCTTCTTTTTCATATTGTATGCAGTTCCTGTGTCTCTGGGGTGCTCCCAAACACAGAAGCATAGTATAATGTTGTATTTCCTTTAGTCTTTGTGTTCAAGGTCTTGATAAGTCTTTTCCTTCTGTCCTTTGTCAGTGCATCAGGCCATATACTATAGGTAACCTTTTGTAGGCATATCTGGGTTCACCAGAACTGAAAAAAATTCCTAGATTTCTTTTCTGGGAGGGTGAATTTTGCAGATGCTTTTTCTCTCTAAAGCAGTTTAAAAAAAGATGATTGTATGATGTTTCTGACAAATTCTTAAGTGTATTACATTTCCTTTAGAGAAACATGTTTGTAAAATCAAAAAACCTATATTTTGTTGTAGGTTGTTGATACTGCATTTATATAATTGTTCTAAATGTAGACAATTGTATTTTAAAATAAAAGGATATTGACGTTTTAGACATGTCAAAGTATTCATGATACTAGAATACTACAAAGTATTCTTGTACTTCAATTGATGTGACTCACACATTAAATATTGTCTTTGACTTTACCTTAATGCTCTCCCCCTCCCTAGTGCTCACTAATGCATGTGTCCCCTCTTTCCTGCCTATGCCCCACACCTGACTGCAGCAAATCCTGTTTCTTTTCAGTAAAACAGTGGATACATTATTTGTGCTGTGCAAATAAGTTGGTGTAATGACCAGAATGAGTGAGGGATGAGAATACCTGTAGTGCAATAACCTGTGTAAAAAACAGAGTCCCAGTACACCCAGAACTATTTGAAAGCCTGACATTAAACAATTTTTGTAATGTTGCCACTGACTTCAGGACAGCTATTCTATATGTTTGCTCTACAGGAAATCATGCACATGAAAATGTTAACTTATAGAATCATAGAATCACAGAACAGTTTGGGCTGGAAGGGTCCTTTAAAGACCATTTAGTCCAATCCCCTGCAATGAGCCTTAACATCTTCAAACAGATCAGGTTGATCAGAACTCTATCCAACTATGCAATATTTATCTGAAGAATGTGAAGAATCTTCTGGGGTTTTTTTTTTGGGTTTTTTTTTTTTTTTTTTTTTTTTATTTTTTACTTTTTTTTTTTTAATCTGTACATTATTCTTTATTATAGATTTAAATATCACTATATGAAAAGTTTATTTTTTCTATTATGGTAAAAAAAAAAAAATTAAGAGTATTTTTCTTTCATTGCACTTGTTATGAAGGTGAGATATTTATACTTAAGCTAGTATTGCCAAAATAACCCAACCACTTCATGCCAAATTTAGTAAGTTAGAACTATGGAAATTCTGGATGGAACAAAATAAATTTCCCCACTTTACAAGAAATTTCCTTGTTTTAGAACAATTTCAATTACAAGTTTTAAGTATTTATTTCATTGATACAGGATGGTTCTTGTAAAATAATTGGACAAGAAAATGTTATTCCCCTTATATTCCAGTCAGTTTTTTCCAAACCTACCATTTCTGTCCACCCAGCCCTGACTAGCTTTCAAACATCCACTCACTGTAGGTCAAGTTCTGCATTTGGCTTTAAGCCTGGGACTCTCTTGACAGCCTCCTACATAGAAGGAGAGTGTTGACCTTAATCTTTTCTGTAGGTATGACACCAATATCAAGAGAGTTAATTTGTTACTCTAAAAGCGCATGTGAACTTAGCCTGTCAAGTTTTTTTTAAGTCTGAACTCCTATAAATATTCTTAACATTAAGTATGAAATATGTGGCTGTCTTGGAACAGATACTTCATTTCTGCATTCGATCAGAAACTCCTTTTTGTTTACAGTTTTCCTGAGGTTTCTTGAGTGGCCAATTATACTGAATATACATTGAGCCTAGTACGTTAAAAAAATCCACCAAATTCTGTGCTGTTGCTTTATTTTCAACACAGCTTAATTTGGCCCCTTGGCTCATGTATTCTTACAGGTTTTCTGTACAAAGTAGCCTAACTCTCTTCCTCCTAGTGTAAGATTTATCTGACCCAGTTCTGGTATTTTTAAAAGAAAAAAAAAAATCTCTCTAACCTGCCCTATTCTTTCTTTACAGTCAATGAAGAGAAATGGATACCTCAAGGGAATGATTCTTCTCATCCTAAGATTGGTATCTGGGATAGGTCAGATGGATTGCTCTTTGGAGGTGTCAATTTCTTTCTAGTTACTATCAAGGGAACTTAGGGTGACTGGTTCAGTCTTATGTCTGTAACTTTTAGATGCCTGAAGATATGTGACATAAATTTCTTATCATAACATTGTCTGAGGATGTGAATAATTAATTATCTTCAGAAAATATTACCTTGAAGACAATAGTGTTTTGACTGAGACACAAAATGTTGAAGATAATTCAGTGTACATATATTTGAAAGTTTTGTGCTGCTCTGGCAGAATCTTGGGAGATTTGATGAAACAAGCAGAGTGAGCAGTGGTGCATTACCTCTACTTCTGGACACATGTAACCAGGATTTTAAACAGAAAAGTAAAGATTTAAATTATATTAATAGAATTAACCTCATTTAATGTTAGAAATCTACAGTGGAGACCTCTATATGTGTTGTAGCCTTTTTAGGATCCTTTTCTAATCAAGAGATAGAAATAAAACCTTTCAAGGTACAATACTTCTGACCTATTTTAGATGTTCACTTTAAAATGAGTTGAACAATGGTTCAAAAGTTTCTGGTTTTCTCCACTGATTTTAAAGCAAGATTGGTGAGTGGAATGAATTCAAGTGCAGATATCAAACTTATTCCTCTGTTATTCATGAATGGATCACGAGGAGAAAATAGATTCAAACAGCTCCAAGGGGCCAAAAAGCTGTGCTGTGATATCTCAAAACTGTTTAATGGTCCTCAGCCTTTTAGTGTTACATAATGCTAATTGGTCCTGTGACATTGGACAAATATTTATGGCTCAAATGGGACATTGATTGATAATAAAGTCACCTTCAGCTGTGTAAGGACAATTATTCCACACACTGTTATATATTATATATATTTTTTTAGAAAAGAGCTCTAGAACTAATTTACAGTGATGGTAGAAAATTAATAATAAGATTCTGAGATTATTTTGTTAATATCTCAAGATTTTGAATATAGACACACATCATCATAAATGCTTCTATTATTAAAATGATTTTTGCATTTTTTTTTCATCTTGGAGACTGGAAATGTTTTCTCTATGAAAGCTTTTTCTTTTTTCAGTGCTATAGGCATCTTCTTATTCTGTATGAGTTGTTATATTTCTTCTCCCTAAATTTGAGGAATATATTGTTTTTGTTGCTCTAAAATCCTTCATCAGCTTGAAATGGATGAGAACATTGGCATGGTATTGTTTTTTGTTCTTTATTTGAAGTTCATATAGATATATAGATATACTCGGGAATAGAATATTTTCCTTTTTATCTCTTGCAAGAATGTTGCTATGTGATCCTTTAATTTTACATTCTATTTCCAGATATCTTCCTTTTATTTTTATATACTGCTCCCACAGCCAATTGCCCAGCCTTTTCAAGTCAGCTTATAGACTTCTCTCTCACAATGTCTTTATTTCTATTTTTTAAGTCATCAACAATTTTAATCATGTCTGTATTTATATATGTGCTAAGAAAACTCTGTCAAGACAGAAAAACATTATGAGAAAAATAAATAATAAATAAAGCAGTGACTTTATTATTTTTAGAGTAGGACTAGGACATTTTTTTTTGTGTTTGAGTATTAATTTATAAATAGGATATTCTTTTGTTTTGAGGAATGCAAAGCAACCTTGCAGAGTCTACCAATTGCTGCATCTAGGCTCTAGTAATACAATAAATAACAATTACATGACATTAAGAGAGAATATGGTCTAGGGTCACTTGTGAGGTCCAGTGTCATTCACTAAATGAAAGTCATTGAGAGTGTTAAACAGGGTGACATATGAGAGCTCAACATTTCTCCACTTTACTAATTTTAAGGAAAAAAGATTCCAAGAAATAAGAAAAGATTTTCCATAATACAAAACAATGTGGAGAGGATTATACAAACCACTGAGTAATTTTTATTTTAATCACTCTCTGTTATTTATATCACTCCACTGGAGCCTTATAGACAAGTTACAAAAAATTACATGACCAGCAATCTGTGAAAAATGCAATCAAATATTTTCTTATTTTTGCTTGGAAGAACAGTAAGCCACCGGGAAGAATGAAACTGAAGGATAGGACAGTAATTTTTATCCATTTGTATATATTACTTTTTTTTTTTTTTTTTTTTTTTTTTTTTTTTAATACCTGAAGATTAAGAAACTACTGATGTGGTGCAAATTAGGAAGAGTGAGCATCACAAAAACTGCCACCACATGTGGATATGTTTCCCCAAAGCACACTTGTTTACTCTAGTTTGATGCCTTAAATTTGAGTTGAAAAATTTCATGGGTGGGCACACAGGCACAGTAGAAGTGGCCCTTGGGAATGAGGTGGGCAGCACTCACCTCTGCTACACAATGGCTTGGGCTGGTGACACAGGCACCTCACACAAGCCTGGCCTCACAGCCAGGATCACAGCATTCCTGAAGTGCGCACTGAGCATGGACCTTCTCTGGAGAGTAGCCGCTGTGGGCACTGAACTGCAGGGCCAGAGGATAGGTGTCCCTTTACTCAGCCAAGCAGCTTCCAGTTCAGACAATTTGCAGTTTATGTAGGAAATGAGAAACTTATTGTCAGTTTTTTTCCCTGCTTAGTATTTATACCTGTGCCTTTCTCCTGCTGCAACTTTCTGGTGAGGGAAGAGCCCCAGCAGTTTGCCTTTTCATAGATGTTTCCTACTATTGCACCCTAACCAAAGTACAAAAAGATGCGGAATTTCTGGAACCAAATGGAGGCAGTTTAGAAAGCTGGACTCTCAGATGAGTGAATAATCACTGACAAAAAGAGATCAGCTTTCAAATCCTTATGCCTTGAGTTATTTATGCATTTCACACTGTGTGGTGATTAGAAAATCAGAAGCAGGATGGTGAGGACCAGAACCTGATTTCCTCCACACCCAAGCAGAGGACACTCAGAACCTGAAGGTCAAGTGATTTTTCTCTCCTGTTCTCACTTGCCACAATTCTTGCATTCCTTTTCATATGCTCAAACAGCTACACATGAAAGCCAAACTTTGCATTCAAGAAGACTAAAATGTGTATGGATTTCTTCCAGGTGAGTTTCAAACCCAGCGCAGATCCTTTGCCGGGCAAGTGCATGTAGCTACTAGGGTAGTGTATCTAGTCAGAGACCATCACTGACATCTACTCTTTAACAAATACAGGCCTGCTCAGATAAGCCTTCAAACTCTCAGGAATGGACCTAAACTGTGATTCTAGGTTGAAAGAAGTTTCTCTCTGAGAACAACTTCTGCATACAGAAGTATGCATGGAGTGTTACCTATTGACTAGCTTTATGCAGCTCCCTTATGATTGCAAAATAGTTTTGGATCATCTTTCTCAGGCTGTGTTTAGTCTTTTCAGAAGAGTCTGAGAAGGTGCTTGAGTCAGGATCTGTGAGCCACTCAGTTAAAGCAAGCTGTCTGTATCTGGCATGAGGTGAGGTCAGTAGGGTCAGGTCATCATGTTCACAGAATTACAGAATATTCTGAATTGGAAGGGAACCATCTCTCAATGATCCTCAGGGATCATTGAGTCCAACTTTTAGCCCTGCAAAAGACATCCAAAGAGTCACACCATGCGCCTGAGAGCACTGTCCAAATGTCTTGAGCTCTGTCAAGCTTGGTGCTGTGATCACTTTCCTGGGAAGCCTCTTCCAATGCCCAACCACTCTCTGGGTAAAGAATCTTTCCTGATATCCAACCAAAACCTCCTCTGACAGAGCTTCAGGCCAGTCAATGTGGTCCTGTCACTGGTTACCAGAAAGAGATCAGCATCTGCCTCTCCTCTTCCCCTCATGATGAAGTTGTAACTGCAATGAGGTCTCCCCGCAGTCTCCTCTTCTCACTTGGCTGAACAGATGAAGTGACCTCAGCTGCTCCTCATGCAACTTCCCCTCAAGGTCCTTCACCATTTTCGTTTCCCTCCTTTGGACACTCTCTAACAGCTTTATGTCTTTCTTATGCTGTGGCACCCAAAACTGCCCCCAGCACTCGAGGTAAGGCCACCCTAGTGCAAAGTAGAACAGGAAAATCCCCTCTCTTGCCTGGCTGGCCGTGCTATGTCTGATTCACCCCAGCATGTTGCTGACCCTCCTGGATCCAGGGCACTGCTGACTCATGTTCAACTTGCTACTGACAGAAACCTTGCTGGTCATAGATATTGTATAGGTACTAACCAGCATTGCACTGGTGCTTTACATTCCTCTAAGCAACTATGTTATGTCTCCTTCTTTCTATCTTTGCAGCACTGACACCTCAAGGGTTACAAGCACAAATTTTCTGATGGGGGAAAAAAATGAAAAAATATTTGGATTCATGTCGACCATAATTACTTAATGTATATATGTGTATATATATGTGTGTGTGTGTGTGTGTGTGTCCAGTGACTCCTCAATTTACTAATGCTGATTGCAGTACAGTTCTAGGACTCAGTATAGTCTGCTGCACCATCCATAATTGAGTTAAAGAAAAATAAAAGGATTTTTTACTTTATCAGCTTGATAATAAAACAGGGTTTAATTGACCTCACTGCAGCAGAATTTCTAATTCTGAAATAAAAAGTGAAAAGTCAGGGATCTTAAATTTTCTGTTAATAGATCTTAATGAATCACCCTGAAATAGCTGGCTCAAACAAGTCAGAACACTGTCAGCCAGCTCAGTTTGCCAAGAATCCATTTCTCTTCTAAGAGATAAATGAGGTTCCTCAGTGTGGAGAATGCAGAGTGCTAGTGTTATGCCCTTTTATTTTAGAGTTGATTTATTCCAGTTGTAATGAAAGGTCACAAATTTCAGTGTTACTTTTTTGCTTCCTTCAATTCTTACAAATTAAATTTTCTTGAGTAAGGATAATATGACATCTGAGAGTACACTCGGTGTCAGTCAGTTCTTCTACCATTATCTTTGTAATCAAATGAGATATAGTTTAATTTTTTGTCATTAATAATATCTATATTCTAAAGTCCCATCTAGTGTCTAGTGAGTTAATACAAAACTTGTGGATCACTTTGGGGTATTTTGAATCAATCCCTGTGTTACCTATCACTCCTAATATTTCTCAACATGCCCCTTGTATGTTAACCTTATCATGTCAATGAATTCCTAGGGAAAAAAGAGTCAATCTGCCAGCCAGGTGACATTGGCTGGTATGACATTGTATTCTGCAAATGCCACTTGGTCTTAACTTTGGAACAAAATCAAATTCAAATGCTAGTTGATAATTAAAACGTTCAGTGTTGGAATGCCACATAAGGAAGAACTTATCAGGAATACATAATCAAGTTGTATTCTTTATCCTGAAGAATGGAATTATAGTTTGTGATAATGAATGTGATAGGAGATAGGTTATAAAACCAGCTTCAGTGCTATGAAAGAAAGGAGATCAGAAGGCTCATATAAATTATGCTCTTATTTAACTTAACAGTGACAAGCAGAGGAAAGGGTTGGGGGTAGGAAATCCCAGAAGTGAAGGACTGATAGAATTTCAAAAAACTGTTTATTATAATAAAAAAAAAAATCTGGACTAAGGCTTAGTGTTAGATAAACCATGGAAGACATAATAGTCTTCAGAACAATGGGGGAAAAGAAGATGCTGTAGGAAAGACATAAGGCGGAAAATTTCCACTTGCATCTTAAACAAATACGAAGGTTTGCCTAAAGTACAGAATCCCCTGATAGGGCACTGTCTTCAGGATAATTAGATTCATTCTTATCTGTGATTCTAGATATTCTGAGTTTTTTCTTGAGCTGTTTTTTTGAAGTCTATAGAAGAGTGATAATGGAAATTGCAATTACAAAGTTTTTAAGCATTGTTTGGTCAAGATATGAGAAGAACGCAATAAAAGTTAGCAGCTACAAAGCTGAAACCATGAAACTGACTTTTCTGCACAGGCTGCAGATCCAGTGAATAAAGGAAAAGATAATCAAATGGTACAGCTATCTTAAGTACAGTGATAGCACTTTAGAGAACAATTTTCCAAAATTAATTTTGAATATTTGAAATTACCTGTTGCTGGGTTTGCTAAGTATATCATTAGAAATACACGCTAAACCTTCACTTCACATTTTTTTGTTCATTTAAAAGACTGTTCTTTGTGTTCAGTTCACTGACTTTAATCAATTCAGTTCTTCCTCAATTTTAGTTAACTTCTGACTTGGAGGCTGTCTTGTTCCTCCTCAGCTTTTTCTTCTTTAGGCTAAAACAGGAAAAAACCATTTTTTGTCATAGGATACAGCATTTGGGTATCATCCTTGATTTTCGTCTTTCAGACTACCACCAGTTAGACCAACTTATTGCTCCTAATCAGGGTTGTATCAGTCAATGTGTTTGTTCAATATCAATGTTGTTCTTGTTACTATACCAAACAAATGACAAGTAACAAGACAATTTTCTAAGGTCACTCTTAGTGAAACTTGTGCAACTCTTGCTAAAAGTCTTTCCCTTTCTCAACTCTTTCTAATAACCCTAAAGAGTACATATAGCCTTATTTATTTATTTAAATTTTATGATGTTCACAGTTCATTTATGCATTGTCTGAAATAAGGCCCAAATTCTGACATTGAGTAATCTTCTATTAGAACAAGGAAACCAGAAACCCTTACAACTCCTTTTGTTCACAATATGCAGAAATCCAAAATCCGTTTCATGCAAGTGAAGTCAAAATCCAGCATTTTAACTGGAATTGTGCCCTTTACTATAATGTTCATAGCTTTTTATTATTTTTAATATAATTCCTTCTGTTAGAATTTGGCTTAAAAATGTAAGTTATTTAACAGACATAATTAGGTTGCTAAGCATTAACAGTTAATTATCATATTAATAAACAGTTATTACTCCCGTTCTATACTGAACCATGCCAAAGCAACATTATTATGTATGCATTGCTCTTAGGCAACGTAATTGTCCTTAAAGGAAATCATTACAATTTAAATGAAATTGGAAGCTACTGGTTAGGGATGGCTGTAGGGCATGCACAGTACATACTAAGCAAGGAACTGTAATTTCCCCAAATCACATCTTTTCAGTAATTTCACATCACACGGTTATCTGTGTTTAGTTAAGAGGAAAACAGTTTATTTTTGCCTTGCAATTTTACAAGGGCATTATTTAATCAAGGACAAGCCAGTTCCTAAAAGGAAGGTAATGCAGAGTCACTACATCTCAGATTTTAATATGGGTTAGTAAACTATTACCATGACCATTCTGACCATGATTTAAAACTTTTTGTATTTCAGACTATATTCTAAGGAATGGATTTGCTGTGGCACTAGCACATGCTGGCCACATAGACTGAAGGCTAGAAGCACCCCAAATATCATCCAATGTAAAATATGCCTCTGTACAGAAATAACTGTCTCTTTTTGCTGACTAGAGTTTTGCTTGCTTTTGCACGTTCTTTGTGTTTAAAAGACAAACTAAATGTTCTCCTCAATTTTTTTGTCATATGAAGGTTAATTGTTAGACTTAATCTCTTTGACATCTGTTAGAATACAAGGAATTTGAACACTAGTTCCTGGTATTTTCTTAGACTGATAACTAATTAATGTTTTACACTGCCATAAACATTTCCTTAGTTTAAGTGGATGACTCACATTTACAAGAAGGTTATATCATGCGTGGGTGCTAAGGATTTTTCAGATGAATTAGTCAAAAACTCAATATTAACTTTATTAATAAGCATTATTTGATAAATGTGACACATAGCAAATGATGTGGATCATAAAGTACTATAACAGAAAACAATCCCTAGCCTGTCAGAAGCAAGACATTAAAACTTTTGGGGTGTTTTTTTGCAAAATGAATGTCAAAATAGCTAAAAAATTCCTCTAACCCATATTAGCAAAACAAAGTCTGCCTTATGTTTGGGTTTTCATACAGTTTGAACCCTTTTCCTTTCAAATATATTAGGCTAAATTAGAAGTGACTCATCAATACCCAGCTGAATTGTGTCAATATAAAAACAGAGCAGTGATAGAGATCAAGACCAATACACAAAAATTGAAACCAAGCATCTTTGAAAAGAAGTTCTTTGTCCTGTCTTTAATATGAGATTTTAAAGGTGAAATTCTTCCTTCCTTGTCCCCAGTGTCAACCAGGAATACTGCTTTGAGTCCTTGACGTAAACAAGAACAGAGTCTGACCTCCTTTCTGCAGAGGCTGCTACTACCTGCATCACAAGAATAAGCTCATGTGACTTTCTGAATCCGTACTTACATTGCTTTTAAGAAACATCAAAAATAACTTTCTTAATATTGAGAGCTTCTGTCAGTGGCATTCATTATTTCCAGCTTTATTGGCATTTGAAGCCTATAATTTATTACTAGAATGTGAATGTGTGACCTTACACAATAGTCTCACTGTTCCTGGGTTTTATCTTGTGCAGTTGGATTGCCTGTAAAGGAAAGTCATCAAGGCTGTCAGGGAGGGGTTATGGCATTGCCATAGTTGGCATGAGGTAGGGAGAAAAACTTCTGATTATATATGTGCCACTGCCAAAAAAGCCCGCTGAACTGGGTTCAGCTCACTGCTCTGAAATAGACAATAGGCTCCTGGCTGTAGAGTTGCAATCACTCTGATACTCATTGTGCTACCAAAATGCTTTAGGGACTTATAGAGAATATGTGCAGTTCACACCACATGTTCTGAGGCTTTTTGGCCACCACATTACCATTTAAGTACAAAAATCCAGGGTTGGAGATAAATTCCAGATTTGTTTGCATCAAATCTGAAGATAAACCAAAGAGCTGGGTAATGAAATCTAGTGATGCAACTAAATACCACTAGAGCTACTTGATGAGATTTGATCCAATATTTTATTCCAGAAGGAATACCACATTTTTATCTCATTCCTTAGGAGCATGTATGGTTTATGTGCATCTGTTTATGGTCTCCCACTTGATGTTTTAATGTCTTTAGACTGAATAACATGGCAATACTATAATACAATGTTCAGATAAGATGGGAATGCTTCGTTTGAAGCCAGAAAACTCTATATAGGGAACCTTGGCAAGTAAGAAGCATAATTTTGCTTGATCCTCTGGAAAGACAAGAGGTCATCTTGTGAAAAATGCAGGCTATCAATACTGGCCAATAAGCTATGGTAGATACAAGGAGGATGGGTGATGAATAATGGCTGAATAGGAAAAACTTTTCATGATAATGAGAGAATATCTGTTGTTAACAAATAACACTGATCTATTATTTGCCATTATGGATCAATCTTCCCCTCCCATTATTTTAACTTCCAGGTCAATTTTTTCATTCAGTATTTCCTTTCTTCCTAAAGTGGGAATTATTAACCCTGTATTTTTGCTTATCTGACCTAGCGAGTCAAGATAATTTCCCCCAGTTTTCCAGACAGAGCTTGACCTAACATTTCTACTTGCTTTACAGGAAATATACCTAACTAAATAACCCTACAAGAAGTTTTTCTAAGCAACAACCCCTGACAAAAGGTAGCATTAGTAGAAGAGAAGTATTTGTGTGGAACAGCATATCCTTTTTTTCTCTGGGGGAATGTTGCAGTGCTTCTTGTTTCCTGTAATAGTGCATCACATCATATTTGGGACAGTATTGCCTGTCTTTCATAGGAGCACCTGCATGAAGATTGTACATTACCAATTATCCTTGGTTTTGGTATTATTAATGTAGAGGTTTTTTTCTTCTCTACAAAAATTATTAATATATTAATACCTCAGTAATTAATAATGGCTGTTACCAGCTTCCAAAAATCTGAGTGTGAATATACTTATTAACTGGTTTTAGTGAATGCAATTTTAGACTAAGCTGTACCAGTCAGCAAACTGTACAGATATATTTCTTTTAACCCCAAGAGTAACTAAAGAAAAATACTACCAACAATAAAATTAATTAACATTTCATCAGATGAATGTTATGGGACACTGTATGCACAAATCATCATCTGTGACTTTTCTGAAGAGGCATAAAAGGTAGTGTATGATATTAACTCTGAATCCATGATTGACTGCAAATATAATGGATTTCCTTCCTTTAAATGTCATCAGGAACACTTAATTTCTTTGAGAAGTAGACATCCTTAATATAAGTCTAAGCAATACTTCTCGGGTTTTTTTTCTGCATTTGTATTTGCATTATAAGACATTAAAATTATAATATTGATAATATTTATTTAATATTAATTGAATTTTAGAATGCTTTTATTTTGCAATCGAATGATTTCTTTTGCATTTAAGGGGTTTTTGTGTGGCTAATACTATAATATTTCAGAGTTTATTCTGCAACAAAATTTCCATGCAAAGCCTGATTTTTCTAGTTCTTTAATTTTAGAATCCTAAAACGTATTCTTTTTTTTTTTAGATAGTTGAATTTCTACTGTATCTGAAGGGAGCTATGTCGTGGGTATTTGTGTCAGTCCTAAACATCAAAGCTCTTAATAGACTTCTAAAAAAAGTCTTTCAATTTTTCTTTCTAAAAGGTGAGAAAGCAGGAAAAGAGGAGAGAGAAACTTTGTATGCCAGTGTAGCTGAGACCCATCCACAGGATCAGAAAGCAGTTGATTGAAATCTGGTTTCAAACTCTCCTAGGACTTAATTGTGAGAGACAGAACTGTGTACCCGCTGTGACCAAGGACTGATGGGGCAGGGGGAGGCCTCTCACCCGTTACCTGGTAGAAACCGTCCTCAAACAAAAAACTGTTGTCAATGGGGCTTTTCTGTGGAGAATTGACTATATATAATAATCATTTGTGTTGTAGAATTGATCATATACAATGCTGTGACATATTAACTATCATCATTAAAGTACATCACACTGAATGAAAACAGTGGTACATTTTTAATTTGAAAATGGCATGAACTAGTTTAGTTAATACTAATATTAACTTAGAGATGTATTTGTTGGCCAGTGAATACCATACACTTTTAACTCCTATATTGCTCCTAGTGTTTTGCCAGGCTTGGAGGAGCAGGGTAAAAGCACATGCCATGGAAGCAGTGGAAAATAAGTAAGGAGAATGCTTCAAAATGGAGGACACAGGATTACAAAAACAGTTTCTGTATGGTCTAGAAACTAAGGAAACTTGGAAACAATGAAGTTAACCTGAGAAACCAGAACAAGAAGGGGCATTCCAACACATCCCTGTTATAAGAAACATAAGACAAAACCTTCAAAATTAAATTCTGCATTTATGAAGATTTCCTTCCTTCCTTCCTTCCTTCCTTCCTTCCTTCCTTCCTTCCTTCCTCCATTCTGTTATAATCTTTTCAGAGCAGCTGGAGGAAATCAACCCACTGTATGCTTGAATGACTCTCTGAGTCATCAATGAGTTTAGTGTGCAGCAGGAGAAAGATGATACTGGAACAAAATGTTCTGGTGTGTATTTGTGTAGTGTCTAGCATAATGGGTCTCTGCTCCTGACTGAGGCCTCTGGGCATTCCAGTGATGTAAATATTAACTAATAATAATAAAAGGACAAGCACTTTATTTGCATCCATGTGGCCATCTGTTGTGTAGACTGAATCAATATCAAGTATATGTTCAGCTTCATTTACTTTTCTCTAAGCAGTACACTTCATTTGCTGCAAAAAACCCGACAGTTTGAAAAGCTTGCGGTAAATTTTTAGCATTGAAAGACATTGTCACTGGTTTTTAAATCTTCTTGCTAATCAGCAGTAGATGTAGGCTGGAATTAGAAATAACATATTGATTTGGGCCAACAAAGACAATTGGGGAACAGGAGTGTGTCTCTTATGATGAAAGGCAGAGGGACCTGGGCCTGTTCAGTCTCAAGAAGAGACAGCTGAGAGCAGACCTCATCAATGTCTATCAGTATCTGAAGGGAGGGTACCCAGAGGATGGAGCCAGGCTCTGCCCAGTGTTGCCAAGCAATAGGACAAGAGGCAATGGGCAGAAACTGCTGCACAGGAAGTTCCACCTGAATGCAAAGAAGAATTTTTTTCATTGTGTGGGTGACCGTACACTGGAACAGGTTGTTAGAAAAGCAGTGGAGTCCCCCTCACTGGAGATATTCAAGAACCATGTGGGCACAATTCTGTGCCATGTACTCTAGGAAGACCCTGCTTGAGCAGGGAGGTTGGACCAGATGATCCACTGTGGTGTCTTCTAATCTGAAGCATTCTGTGACACAGCTGCTGTGTGCTGCAATTAAAAATATAAATAATGATAATTTTCATAGGTGCTCTTTGCAAAGAAGATGCAAGACTACTTACACAGCAAATAGAAGCATTTTTCATAGATGACGTGCCATAACTAATGTAGATTTTGCTTTCTTATTTTTACAATGTAATAATAAAGTTCAGTGCTCAACAATTAGTAGTATGTTTGGAAAGACAGAGGAGACCATCAAAGTGGCTATGGCTGTTTGTTAAGCCATTGCTCTTCTCAAGCAAGTGTCCGAAACAGTTCTCACATTTCTTCAGGTACATGACCTGAATTTTTTCTCCAAATAGTAAAGATGCTGATGCCTCGGTGTCACAGGAGCATGACAGACTGTGAATATAGCCCATGTGCTGTACAGGAGGCTAGACTTAAAAAGTCTTGGCATTAAACTTGGCTCAGAGAATAGAGATCTACTCCTGGTCACCTAATGTGTATGTATGAGTCATGGAATCAGAGAATGGTTTGGGTTGCAAGAGATCTTAAAGATCATCTATTTCCAATCCCTCTGTCATGGCTGGAATGCCTTCCACTAGACCACATTGCTCTGAGCCCCATCCAGCCCCGCCTTGAATACTTCCAGGGGTGACGTATCCACAACTTCTCTGGGCAAGCTGTTCCAATACCTCATTGCCTTCTTGACAATAACAAGACATCCTTCCTAACATCTAATCTAAATCTCTCCTCTCTTCATTTAAAACCATTCTCTTGTCCTGTCTCTATCTACATATATAAAAAACTCTGTGGTCTTAGATTTTTACATCCATATATTTCATGTTACTATTACAATATGGATTCAAACATGACCAATGAAGACTGGAAAATATTAAATAATGAAAAGAGTAATACGTTGCTAGGAAGTTATATGGATGCATCTAAACTTAAAACAAGCAAAGAAGCTCCTGTTTTAGTATGCCCAAATGTGTGGTCATAGACTGAATAAACTGGAAAGTAAAAAATAATATTCCAGGACTATGTGACTGGGGAAATATAAATTCAATTATCAGAGTATTCTTCAGCTATATGTAAACTCCCATTAAGACATGTGAACTGGAAGTACTGGTATGAATATTGCATATACAAGCAGAAAAACACTGAGCTGGTGTTGGAACCTCATTCAGCAATGATGGAGTAGCTAGTAAAGTTCTGTCACTTCAAAGTGTTCACTTTTCAGAGGAGAGTTGATCACAGTGACTATTTCTTACTTTATATGATAGCATGTTCAAATATTTTATAAAAGCAGAAAAATCTTTGTAATATTTTGTAAATGAAATCACTGTTGACTCCAGGTAAAAAAGAAAGTAGAAATGGGTGGAAATGGTTAACTTCTGTGTACAATCTCCATTATGAACGATATAGCAAAAACAGACGTATTAGAAGGAGTTCTATAGCCATGTATATTTTATTTCTTAATGGGAAAGTCAAATTTCTTTTGACTTGTATGTCTATTTATCTGTTACAGATTTCTCCTCTTATGTGTGTGGTCAGAAATTTTTCTCAAATCATTGGCTAAGTAGTTGCTTTCTAGGATAGCTTCTCATGACTTTCTCATTTAAGGTAGACTCATGTAAGGGCAGAGTAGATTTATTGTACTGTAGGCGATTAAACAAGTGAATTAATAGACATTTCATGTTATTAATTTGTATGGAGGAAGTAAAAAATCATTCATAATGTCCTGTAAATTAGAGTCCTTTCCATTAAACTCACTTGGAATACTATTTACTTGCTTTCATTCTGCTAATGTATAAAGAAACTGTAAATTGGTGCACTTATTATGTCAGGAGGCAAGAACATCTAAGTTGTAGTAAGTTTGGATCCTAACTGTATTGTCCTTAGGGTCCCTGGTGTGCAAACTCATGCAAATCAGCTTTCTCCTGCCCGCTTTAAAGGAAATTCACTATTGTGTATCTTTACAAATTATGCTCTTTTTTTTTGGTACAAGGCTTAAACTAGCATAACTTTCTAACATACCACATATAAGAAATTTCAGAGGTTCATACCTCTTAGTCATCTTACCAAACTTAACACAGGCCATGGGATTCTTTGAACTAATATGTGATTCAGATGGAATAGATGCAAATGAAGGATTTAAATGACAGTAATTTTTGATGATTTTCAGCCCCTTGAACCCTTTCACAATGAAAATGAAATGTCCAGAATTAAACTCTGACAACACAGCTTTCTTCCCTTAGTTAGCTATCCTGAATTTTCAAGTGTCTGTAAACTATGTACTGGAACATAGGTTTTAAAAGAAAAAAATATGCAGTTGCATTTTAAAATTTCCAATGAGAAAAGAAAGCATAAAAATAAAGCCTGGGAAAATTTAATAATTAAAACATTACTGGTTTCCATCCAACAGAACTTAAGGACAAGTCAGTGAGAGTAGGTGTAAGAGAATTTGATTTATCTTCACATGCCTTTTTAAAGCTTGACCTGTAATTACCACGTAAATTCTCTTGAATTTCTCTGGTAAAGGATGAAAAATAGCTATTATCATGCTGAAGGACTTTCTTTCTTTTTTTCAGTTCACAATCAAAACAATTCTAGGATGAATGAAAGAAGGAAAATTAGCCCAAAACTTAAAGGGTAGATTTTGCCTTCTACTGTTCTTTTGCATTGGTATGGGTATGAATTTTACCCACTGGCAACATGAATGATTGAATTTAATTGGAGCATAATTTATTAAATGAATTCTTTTGCCAGAATTTTAAGTGTTCTGGGAAGGTTGTTTTTCTAAACCCAGAGAAAAGGCAGAAGAATTGGAATTATGTTCACATCTCCAGCCAGAGCAGTTAGCACTGAAAAGCACCTACAGCCCAGACTTTGGAATGGGGTATTTTATGTTTGTTTGCTGCCAAGGTGACCTATTCTGATGTCACATCTTGACAGCTATCATTTAAGATGGACAAGGGGCAAGGAGCATCTGTTGTTTATAAAATACAGTAACTGCAGTAGGAAATGACTTTGGGAACAGCATGAAAAGCAAATATCACTACAGAGATAGCAGAAGGGGAAACCTTGCTTTAGAACAGGTATTCAGCAGGATAATACTGAAGATACTTAGGGAAAAGGCTGCAGAATATGGCTATGAATCAAACACAACACAAATCCAAAATAAATGCAAAACATGCTGCTAGTAGGGAAACGGACATACAGTATTTGCCTTATGAATAAGAATATGCTATGAAAAAAATCAGTGGTTTTGAGAAAGTTCACACTTTTTTTTCTCACTGTAGCCATCACAGGGTATGTGTATGGATTTGCGATACGAAAGAAAAGAGGTTTTCTACCAGGTCACACTGTTCAGATTTCCCACTTGATTATTATAGATGCTGATTATTACAATTTGAATAAAGCTCATTAAAGAAAAGCTTCAGTGAAACTAGGATAAATGCAGCGTATTGCAGACTTGACTTTCTGGCTTGACCTCAGACCTGCCTTATCAGTGTAGACCTGCCCAGAAATTCCTGGGCTATGTCTGACACTTCTTGCTGTATGTGGAGCTGATCCTATCCTGGGCTTCCTTATGATTTCCCTTGGATTTGACCTTGGATGTTCCCCATCCCTATAAACTTGTCTGGGGATCTGGACTCTGGTCTAACTTTTATTATCACCACCATTTCTGCTGGTCTAAAACCAGGCATTTCTAAATGTGGAGAGTATGGGAATGATTAAAGAAGAAAAAAAAAAAAAATTAAGAATTCTACTGCAGTGATAACCTGCCTGCAAGTCTCTCAAGAGAAGATATTGAAGTGATAAGGATAAAATAAAAGACATGAAAGGAAAGGGGAACCAAGTCTCAGCACTTCAAAGTTGCAAGTAGAGCTACAAAAAGGAAACTGAGCAACAGCTAGAGCCCGTGTCAGCACATCACGTGGCAGCAGCAGCGGCAACAGCAGCTGCCTGCTCTCTGTACAATGGCTTCCAATGAAAGCCTCAGCCCCTTGCCCTTTTACTAATCTTGTGTCCATCAGTTGCACATATTCATACTCAGATTTACAGTGAATCTGTCACTGCATTTGGAATATGAGGAAAATAAATTTTGAGTCCTCTTTACAGATGCTGTTGAAGAAAAATTATGCCTAAGGCATCAGTGTTAACAAAAAAGAAGGGCTATGCATGATCCATTTCTCCTTTATGGTCAAGCACAGTTGCAACAGTTGGATAAATTCAACCTTGTTCAAGTGTGAATGAATCCATGTGCAATACAAATGAGTGATCAATGGGTTCATCATGATGCAAAAAAAATCATAAGATTGAAAAGTAGTAGATTCTGGCAAACACTGTAACACCTTAATAGTCTTCTATGGAGAGCCTCATCATGATCATAAAATATTGTAGGAAGGGCTTTAATGGCTGTTTTGATCATTCCTGCTGAAACTAGCTTTTGGAGACAGAATATGCAAAAATGCAGTAAAGCACTTTGAAATGAGAGGAGGGAGAGCTTAGGAGAGCTCTGCCAAAGGCCTGTCACATTTGCTAGGAAAAATACAGGCCACATTACACCTCTTAAACTACTGTTGCATGGACTCCTGGCCAAGGGGTGAGGCTGACGTCTATACTGCTATAGATAGCTTTTTATAAGTAGGGTTGCTCAGTGTGCATCTATGTAAGGGTGTTAGAGAAAAAGAAGGAAAATAGACACATCAGAACTTATGCCAACACACTCAAAACTTTCCAGAGGGCACTGGCTCAAGAAATTATTATCAGACCTGTTTCTTTTAATATTGGTATGAAGAAAGGTTTTTTTGAGGTATGGGCAGAATTAGGTTCAAATTTTTTGTTGATTCAATTTTTCGTTCTAGAAGACTACCTTACCAAAAAGAATATAGCTATTACATTTCTTCTAGTTGTACTTACAATACTTGCAGACATTCTAGTGAAAACTTTGTACTAAAAGTCTGTTTAGTGCTCAGACAGCAAATATATGAGAGAGTAAATTCTGAATTTTTAATCTAAGGTATTTGAACCAGATACATGACTTCATTTACATTTATCAATTAATTGAATTAAAATTTTGTCAAAAAATATTACTACTTTTGAATAAAAAAATGTTCAAATGAAGCATTTAAAATCCATGTAATTGAGAGAAAATATGTGGTGAAAAATCACAGGGAATGAATATATTAAGAAAGTATTAAGCTACTTGTGAGCATTTGATACATGGTAAAGAGGCTAATTGTTATTAAATTGTTCATTGTGAATAATTTGTTCTTCTACACTCCCCAAATCACTCTTATTTTGATCTGATCATGTAGTGCCAACTAGAATTATTTAATTTTAGCGATAAGCATTGAAATAACAGTGATGTCAGCTTAGAAATAGGAATTTTATGTTGGTTAGGGCATGGCCAGGAAAAAGAGACCTTCTCTATTTAGCACAAAGATGCAGAGATGTCATGGTTTGACCCGGAAGTGAGGTTTTGGGAAAGTTATGGTCAAACCAATCAGTGGCCAAATTTCAGATTGGCACCTGGTGTGGCCACTGGGGATGTGGATACGCCTCTGAGAACACACAGGGGTTAAAAGCAGAGCACTCCCAGAGAGACTTCCTCTTTGGAGTCCGGCAGGTGAGCAGACCGGACCTCTCCCCCGCCCCAGCTGTNATAGCCACGGGTGAAGCCGGGTTCTTCCGTTAATGCAGAGACTGCACCTTGGGAGAGGCGGTTGGCCAGACGCCAAGAATGATAAGGCCGCCAGGAGAAGCCGAAGGAACAGAGACTGAGGGGGGAGGGTGTGTTAGAACTCTCAGCCTTCAGCGAAGAATCTCTGTTCCTGAGCCCCAGGCCCCAGGGGAGTGAATATGGGGGGGACAGGTGTCCCAAATGGTGGGAGGCGGCCACGTCTTGGAACTGGGTGAAAAGCATTCTTAAAAAGAACCCAAGGAGTAGTTTGGATCCATGGACAGTGGTGAGAGCACTGGACATGGAAGGAAGATGGTCACCATGGCAGATTTCTCTTCGAGCAGCTGCCGTGTGTGACATGGAAGCACAGAAGTTCTACTGTGTTTCCGGGAGGAAGCCTATGGTGCAAGAGGGAGGCTTCTCTCTCTCCTGATGGACTGGGGGGTGCTTGTGTGAAAGGAAGGTATTGGATTGAGTATTAATATGTTAGAGGGGATTTGAATGTTAGAGGACTGGGGGGAGGAGGAGGAGTGTTTTGAAAGTGTTCTATTGGGGATTGTTGTGTGTGTAGTTTTTTTTTCCCTTCCCTTTTGTGTCTGTGTAGATTAATAAAGTGTTGTCTTTTCCCTCCATTCCCAAGTTAGAGCCTGCTTTGTTCTGTTCCCAGGTCACATCTCACAGCAACCATTTTGGGGGATACACCTTTCATGGGGGCACTGGCATTGTGCCAGAGTCAATCCATAACAAGAGCCTATACTGCATTAAAAAACAACAACAAACAAACAAAAAAAACCCCAAGCAAACAGAAAAAAAAACCTAGAGATTTTTTTTCTTTGTGAAGGTAATTTTCTGCCTAAATTCTTAAAGAATGGATGGAAAAAGTTTGAATATACATTGGCAAGGCAGGGAGAAAAAATATAGTTACAACATCATGAAACATTAGAAGGTTAAAAAACAAATCCAGAAAGCTCTCTCTTACATTGGTATAAAACATCGTAAGTGATAATAATCACTAGTTTCTTGCATTCCTATTCCCTTCTCAACTTTGATACCTTCTCTGAAAGGATTAAACTTTTCCTGGTTTTATCATGGAGAAGAAATCGCTTAGTATTTAAGTAAGACTGAACCAAGATGAAATGGATGCACATTGAAAGGATAATAAGCCATTACCTATTCCAAGTACATTTTCCCCAGATACACAAGGGAATACATGCTCCTAAAATTCTCTTAGCTTGAATGTTTCCTCTCTGCCCACTGTGAGTGCATCTCTGGTGTTAATCAGTTTCAATTCCAAGCTCCCCTGGTGAGGTTGGAACCCTGAGGTTCTCTGCCACTGCAGATTGCATGAATGGTAATTCATGCTACAGCTCACAATTATTCAAGTAGCTAACCTGCAAACATATACAGAATTTTTCTTTTTTTTAATGCTGTGGTAGACAAGAGTGAAGCAGGTTTGTTTCCTCCCTTCAATATTATCCCAACCTCATACATGCCTTAACTATACACCTCTGGGCATGCAATATGTGGCCTCACTTTCATGCTGTCAGAAGATCACTTTGCTGAGCTGCAGAGGAGCCCTCACATTATATACTTTGCTCTGGGGAAAGAAAGAAAAAAAGGAACCAAAACAACAACCATCTTTACACCTTGCCCATATGAGTTTCAGTAGTGAGTGGTCCATCACTGATTTCTATGTATTTTGGATGTAGCCATTCTGCTATATGTGAACTGAATAATTCAGGAGAGATTCTCACATTCAGGATGAGTGCGTGCGCTTGTATCACTGGATTTTTCATCCTGTTGTGGATGAAGATAAGCCAACGGTTAAAAAAGCTGTGCTCTTCATTAGGTCCTCTCTCACAGGACAACGTGGACAACGACTATGAAGTTTATTACAGACTGCACCTCTTCTGGAGAGAAGAGTTTGTGCAAACCTTTCTGTTATAATTGTCAACCAACTTTTTCAGTAACTGAAGCCTTTCCAAGGTAATCAGTTACCAAGTAATACTATCTTTCACGCACAAACTTGAAAGAAAATTATTCTGGATTTCATGTATTTGATTTTCATGTACTTTGTTGAACATTATCCCATTTAAGTCATCAAATTTTAATGACTCTTGTTGTCTGCTCTGTGATAAAAGCAAGAATTTCTCATAACACCATCTGTGGGATTTAGCTCAGTGCTGAGCTGAAAGTCAGAAGAAGACATGTAAGGCCCAGGTTCAAAGTGATGCTTGTAACCTGACACTGAATATGAAACATGGCCCATAAACTGTAAACAGGCTGATTTCTTAACTTCCTCATATATTTAATACCCATGTAATGCTTTATGCTGGAGGACATACAATTTTATTTTGAAGATCAGCTGTATAAAATTAACATTTAAAACTCAGGAGTGGGTCATTGACTTGTGACCATTTTGAATTTTCTGGACACTTGTATATTTTTTTTCCTTTATGATTCTTATGAAAAGTCTTTAACTAGCTATTGCCTTCCAATAGTTGAAGTTTGCAGTTCAATCTGTCACCTGTTGAAATAGGCAAGTATGTCTGGGGTGACAACAGGCATCTCATTAAGGAGATTAAATGAAAAATTAGAAATAACCTCTAAAGAAAGAAAGCCAAGTTCAGCATTTTTCTTTCCCTCTGCTCCCCATGACTATAATTCGTACTCATTTCCTTAAGGTACCAGTCAGTATTTTATGAGAAGTGCTTTGACAGAAAGGTATCATGTATCAGGTCACCTTTGTTTTCTTCCCATTGTACTTCCTTTTCACCCACTCCCTGCTCTATATGGCTCAATTAAAATTTATGAGACTCAGCTGTATTGAGAGAAGGCAAATGAGAAGCAACTTTCATTTGTAATTTCTGTAAGCTATTATGTATTCTGAAAACTGTAAGTGGAAGTGTGTGCTGCTGTGAAGGTTTGCCCTCTATTTAAAGAGTATGACAAGCTTCCTGTCAGAAGCTTAGTCCGACAATCACTGAAATAAAGGAGAATGTTATTTTTTATTTAACCAAGTGCATGTTCATACTTCAGCAATGAAATGTAGAGCACCGCTGTTCTACGTCTGATCATAGAAATGCTTTTTAATCAGCACTGCTCTCCAGCTACCTTCTCATCCTTCTTCAGATGTAGAATTTCACATTCCTCAGTATCACTGTCAGATTCTTTCCTCAGATTCAGCTCTAGTTCAAGTACTTCATCAAAGCTTCAAACCTTTGAATTTAGAGTTTTCTTTAGAAGCATGGTGCAGTTGCAGTGATAGGACTGAAAACTTGGGCAAAGGTATTTTCTGGGTGTTAGAGATGAAATGTGTAACCTGTCTAACCTGCTGTCCTCTGGAGGTCAAAAAGTAGGGTCATAGGATGGAAAAGGGCTGGAAATAATCTAGTTCAAATCCTATGAACTGTAAGTAAGTGTCCTGTACAGGGTCTACAGAACATCTATTTTATATAACCTTGTATATCACAGACCACGTAACACTTTCTACCATCCTGCGGCAAACTGAAGATTTATGGTAAAGGATCAAAACTCAAAACTCTCAACCATACTTCAGAAAGAAAGCAGAATCTCTATCTTTGTCCAGGATTTCTGCAGTCAGAGGATATCTGAGAGACAAAATCTTCACCATGGCTTTTTACCCATATAAAACCTACACCTATCATTTCTAATACACAAGTTCCTCAGTTAATATTCGTCTTGAAGTGACTTGTTATTTAGACAGTGTACGAGGAATGTACTACCTTTGGATAGGGAAAGAAGTTGCCTTCACAGGAAAAATTACTTAATGTCTCCCAAATGTGTAAGAAAAGTGAAAAACAGTAGCTCATTTGAGGCAGGGCTTATGTCTTAGTGGCTTATTAGTTCTCTGAAAGAAGAGTTGTCCACTATACATTTCTTCAGTTTCACATAATGTACAGACACAAAAACCCCATTAAATTGAAATGGAACTTATTAAACTTCTCATGCCAAACAGCATAAATTGAAGGATGTACTAGTGTTTTTAATGTCCATCAAATATACACTGTTTTGAGGAATCACAGTTTCTATTTTTAACATTCAGTGCCATTTGAATGTTTTTGCAGGAGGGGATTTTAAAAGAATGGTAGGGCTATTTTTCTCTGTAAGCTTAAAAAATAAAATCTGTGTACTTCACATCTCAGTTATTAAGTGAATCTGTCATTCTAAATTGATTTGAGATGGATTCTTTTTGCTAGTCCTTTGATAGGAGACAGTAATAATGCAGTAATTGTTTGAAGAAATATGAGTAATATATGTCATATTGATTTAGGAAACGGTTAAAGAACACAGAAACTTTTTTTTTTTTTAAGTGTTTTTCACACTTGTATGTAGGGCAAGCCCTTAACTGAAAATATGATTGACAGCTGATTAACAAGGGATATCACTACCTTGGTGTTAAAATGGCTAAGCTACAAGAGTCAGACAACTTATTGAATTAGAAAAATAATTTTAAATAGAACTTCAAATCCTTGCACAAAATTCTTTCATGCTACAAGAAACTTGTAGACTAAATCAGCTGGTTAATATTGATTCCTCCAGTAGTCTATTAAGTGTAGACAGTTATAACTATGTTAAAATGTTGATATGCCATCATTTGCACACAAAGAGGAAGAGTAGGTTGGCATAATTTACCAAAGCACCTCTAACTTACAAAAATTTGTAATTATAGGAGTATCTCTAAACTTCAAGATTAGTATCTTAACAAGAAAAATAACATCTTAAATTAATTTAAGAGTTCCTTTCTTATGATACATAAAATATACCAGTTTGGGTTAAAATACAAGTATGGGATAAATTCTGCTAAAGAGAAAGCAATTGACACTCAATGCTTCCTTACTTAATGTTCATATATATCATCCACTGCAATCCTTAAATAATTTAGGAATAAATTTTCATTGTAAGAGGAGCATCACTGTAGTAAGATCATTATGTATTTCCAAGAAAATGTTGGAAGAAAAGAAGGAAATATTTTTAGTTTTCGTATCTTCAATTTATTTGAGCTATCTTGTTTTCTCTCTCTTATATCTAACCTTCAACTTTTAAGCTCTCATTCAGAAAAAGCCTCTAAATTGCTAAGTTTAAGCACACATGTAAAAATTATGAGACTTAAAAGTTGTGGTTTTTGAATATGGTTAATTATTTTACTGAACAGCAATTATTTTTACAAGTTAAGGACATACAGAACTCTCTATGCCTGCTGTCCTTGGCATAAAAGTCACTCTTTATACCTTTCTTGAATTTCTGTGACAGTATAAGTCTTCTGCAACATAGATGGTCAGACCTATACTAACTGTTCTCAGGTAGCAGAATTTCTAAAAAAAAAAATCACATGAATAACCAACCCACCTATTAGACTTTCCGTGTTGTAGTTTCTACCTCCGAATATGGGTGGCAGTTCTCTTACCCAATTTAAATCACTAAGAAAGTTGTGTATTTGGTTTAAACATGACAGCTATGTGGAATTCAATTCCCAAAGCATTGTCTAGTGACATTTTAAGTATTTTGGTATGCCCTGTGGTATGCTTTCAGCAACAGCTCCAAAGGGGTCTCCTTAGTTGTGCCTGCCAACACAATCTTAATGTCTCGTGTCCTACAACACTTGAAACAGAATCCCTGTTTTGAGTAAACTTAAGTTTTTCTTTGCATCTTCAAAGGGGATGAATCACTTTCTGGACGTATTCTCTGTTTTCATGGGATAATTAGAGTTTGGGACCACTACTTTGGAAATGGTGACTAAATTTTCGTTGGCTAAAATTAAGGGAAATAATTTTTCTTCCATGCCTTGCATACTCCTGGGTTAATAATCAATCTCTACTCTGAGACATAATTATATGTTCTATATAATTATATACTCTAACAAAACTGAAAATTGTATGAAATACAATATGCTAAAACCTTCAGTAAGGTATATAAAATATTAATGTGAAGAATTGCATGTATAATACTATAATCTTTTATTTGAATGCAAGCTGGAGGTAAATTTTAGTCTTCAACTTCTAATGGCTATATTTTGTTGCCCAGTTTACAGGTTTATATATATGGCACTTGCTCTATGTTTCTCAGCCTCCTTTAAGTAAAATGTGAAAAATTACATTGCAAGATTTATATCAGAAATTATATCAATTACCTGTGATAATAATGTAATTTTTTATGCATATGTACTAAGAACTTTAGAGATAATATTTCATAAGTTAGGGAAATAAGAATAGAACAATATAAAGTTATATTTTTTTTTTCTTAAACTTGCCATATTTTTTCCAGTACTTTATGGTACTATTTTTTAACATTATTTTTTTGCAGTAATACGGCATGGTGGTTTATCACTTAGTAGGTGATCATGACCTAAAATTCAAGGTCAATACATGGCATTTCAGCTACACCTGAAAGCTTCCTGACCAAGAGTAAGAAAACGGAATAATGGAGGTGTTGATACTTTGCATAAGAATATTAGAGTTTCCAATTTTTAGATTTTATTAATTTTATTTTAAAATGCTACAGATTCCTGACTTTCAATTTTCTTATTTCTTGAAGAATGTTCCAGTGAAATATTTTTCTAAAGTAATAGAGAGACATATCTGAAAACTTGCATCAATGAATTTTAAGGGATTTTGCTTCTTTTTTCTTTTTGTTTAGTAAGGGAAAACTTAATCTTATATCTCTGTTTATTCCCAACTCCATCTCCAACTAATCTACCAGCAGGTAGATGCAGAGACAGCCTGCTTTTGCTGAGTATCTGGTAAACAAAAAGCTCTTACAGCAGTCCAACTTCTGAGAAACTTTTTAGCTTTGATTCCATCCTAGCATTGGTAAATCTGTATAGTCCTGTAAAAATCATAAACTCCTCAGTCCTCAGTGAAGGCAGTAGAATAAACCGCATTTGCTTTTTCTACAACATGCTGTTTTGGGGATATGCTGTTCTGAAATACATTAAGATAATGTAAAATGCAAATTACTACTGATTTTCCAGCATTTTCACAAATGCCTTCTCCAATTACCCTCAAACTTTCTAGGGTAAAAAAGAAGTCATCCTCTTTTAGCATACGGCATGAGAGATATTTCTAATAGAACAGTCTGAAGTTAAAATTAGATGTAAGGGCCTAATTGAGTTTATAATGGAAGGTATTACAGCCTTAGCCATGGAATGACTAGCACAGCTCCATAATACCACCTATTTCAGAAAATCATAAAGCTTTAGAGACAGACTGTCTGACAGATTATTTGGGAATGGAGGGCAAAAGTATTATAAGCCAAGAAAGGTCTGTGTTTATCACCATTCTGATATTGCCATATATTATATATTAGGAAAAAAACCCTCATGTGACTAACTAAATATTGCCAACATTTGTGTTGAAAATCTAGAAAGCCAAGTACTTTGGGGACTGTGTTTACTGAAGTCAGATGAGCAATTCTGGATTTCAATTGTGTAACATATGACAAAATGTTACAAGAATCTAACCTTAATTCACATATTAACACAGTAATTTTTCAGCTTTTGGCTAAGGTGCCACCACTTTTCTCACCTGGGTCAGTTCCATATTAATCACACTTATGGTTTGTAACACATCTAAATGTCTTGGACAAAAGTTTACCTGTGGGAGTAAATAGCTTTCCTCCTACACTTTTATGCCTCAAGTTTTGGCCTTAAGAGACTATTTTTATGCAGTTAATCAGGCCTGCATTAATTTCACTTAAATTTAGACATTTAACTTAAGTGGTTAAATTGTGATTGCCGCTGCTATAGGTCATTCAGGTTTCTACTGACTGTGTGAAGAGCTGACAAGAATAGTGCTTGGTTCAGTACCTAAGACTATCCAGGATAAATATTATTCAGTGTGCCCAGTCCTCCCAAGTCAGGTGACATATGAATAGAAAGAAAGTGATGTTGACTTCAGTCCCCAGCGTGGTATCCAAGACAGATCTTTCTTATAAATAGAATCATGTTTTGCTGTTGGATTAAACCAGCCTAGATTTACTAGATTTATCACACTGATGACCTGAGTTGCACAGGTATGTTTCTGAAAGCATCTCTTTCTCTTAGCATCTCTCAGTTACTGACCAATGGACACAGTGCTTCTTTCTCAGTTTTAAAAAAAATCTTTAGCCATGTGCAATTTTGGTTTTGTTTTCTCTTCCATATTTTTAAGACGGGTGAACCTGAGGACAGAGGGAGACTGTGGAATTTTAGGAAATTGTGGAGTAGCAATCAGCGGATATACGTCCAAGTGGAGACCAGTGACAAATGGGTTCCTCAAGGGTCAGTGGCAGGGACAGGGGGATTGAGTGCACCCTCAGCAAGTTTGATGATGACACAGAACAGTGTGGTGCAGTTAACATGCTGGAGGGAAGGGATAACATTCACAGGGACCTAGACAAGCTTGGACTATGCAAACTTCATGTAGTTAAACAAGACCAAGTATAAAGTCATTAACCTGAATAGAGGAAATCCCAAGCACAAAGACAAGTTGAGTGGAAAATGCATCAAAAGCAGCATGACTAGCAGGTCAAGGGACATGATTCTTGTCTTCTGCTGCACTCTCATTAGAGGGACACGTCTCCTCATTGGACAAATGGCTTTAAACTGAAAAAGGGTAGACTTAGTTTAGTTATAAGGAAGAAATTCTTTACTGTGAGAGTAGTGAGAAATTGGAACAAGTTGCCCAGAGAAGCTGTGGATGTCCCATCCTTGGAGGTGTTCAAAGCCAGGCTGGATGGGGCTCTGGGCAACCTGGTCTAGAGGAAGATTAGTCTCCCTCCGCAGGGAGCTGGCATTAGGTGATCCTTAGGGTGCCTTCCAACGCAAACCATTCAATTTTTCTAAGACATGCTGGAGGCTCTGCATTTTCCTCTTTAAATATCTACTCAGTGGCACCTGTGATGGTATCTCTGTTGTAGCTGAGCATTGCTAGTTGGTACATGTACTGCTTTTGAATGACTGAACAAAATGAGGTTGGTTTTTTTATCGAGGAACCATACTCTTCCTAGAGTAGTATAGATTTAGTAGTCCTTGGATTTCATGAATTTTCTGGTTTATATTTCAATACTTTTTCATTTTCTTAAGCACTGATGAGGTTTTCGTCTTATTGAGGCACCCTTAATGGCACCAATATATCAACTTTCAGTCTGTAAAATTGTAGATCTTCATGTTTTGTTCAATGCCAACAGGGATCCTTCTGTTCAAAAATACAGTAGATTCCCAGTTACTATAAGACGTTATAGATCTTTATGTCATGGAAATAATTTTGATAATTTCAGTCTATACAGACATCATCTCTCAAGTTGCATCGAATTTGAGGTGCTGACAAAGACAGATGTGTAAAAATGTTTATTCTTAAATATTGTGCATTTATTATTTATAAGTGTATTTCTCTTCTCATAAGGATTCAAAGCACATATCTATTACACTTAAGGAACAAAAGGAATGCTATAATTTGAGATAATTTTAATAATAACAGATACTTAAACTTGCCAAAAAAAAAAAAAAAGTTTGGAAATTTTAGGATGCCATTTTCTTTTATATTTTGAGAACAGAAATTTTGGAATCTCTTTGGCTGGAAGTACAGCAATTATTTTTGTTATTCTCATTATATTGTACAACTATGCATGCCACAGCACTCTCAGCATGAGACTTTTCTCAGCCTTGTTGTTCTGCTCTTAGGTAATACATTATTTCTTTAATTTTGCTGACTCCCCTTTCTGAACCCACCAGACTAATTTATCTCTGGATATGGCACTACATGTTTTGTTATGACAAAAAAAAGGAGGAATTACTGATGGTCGCAGCTGGTAGTTTTCTGTTGCAAGAAGACTGAGAGACTAATTCGAATCTAGAAGCAGAAAATACAGCTTTGAAATGTATTGAAGGCTCTAGAACGTTACTAAATAAATGACACTACACACATTACTGATGCCTTTTCCATTTAGCACTTAACATTGAGTTAAAATTAAGGCCAATCTATGTAGTGTTCAATAAAACTTTATTGTAATTTTTGCATACAAAAACTATCTGTGCAGATAGATTTTAAGTCATTTTTACTTCTCCCTGGTTCTCTCTTTGAGAATGTCATACCTTGACTGTGTGAATAATCTTAGTGAAAATCATATTTTGTTTCCAAGACTTGCAATTTAGAATCAATGAAAAGTGATATGGGTTGCCAAAATATTGACTTTTTAATAATTTGTATCAAGATTGTGGTGTTTTAATGCAAAATAATAATAATTGTATAATCTATATGATACATACTTTCATATATGTTTATATGAATACATCATGCTGCCCCATAGGAAGTATTCAAAGGCATTATGACACTGAATTGTGGATTGGCTGCAATCATCCTGAATAAGAAGGGACAGAAGATTGGATTTTGTTAGTATCTGCTGCATCCACCTTTTCTCTCCATGAGCTAGGCTTAACTAGAATGATGCAGAATAGCTCAACAGCCTATTCAGATAATTTACCTGCACTCTGACACACTTAAGAAAGACATGCGATTGTCAGCATTACATGCCATGGTAATTAGTTTGCTGTATTAGCTATAAATATGGCTCACAGTGTATTCACTGTAACACATTGTGCATTTAACTCTTCCATGGTCAGCTATTCTTATGGTCCTAGCCTGCAGTTAACAGTAGTGCTGATCTTAAACACCTGTCTTACAACAGATGCCTGTTTCTCTCTATCAACCAACTTGTTATAATGTTAATAATACATTTTCAAGTTACTCCCTCTCCCACTGAGAGATTTTCAGGTTGTACTGCAGGTTGTAGGCCGCACTGATTCTTAATGATGTGTTAAAAAAAAAATAAAAATACACAGTATAATAGATAGCAAGTGTGCTGTGATAATATTTTACTCTTCTCTTACTCTTCTTTTATAACCAGTCTTGTAAGTTGTGGAAGCACAGAAGCCTACAATCAGTGTTTCAATCCCTCACCCATGGAGGGCTGGCTTTAAGCGAGACCACAAACCCTTGATTTAGGGTGAGAAAGATGCCTCTCCCACAGGCCATTGCAAACACACGTAGATTTATGTAAGGTAATGATATTCTATTGGCCCGTTGGTTTTATTACCCTAGTTCAGCCCCTATCACCCACATATGGTTAGCACCTGGAATGTTCTCCTCTCCCCACGCTTTCCTTGGGCCCATTTTGGTGCTTTCCTCCACCTCTGTTGCTCTGTTGGCTAACCCTACAACTAGTCCCACCTCTGCACCATTTTTTCCTGTATCCATTGGGCCCTGCCCTTCGGCTCCTCCCCTGTTACCCCATACAAAAAACCTCTGCCCTCAGCTCACTCTTGTCTTCATCCCTGAACCCATTTTGGTTTTGTATACAATTACCATCTCTCAATAAACTTGGTTGTTGTCATTCACACAAAGACCCATTGCCTCTTTCTGTCAGCATTGTTATTATTAGCAGGTTCTGGGCTTGGAAGCACAGGACACTCCAGGAACCTTGGTAGCACCTGTTCTGCTTCAGTAAGTTACTGCTAAAACTCTTGTCTGCACCAGAATCATGCCTGAGACTTTATATTTCCTCCGTCCCTCCTTCTAAAAGACGACCTTGTTTCTTCCAACTTTTGCCAAAGCCAAATGCACAGGGCCTATCTACTTCCATACAAAGATGTCCGTGGAGGAGTACCAGTGAACCAACATACTCAGACCTCCAGAATTCCAGGCATTAACACCTGAAGGAACTTGCCCAGGAATTTGAACACTGAACTCATAGTCTTGTTTTTGTTGCCTGCTAGCACCAATTCTCTCTGCATGAATGAATTTATGCACACACGTATAAATATCAGACTAGTAACAGATGAACTAAGGAGGTCCTATAATTTTAATAATTAAATCCCAGAAATTTTAGTATCACAAAGAAATAAAAGTTGTTTAGTTTCTTTCTTTTGCCCCTCTTATATCAGTGAAGAACCTTTTCAATATGTTAAAGATGACATTTCAGTTTTCAAAATTTGGACCTTTGTTAGCATTGTGATTATTTAATGATTTGTACTCGGTATGCATTCAGTCGCAGTCATGAGAAAGAAAACATTAGAAAGTCTTGGGTACATTACCACAATAATTGTATTAGCAAGAACTTTGAAGCACAGACGAAATACGTGAAACAGACACATTCACTATTCAGTGAAGAAGGTGCAAAGGAAAATATCTGTCCTTGCTCAGTAAGTAAGGTCAAAATAGGCAGAAGGTAGAGGGAATTCACTGTCAAGTCTGGTGTGCAGAAAATGGAAATTGTTTTTCTAAAGTGCTAGTTGTTATTTCTAAAAAAATTAGATTCTTTTACAGATGCATTTTGCAGAATGTTGATACTTAATAAACAGATGGCTACATAACAGATTTCAGCTGGAGAACACCCATGAAGGGACAGAGAGTGGAGATATGACCTTGTGTTTTGAGGCATGAGTGAGAGAAAAAAAAACCAGTGTGCATCCTTTCTAAGTACCTATCTGGAAGCCTGCAAAGTCAACTTGATTCAGTGAGCTTTAGAGAAGCAAGAAGTGGCTAAAGGGATTACCGGGTGATTAAATATAGAAGGTATCTTAATACCAACCAAGAAACTCTCTTCTTGAATATCATTTCTACCCTTATTTTAAACTCTAAAATAAATAAATGAAGCTCTTTACTTCATTTTTGCAACAGGCTGGGTTGTTATATTTCACAGCTCTGCTGAGACTGACAGTAATATCGCAGGAAAAATTAATATGGGTTTGATTTGGGAATGTAGATACTTAAATCTCTGTAATTAGGCTTCAGAAAGGAAAATAGTGGTTGCTGTTTGCAACAGTGCTGTGCCAAGGGTTATGCCTTTCTGAATCAAAAGGGTCAGATGAAAAAAAATTTTATTACTTTTAAAATGCTGATTTAAGTGTCTGTCAGCATCTTGAAAAACTTTTCAGTACGTATGTTCCATTATGAAGACAGCATTCACTAAAAGAATATGAGAAAATATTTTTAATTCAATATAAGTGGTAGCAAGAATGACTGGCCAATGTCATCATTATAGAATAATACTGTATATTGTATTAGTAGAAAATAATGTACTGTGTAAAAAGTTCTACATTCTAACAACAAAGATGAAGTTTATTCTCCACTCACTGTTTCAGAAAGCCTTGTGTTTTTGTCTCATGAGAACATAGAGTCATGGCATTTTAAAAGGTAAAGATGTTGACACTTGGTCAGATACAGAAAGATTTCTCTTCAACAGTAATAGTTTTCGCACTTTTTAAAGCTTTTCCTGGAGAACGTCAGAGAAAATCCAATGTGTGCCATAATCAAGTAGAAGACAATATTTAAACAATTAATTCTTCAGTGTTCACCGTGTTTCTGAAGGTGCGCTGAAAAATTTACTACATTTTTTCGCAATTTAATAGTTGCAAGAAAAAAAAAGAAACTGTTTCATAGTGATGGTTTAGGTATTGATGATAAAAAAGGCTGATTTAGCCTATTAAAGCAGGAGTGTTTGCCATCTGGAAGAGCTATATGCTATATAACATCTGTTGATTTCAGTCTCCAGAACATCACTAATATACTTACAATTAAGAAAAGCAGTGACTATGTATAAACATAGGTGACCATTACTGGAAGAAACACTCTACAATAGATGCAATTTTGATATCATGTAATTCAACAATGCTCCATGCAATATTAATGGCCCTTTGCAACTTATTCTAATTTAAAAATTCATTACTAAATTATTCAGCAGTATATAAAACAGATGTGTGGCACTGCATCACCCAAGTTGCTGTATCTGTTATAAATTTATGTTTTACAGCCTGTATGCAATTTGTCCTTTAAGTCTCATACAGAATGAACGGATCTTTCCAGGTGCTATGACTCAACTTCAGTTTCCTTATTCCCCTGAAAGGTTTCACTTGTGTTCCCTTATTATCTGTTTCAGTGCTAAATGTCAAGATTTTATGGTTGGTTTAATTGGTACTGTTGCTCAAACCTTGATAGGCATATATTATAGGAAAACACAACACAGAGAAAATGTTTTATTTTTCTTGCAATACCTATTTGCATTTGCTGGAAGTTAGAACTGACTTCTTTATCCAAGCTTCCTTGGTCTTTTCCTCAGAAAAGATATGAACAAGGAAAAAACCTTACACTTTTGAAAGACTAATTCAGATTTCTCCTATAGGTGACAATACACGCTTGGATGCTTTTTGCACTTTCATCTCCCATTAATGTTGTGGAAAATGTTTTGGAGGAAATTATATGACCTGGTTTATAATTCTGTATGACAGTTTTGGTAGCAGTAGAGAAGGAAAGGTGTTTTTTTCCCCTCTGTTGTGTGTGAATTGATGACAGGATGACATGAGAGGGAGTTTGGTTGAGCTGTTCGTCTTAATACAAATGGAATAACAAAAGGTGGAGAGATATTTGTCCAATTATAGTACCTGAAACGTGAAAGCTGATGAGGTAAAACAGGCAAAGCATAAGGCCACAGGATAAGTACAACATGGTATACCAGCAAAGAAGGAAACAATACATCCATGTCACTTCCTTTAAAGTCCAAGCTATGCATGACATCCAATTTAAAAAAAAAAACCCTCCAAACAAACATGAACATACACATATATATATATATATGTGTGTGTGTGTGTGTGTGTGTGTGTGAATTGACCCAAATATGGTCAGGTTGCAACTTTACTTAGTTTGTTCACAAACATGTATTCATGTGTGGGATGGATCTGTTCTGTTTCTAAGTCTGTGATCATGAGATCAGACTCTAAATATGCCTAATGAAATCACAACAGAGATGCAAATCAATTTTCTTTTGAAGTACTTAGGTTTGTGTTGGGGTGAAATAAAGTTGTCAAGACTGAAGCATAAGTGTATGGGAAAGTCCACTTCAGTTATTGTGAAGAGACTGGTTCACTCCCAGCATGCCCTGTGCTCGTATATTAATCACCTCCAGAAAGTACTCTGTAAGAGAACATTGGTTTGGAAGTGCTGAAAAATTGTACATATTCCTAATCCCTCTTTCCTATTGTATCTTCACCCTCAAACTCCCCCTCTATCCTGTTTTACATAAGTTGTGTTCACCCTGGCCCTTGGCCCTTTTGGTGCATCCCTTTGTACCATGTCCCCCTTCATCCAGTTGATTATTTCATTTTAATAAATCTTCTTCATTTTTGTGTCACCAATCTGTGCCTATCCCTCATTTTTAATCATCAGGTTTGAAGACTTCTCACTGATCTCCCAGGAAGTCTAGGAGTCTGTCCATCTGGGCCAGACCCCAAGCAGACCCAGGTTTGATCTTTAGATTTTTCTACTAAGATGGAAATCTTATTGCGCTAGTGCTGCGTATAGTTACCCTGTTGTGGATATCAACAATAGAAACAGTTCCAAGTTAACTCCTTTGGACTGGGTCTGGCTTAAACTGCTTTGCATAGTTTAAAGGCAGTACAGGAATAATAATTTTTAAAATTGTGTTAGAAAGCTTTTATGTGATCAAGTAAACATTTCCACTGTTATGCTCTAGACTTGAAGCAAGACTTCTGCAGTATGGTAATTAGCTGGAGTGCATTGTGATACACAGAAGCTGTGCACAAACTATGCCACAACACAGATTTAACCCAGTCGGCAGTCTAGAGTAAAAATATGCCTGATGCAGGATTGATTCTGTATAATTTCAGAGAACCATCAGTTCTGTGTCTAAAGCTGAATGAATTATCTTCACTATCCCTATTGTCATTAGACAGAAATTAGAACGCTCAGGAGGCTTTTTTTTCCTGATTTATCTTAGATGTCATTGGGTGAGATGAGTTTCCCCTTGGAGCTGTTTGCAAAGAAATTGAGGATGACTAGGACAGACATAGAATGAAGACGCCTAAGTTAGTGCTAATAAATTATATTCCTGTTGCAACCCCTCACTACTCAACTCCCATCCCCCATAATCAGAATGACTCAAATATTTAAACTTCCTCCAGTGAGTTTATATGAAGCTTGGTATACTTCTATCATGTAGGCCTTAATTTTGAAATGCCTTGAGAAATGCTACCTTGGTTTTCTAAATCTTTACTATTCTAATAGGAGCCCTGTGGTTCCTGTGAGTGGCATAACATTAGAAATAACATCAAATAACTTATTTACTTTTTTTTCCCACCTAGTACATTAGAATTGAGAAAGATTTCTCTGGAAAAAAAAAAAATAAAGAAACCTGTCCAAAATGTTGAAAGGTGAGAAAAATATTACATAACAGCTACAGAATCTGCCTTTTCCATTTTCCTTGAATAGGCAATATAGGAAAAATTGCTCAGCTATAGAGTTAAACAGGAGTAATCCCAAGTGGTGGGAAGAAGGGCACTTCATAGTCATGCAATCAACTGAAAGAGCATTTAGAAAGAACAGACAGCTGGCCCAGTCCAAACGTCAGCAGCCAAGTGGGAGAGTTTGTCATTCTGTAAATGGCAAAATAACAAACACCTGACCTGAAGATAATAGGTTAATTGCTTTAATATTACATTTTGCATTGATGTTTGTTTTTATGTTGTGATGGATGAAAAGAGGTCATTTTTAAAAAAATTCAGGCCTTCCAGAACTGCAAATGCCTGCCCAGTGGCCTGATGTAAAAAATCTCTTAGGTGACAAAATGAGTTGCATGCAAATGACAAGTAGGCTTGATATGCCCTGAAAGCATTCAGCTTGGAGTGACCTGTGATCATAAATTACTGGCATGCTGCATCAGATCCTAGACTTGTAATTTCATCAAGATCAACAAGATGCAATCTTGAAAACTGTTTGCATGATGTGAGGACGAATTGATGCCCTTGTCCTTCCAGACTGCTGGATCTGATGCTCAGGAGCCTGACTACTTTGTGTCTCTAAGTAGCAGTATAAGGCCATTAATAATTAAGTAGAAATTTGTTGGTACCCTTTTGTCAAATGTATTTGTGATGTTACTCTTCATTCGCCTCCATTAAGAAATCCCTTGATTAAATTTTAAAGTCTTAAACAATTTAAAGGGCTGAGAGCACAGGACACAAACTATAATCTGAATGTTTTGCACAGGAAAGTCATATTCTCTCTGGGAGAAAAGAAAATAATGTCAAGTATTTAACATGCAATACCATAATTCTCTTTCAAGACTTTCAAGATTTGATTACCAACTCAGTGGCTGGTGCTTGTAGGTCATTTATTTTCTCATTTATTTGCTTTTAGAGATGCAGAATTTCCTATTCAATATACTGACAAATATTTCTGTGCAAACAGAATGTATGTCTGAGAACTTAATCCCATGCAATTGTATCAAGAGGATGCATAGAGTAGTCCATAAAAATGTGGATTCTTCAGAATAAATGTTGCTGTTCCTAATTTAAAAGCCTGAATTCAATCAATAAATATATGCTAAGTTTTCTGAAAAGTTTAAGAAAAAGACACAGTATTTTCAATAACAAATTGAAAAATTAAATACCATTGTCCTGTTTTCTGCATCTGGAGAAGTGATTGGTGATCCTTTTTTTAATTATATACCTCTTCAAATATATATATATATATATATTTGTGAAACACACATTATCATGCATGTCTTGAAGTAGGCATATAACATTAATAGTGGCAAAAGTCACTGTGCTTTGAATGAAAACATGATCTATACTCCAGGAAGAAGAAACTTTATCAGGGATTAGCAGGCATTCCCAGCAGAGAGTTTAATTTTGGAACAGAGTACACATCATTGATGTGTACCTAATGACCAAAAAATATTGCTATGCAGACCTAACTGCTCTTACAAAAATTAGAGGTGATTTAGAGGTGATGATTAGGAGAGATAAAATTATTATCTGGGATGGAGTACCCCTAATATGAGGAAAGGCTAAGAGAATTGTATTCTTCTGTTGGAAGAAGAGAAGGCTTCATGCTGACTGAAATGTGGCGTTCCTCAAGGGAGCCTATGGGAAAGATTAAGAGAGAGTTTTTGCAGGGGCATATAGTGACAGGACAAGGTGGAATGCTTCAGACTGAAAGAGAATAGGTTCAGATTAACTATTAGGAAAAAATTTACTCAGAAGATGGTGAAGCACTGGAACAGGTTGCCCAGAGAAAGTATGGATGCCCCACCACTGGAAGTATTCAGGGCCAGGTTGGATGGGGCTTTGGGCAATCCAGTCTAGTAAAAAGTGTTCCTACCCACGACAGAGAGTTGGATCTAGATCTTCTAAGGTCCCTTCCAACCCAAACCACTCCATTATTCTATGGTTCCATGAAATAGATCATTGTTTTATTTTGTTTCTGATTTCCTTAAGTTTATATACTCAGTTACAAATAACTCCATCCCTTAAAGGTACATGTAAGTGCCTTTCACCTCAGTCCAGTGAAGCAGTAAAAAACAAAAGCATTCTAGTACAGTACATTTAAAAAACACTCCTGTGAATAGCAGCTCCTCAGTCATTATACCACATTTGCACTCCCTAACTAAAATGCTGTGAAAAATGACAACTCCCTTTCATGGAATTGTTTACTCCCCCAATAATATCAGAACACCCATTTAGAAGATTTGTGTCATTAATATATATTGCAGACAATGTAGGCACTCCTTAGACCTTATATTTGAAATACATGTGCACTAAGTATTTGCATACAGGAAATGATTACTCATCCAGTTTTCAGATCAAACAGATCTAATTACATCTCATAGAATCATTTTCCTAATTGCATGCTCTCATTTCAATATTTTATGATGTTGGGTTAGATACTTTCCCCCAGTTAGACTTTATAAAACTCTCTGTAAAAGAAGTTTCTCTGCCTCTCCTCTGCCAACATCTCATTTTTCCCTAAGCTTGATCCACACTGTCCCCCCAGCTAAGTGCATATAGTTTATTCTGAAATAGATAGGCTGTTTCTAAGAAAACCTTAAGAAAACCTACATATGTAGCACTCTAGGTACATTTGTGTCTTCTAAATAAATGAGCTGACTCCACAGACAACATTTTCAATGTCTGTCAGAGAGCAAGCCAGGCTTCTATGCTGAGCTTCAAAAGCATGTTCAGCAAGTGGCTGCAGGCTGTGTAATGACTACCACAGAGAACATTATAAACCACAAGCTGAGCAAAGCTACAGGCACGATGGACTACATTTTGTTGTCCAAAGTATGGTAGACATAATAGTTCAGTAACAGAAAAAAAAACCAAAAAACCTTGTATGTACTTGTCAGAGTTGTGCTCCAGCAGCAGTTTTTACCTTTTTAGTTCCTTCATGGGGAAGTCTACAGTTCTTCAGAATTGCAATTGCAGAAAAATATTGGTTTTGCAAAAAAAAAAATTCCAACAAACATGATATCTGAGGTCCAGTTTCTACTCTGGACACTGCTGCTCTAAATTTGGTGAGCTCCATTGAAGTCAGTGATTATTTTTGACAGAAAAGTGGGCCTGTGTTATGCAATAGTTCACTAGTTTTCCAAAGCTCTTAAAAAATAAAGGGAGTTATGCCTCTTGAACAGGATGACACAGGAAAATGAATTATTTTGGGGCATTTGGTATTCTCTTTGTTTAGAATCTTTAACTCACTTACAGTAATTTATATTGCAATGTTGAACGTACAAATAAACATTTCCCAGAAGAACTTTTAAAATAATCTTTTTGATCCACTCTCATAAAATTTTAATGCACAGACCTTCAAGTTGCTTTGCAGTTTCAGTATTGGAATAGTCTATAAAGTACCCACGAAAATTACAAGCAGATACCATAATCCCAGTGCAGCTCTGTGAATTGTAAGTTTGTCTGTTTGTGGCCACAGGGATCTACAGGACGCCTGTCACGTAACCTGGGTGTGGCTGAGCCAAATTCCAGGTCGAGTAACTGTCTTCTGCCCCCTGAAGTACATCTGCTAATTTTAACTGAATAAAATATTAGTCTTCCTTTTCTCTTCAAACAGCTGGTTTGCTAGGTGCTTTATATTATGTCACAGGATCCTTGTCAGAGGTGGCTGGACCCTGCATGTTTTGCTTTGTTTATGCAAGTATTGTTCTACCATGGCTAAGTATTTCCAATGTAATACTGCCTCTGACTTTATTTGAGCCTCTGATGTTATTAGCTTATTTATAAAGCAAAGCCCTTACTATTTGCCTGTTATTAGCAAGATGTGGTATGTGCACTACTGAGAGATAAGGAAACCTTGATGTCATAGGCACTGATTACTGGCAAAATGTGACATAATTGATCACTGGTCTACCTCTGTTGCCTAGTTACTGAAACAGAAGTTCTTTTGGGCAGAATATGTTGTCCAGTGCTCATTTAAAAAAGAAAGAACAAAATAAAACAGATGTGTGAACATGATTTGTTGGCATACACTGTTGTGGAATATCCTTTGTTAAGTATATAGAGTCACAGGAGAATATGTGTATGAATATGAATATGTATATACACACACACACATATATATATATACACACACATATATATGCGCATACATATTTTTTGTACCTACATATATATATATATATATGTATATATACATGAGAAATGTGTATGTAATCACAAGCATGTTGGCCAGTGACTGTGCCACTGGTTCTTGGAAACTTCTATTACCTCTCTTGGTGGAACCATTCATTGAGGGTGACACTGAGAATATTTTAGATGAGTTTGTCCCAGCAACCCAACTTCAGCTGATACTATGCTGTGAAAGCTTTCTCACTGTGCACTCAATTCCTATTTCAGGGGTAGCTTCTCACACCCTGGCATAGGCATTCTCTGCTTATAAGCATTTCTTTATATAAGTAAGTAACAGATATATTTTCTTCACTGTTTCTGGCTGGCTGCAACACTTGCAAATGCATTATCATAAATCTCTGTATGTATATGCAAATACTGTCTTAAAAACAAGGAGAAGAAAAATTCTACTGGGGACTCAGCTCCTTTAGAATCTGAGCAAGGATGGGTCTCAGTGAAATTGACAATGTTTAGGTCACTAGGTTGTATATTTTTTTTCCTATTTATTATTATACCTTTGTGAAAACATTGCTTTTTTTGAAAACACTGTGTTTTGTTTTTTTAAGTGTTTCAATACTTTGCTTGGTTTCATCTCAGAACACACCCATTAGATTGCATAGCCTATGTTGGAGTCCTGTTTACAGTCTGAATGGAAGAGATTTTTTTGCCTTTAGAAAAGCAAAACCAGAAAAGAATGTTTAGAAAGGTAGAATAAAATAAGATTGTCATGTTGTTTTGTAGGTGATTTAACATTTGAGCCTCTGTTATTTGCATATCAAAATGAGACATAAAAGCAGCTTGAAAACAACAACTGCAAAGCTGTCTACCAATACTCATATATAACTCAAACTGGGATAGACTGATCTATTGTATAAATTTATTTTTGGAAACACAGAAAAAAACCCCTTGTATGGAAACACCTGAGATTGCAGCTCATTGTAACTGCACTTGCTCATTACTGAAATTCTTTTTGCATTGAATTTTCTGCTCTCGAGTTTTATTTCCTCTAGAGTTTCCTGGGCTCTTCTCTGCAACCTTTTTTTTTTTTTTTTTTACTTCTTTTCACTTGTCTTTTTAACTCACTTGAAAACTGCTCTTTCTTCTCCTGAGGATGTAACTGCCCTTTCTGGGTACTGTTTGGAAATGAAACTCTTTTAACAAATATAGAGGCAACATTAGGCTGTACATTTTGCTTCTAAACTAAGACAACATACGCAGCTAACTCTATTTTGCTATCATTAAAGAAGAATCAAGTAAGTGGAACAAAGAACTCTGTATACAAATCATACAAATTCACTTTTACCTAGACATGTAGTCACATAGACCAGCTGGTGTAAATTGACATTTCCTTCAATAGACCTCTACCAGGTGACACCAGCTGAGCATCTGGCATCTATTTAGAGGATAAAATATGAAATCCATTTGCTGTTTCAATATACATCTATGCTTTCAAGGATAGAAGGGCTGTTTGAGTGTGAATATCAATCTTCATGTTATTAGTCAACAGATTAAAGCTAATCTGAGAAGCACTGTTTATTACATACATATTTGGATTTTAACAGGTTCATGGTTTTGCAAAACTGTGATTAATTATATGCCTGGCTGGGTGAAATGGGATTAAATAAGTCAATAATTTATTATGGGAATTTTCATCGATTTAGTGTGCAAATCATCAGTAATAGCATGCACTGTGCCAAAAAGTGAGTCAAACTGAGCTCATAGAAAAGTTTCATATAAAACTCGACTCTTTAGGATAGTTCAGACACATGATTGACAACACTTGAGATTCATGTAGCCCATCATTTTGGTCTGCCCTAGTAAGAGTTTGGCCTTTTTGCTATGAAGTTAGAGAATTATTACCCATACATTTTCTCAGAGATGACTTCTCTGTTTCATACTTACACCTGTGGTATTCTTTCAAATTCTGCTCTTTTCATTTCCTTCCTTAGATTTTTGAGTCTTAATTGTTGGAAAAGAGTAATTGACATTCTTTTAACTCACAACAAAAGTAGTGATGTTTTGGGGTTATATCGTTGCTGCATATCGTTGTCAATGTATAATTCCCATTTGTGTTTTGTGAATAGGCTGTTGTGTTTTACACTTCGTTTTGAAGGTAAGTGCAGCTTAAAGCATTCAGTGCAGCTATTAAGTGCAGTTTAAAGCATTCATTTTAAAGCAGGAAGTTGGCACGTAGAGGAGAGACTGTAGCTGGGAAGCTTTGACAGAGCAATCAAAGGCCATCAACACCTAATGGCCCTACACCAGTGGATCAATGTGCTTGCTAGCAGCAGGGCCATTGACTTTGAACAACTCTGCCCAGAAGCAGAAAGGGTGCATGTTCGTGTCAGAGCTGGGAAATTTGCAGCATAAGCACAGGGGGTTGAAAGAGTCACAGACTGTTTTAAAAGGGGAAAGCTTTTGGCGCAAACTGGGAAGTTTCTCCTTCAGTACCAAGTACACGGTTCAGCCAGGCCAGAGGGTTGTGGGTCTCGAAGACCCAGCCTAAATCCTGAGTTTACTCTCTTGCGAAAGGAACAGGAATAGGAAATGCTCTCTGGGATGTTGAATTGTAGGTACGTTTGTGCTTTAATACTGAAATATGAAAGGGTATATGCATATTTGAGAAATCGCACAGCTGAGTCAGTGGTTCTTCCTTTCCCTGTGCATTGTGCTTGAATGTTGCCATGAGGAAATCCGACTACACTGCAGCGCAGAAAATTTTTTCAAAAATTTCCAAGTCAAATTTTTCTAACCAGCTGTGTCTCAAGGAGGCTCATGCACAGGTTTTACAGTGTTATCAGAAGCACCATATGGTGTTCCATTACATAAAGAGGATCTGTCTTGATTGTGCGCTAAAAAAAGTTTATCCAAGAAAGTTGCCTGGAATTTATTATCAGCCATTAGTTAGTGTTAGATGTAGAAACGTATGGGATCCAGATTCAGTCCAGACCTGACAGAGGGCAAGTGAAATCCCCACACGTCTGTGTCTCAGAAGAGGGCATTTTGGTTTTATATTTACGTGCCAAAACAAACAAACAAACAAACACCCTCCCCCAAAAACCAGTTGTGCACAGGTGCATGCATTTTCTTCTGACTAGCAAAATTCAGTGCTGTGACAGTTGCTTAGGTAATTGAATATTTTATTTAAGATCTGAAGAAACACCTGGTAAATGGAGTATGAGGGTGAAATTCACTACTTTGTGCAAAATGTCTGTGAAATTGTGTGTCTGAAGGCATGTAATGGGTAAAAGGTACACTAGATTCACAGACAGAACATGCTTGGGAAAAAAGATTGTTAATGGAATGTGGTCATTAGAGTGGGATTGTTTCAGGGAATAAGTATGTTTTCAACAGTGGCTTTCAAATGATATATCACTGAAAAGTACAGAGATTGACTGGTTTTAAAAAAGTAACATTTATATAATACAGCTAAACCCTACAGCTTGTGGGCACTGATATCCCATCAACACATCACAAGCTTTTTATTTAATTGAGTGTGATTTAGGAAAAAGCATTTAGAACACAGTCTGCTCCATCGCATCAAATCAATTTAAATTAACAGACCAATGTTTCAGCTGTAAACTGATGCTAATTGAGGACAAGATACTAGAAGTTACAAGGCACCTCTTGCAAGCTTTAAAGAACTTCAATTTCTATTTCAGAGGGAGCAGCATCATGATCTATATCTTTCACAAAGAATTGGGATCTTTGTAGAATTTTTTCAGGTCTTATGCAGTTACTCTCACTGTAAGGTCTGTGTTTAATGCAATTGTAAGTAAATGTTTAACCAACTCTTAGGTAACAATCTGAATAGGTGTTGATTAGGCATGTAATGAAATCAAGTATGTTCTTCAGTGGATGGTAATTTTTGGTGTTATTATCCAGTGACATTATTTAAAAGATTTTTTTTTCCTTTGAGACAATTAAATATAGCTTCAGCAGAAGCAGGTATTATTGAAATCCTTTTGTAATATTTAATTCTCTAATGCTACTTGAATAATTAACAATAACAACAAGACGGAAATTCCCAAATGATTAGTTAATCTCATTTTCTTTTTTTTCTTTTTCTTTTTTTTTTCCTTCCCTCCAACTAAAATCCAGAGGAACAAGCCGTTTGTTGGTTCAGATTTAACAAATGGCTATGCAGTCCCTGTTACCAGGGTTACAAATTATGGCCATCTTCTTTCAAAATCATAGAAACAAGACTACAACAAACATAAATTACCTATAATTTTCTTATTCCAATAATTCAAATTCGCATTTCCATTACTGGGGATGAGTAAAGGAAAGTATGATTCATGTTACAGTGAAAAGCTATTAAGGCCTAAGATTACTTAGGCTTTGAGTGAAAGGTGCCTGTTACTATAAATGTGGAAATCTAAAATAAAATACTTGGCTAGATTAGAAGATGTGCTTAAGATCTTTGCAGCTATTGGACTGGTAATGTGTGTAACTATTTGACATTTTACTATGCCCCTAAATTTTCTAGTTTGTGATTTGAACATTGTAATCAGTCTTATTTTCAATCAGGTCTAACTATTATAGGTGATATCCCCCCACCAGAAAAAAAAAAAAAAAAAGAAAAAAAAAATTTAAATAATTCTTATCTACCCTTCACTGACTTCCTAGTACTGAGCTAGAAATTACCTTAAACATGAGGCAAGCTGTTCACAAATTAGGGTGTCCTTTTTTGAGGATTTTTATTCATTCCACTATTCCACCATTCATTTATTTATTCCAGAAATAAGAGCCAAGATTTTCTGTCTTAGTCCACCTTGAAGCAGAGGGAAGCAGTGTATAAAATACATACTTTCTGCAGCCTTCATACAGCTGTCTACTTTAGTGCATGGTGTGTCTGTAGCCAGTGCTCTAAAAATCTGGGAGTTTATCTTCACATTTATATTTTAGAAAATAGAAATCTGTCTGTCTTCAGAGCTTCATGATATTCAAGGCAAGGTATTTCCTGCTGTGCTGCACTGCTTCACCACTTCACACATGGGTCATGAGTGTGAAGGTCATTGCCCTTTCTAATGAGGTAACGAAGGCCTATGGCTTTGGTGCAACATTGATCGTTTTGATATCTTGAATAAAGGAAGGTGTAGTGAAGCTATGATTCCTCTGAGCCAGGGGAGTTGGTCTTTAATGTCTGCACATCTGCATCTGAAATATCAGTGGACTATCGGTAAAGAAACTTAGAGTTTGAGTCTTTAGGCAGAAATCACATCACCTGGGCTCACATGAATCACAGTCTAAAATTTTTGGAGATTTTTTTCTGTTGACTACAAAGAGAGTCTGGAGTAGCGAACTCAAACCAAGTATCTGAGTTTGATCTGACAGAACCAGTTGAGAAGACATCCCATTGTGTGATGGCACCCTCCACTGAATCGCTAGAAATATCCTAATCTTGGGTCAGGCCCAGCTCCTTGCAATATCCTATTTCTTTTTTTTTTTCAAATAAATCTGGCCTAAATATTTCAAAATTGAAGGGTCTTAAGTTTAAATGCATTATGAATAAAAAATACTTCATAGTGCCTAATCACTAATGATAAAACAGTAAAAGCAGTAACTTAAGAGTGGATGGTATGTTAATATAAACTTACATACTTAAAAGTATTTTCTGGTATGTGCATTATTAAATCCAAGAAATAAAATTTTTTAAAAATCAAAGAACTTGAAACACTGTTTTGTATGATCTGGAGTGTTTTGATTGTTCATTTCAAACATTTGTATTTCCGTTCAGATTTACCTCTTTTATCTTCAGTGAAATATTTGAGGATGGAAGCAAGGGAAGGAAGGAAGGAAGGAAGGAAGGAAGGAAGGAAGGAAGGAAGGAAGGAAGGAAGGAAGGAAGGAAGGAAGGAAGGAAGGAAGGAAATCAGTTTCTAAACAGTCCTAAATATTAGTTTTCCAGTACTATTCTACTGTTTCTTTGTCAAACAGATTAGATTAATTAGTTAAAATGCATTTAAATAAACAGAATACTTTTTTATTTCTCCCACCATCAATTAAACAGTAAATGTGAGAACTTGTGACTTTTATTCTAAAGAATGAAGTAGTGTGGGATGCTGAGCATGAATCAATTCAGGACACTAAATAAAGGGAAGAGATATATTTCAGTGGTGGTTGCAATTTCATCCCTTTTTTTATGTCTCCTCCAGATGCTCACAGCATGAAAGAACAAGAGAATATTTGTAGCCTCATGTCCTCATTCTGATTTTAAATTTATTAAACATGTATGAAGACATTTAGAAAAGTTCTAACTGTTTTTCCAGTAAGATAATATACAAATAGTAGACACGGAGATTTAATTTCATAAATAAGTTTCCCAATTTTTTTCTTTTTGCATGGGCTTTTTATTAAAGCATTTTCCATCATAAGTAAGTTAAAAATTAAATGTGTCATTGGATAAATCTTTTCAGCTCCTGAATGCTGATGAAAAGAACTGCAGCAAGCCAAAGTGTAAGAATTCTGGTTTGCAACATGAAATCCAGCTTCATTATAGTCGATGAAAAGCTCTGCTATTGATTTCTGTACCACTCAGATTTTTCCTTAACACCATTTGCTAACAGGCACTTCCATAGCCAGGGCAATGTCTGCTGCCAATCAGCAGAGTAAGCAGAGTAAGCAGAGCAGCAGTCTTGTCACTGCAGAGGCCACGGGTGAGTGAAAGGATCCTGAAGTATGGGTAAAGCTGAAAAGGGTCCAGACACTTCATGTGCACCTTCTGAATGCAGTAAGATGAAGAAAAGTGAGGTTCAGATTTTCATTTTCTCCCTCTGACAACCACTGTTTTACAACTCAGCCTCTCTGAATCTACTGTTGAAAGCTGCATACCTTGTGCTGACCTTGGCTTTCAAAGCACTGAGCTTCTGTGTTCATGTACATTTTTGTATCAGGTACTATAAAGCAGTACCTTGAAGAACCTGACCTGTGGCTTTATTATTATTACCTTTCAGCCCTGGGTGGAGGACTTGAAAATCTTTAGTTTTCTTAGGTTGCATTTATAGAATGAATATAAGCAGAACTAGCTCCGGCTGCAATTGTGTGTAACCTACAACACAAAATTGTCTAGTTATACTCTGTTTTCTTTAAGCAGCTTGTGTTCTCTTTTTTAATTTTTTCTTTTTTTTTTTTTTTTTTTTTTTTTTGGGGGGGGGGGGGGGAAATAAAAGCTTTTCTATAATGGGATAAGGGAGAAGATGTTAATTACTCATTTTAATTTTCAATATTATTTTTTTCAAAAGAGAAAAGCAAGAACAACCCATGTTTACAAAAGAAACAAAAGATATTTATTTTTAGCTTCAATTAACTGTAGCATGGACACCTTTTAAAAGTTCCCTTTTCAGGTACAAACAAACCTTTTAGAGTGTCTTTTGGGGAGGCGAGAAAACTTGAATTACAAATAAAACTTAATGTTACTAAAGATTTCAGGATCACAGTTCATTACTAGTTTGGAAAACATTTCCACAAAAACTTAACTTTAGTGGAAGTCTTTGGGTTTTCTCAAAATATTGGCAGGTTTCCATTCCTAATTTCATCTTTCTGATGATATAGTAATCACTGTGTTATGAGTATTTTTCTCTGTTTTGTTTTTTCACCATATTATTCTGATGGAATTCGCGTCCCGTGCAAGCCCTACAATTTTATTCTCAAACTCTCTAGCTGGGCCTGATCAAAGCTACTTTGTGCCCTCTATGTGCCTGAGTCTCAGATGTAGTCAAGAAAATGAGAAAGAGGAGAATGAAGAACTGAGGAATTAAAAAGTTATTGACTTCCTCTGGGTTTGTGCAAGGAGGCATTGGTTCAGAGGGCTTCTCCCAAGTCCCTCACTTAAGGAAGCTATTGATGCTGTTTCAATAAATGGATGAGTCTGACCTACTAGCAAAGAGCTTTGGCAGGAAATGATAGTTCTGTGCTATATATTAAAAATATGTAAAAACTTTTCTTGAAACATAACTTAAATTTTATTTTTCTGACTGGCTATTCAGGTAGTTCAACTGAAATGATGAAGTAATTAAAATAACTAATCAATGTAGTAGCTTCAGAAATCTGCATCCAAGGTCTTAAAATTTATGAAATACAAGTGTAGTCACAACTACATTCCAGCCACAGTGATATTTTCCCTATGATTGAAAACACCTTTATGAACAAATAAAGATACAAGACTATATTTTCTTCAACAAGTACAAGATACAACAAGTATCTTGAAATGTTATACCAAGCTATTAGCTATTTTTAAATATTAGGGAGAATATCTGAGGCAACATAGAGCTCCATGAACTCCAAGATACATGAGATATTTTTTATTTTTTCTGAAGAAGTTTGGAGTAGTTATTTACAAATTATCCATTTTCAAGCTTCTTCTTTAATACTAAAACAGAAATTATTTTGTGGGGTAAAAGCCCTAAAAATATATATATATTTAAATTTCAAATACGTTCAGATAGACTTCAAAGATATATGAAAAGTACTACTTTCAAATAAATATCTAACTTATTCAATAACTAGTCACCAGCTTTATAGCACTTACACAAATTTTAAACAATTTAAGAAGTTGAATAGTATTAAAGTTATTTCAAAGTATCACCTTAGAGACTGACATCCTAAACTCAGTAATGGCCAGATGGTTTATGTTAATAAGAATCTTCAAAATCTGTAACTTTTCCCCTGCTCTTTACAGAGTATCTGGGGGGACAAAAGCAGTCCAAATGTTGTGAACCTTTGACTTCTGTCAGTAAGATGGCTTCAGAGCTTTCTTATGCTGAAAAAATAGAAAAGAAAGACAAAGAAGTGAAGCTGATATGGGCAAAATTCCAGAGTGTTCAAGAAAGCAGTGTCCTAATCAATCTGAAAGTGTAATATTGGGCAATTAACACTGAAAGCTTATTTAATTAGGGTGAATCATGTAAAAGGAAATGTTGGATAGTCTTATTTATGCAATCATTATATTTCCCCTTTTGCTAGAGTTACAATTCATAATACATAAGTAGTAAAGTTGTCTTATTTTCCATAAACATTATGAGTTATTCTGCTAGTTAATTCTCAGTTAAATATGAGCAGTGTTTGTTAGTTAATGAGAGTCTAAATACAGGACTATTGATAAAAAATATAGATATATATATATACACACAACACCTATGCAATATGTGTATATATTATACACAACACCTATGCAAACAGCTAATACCTAGAGTGTCCTAATGTAAAAAAAATAATTGGAAAAGGTTTCTTTTTGTTTGTTTTGGTTTTTGTTTGGTTGGTTGGTTTTTTTTTTGGTTGTTGTTTTTGTTGGTTTTGGTTTTGGTTTTTTTGGTTTTTTTTTTTTTTATTTTTTTAAATCATACAATCACACTCCAAGCACTTGTTAACCAATTTCTTAGAGATCCATAGTATATTTTCTTAAGGGACTACAATACTAACAAGTAGTTATTTGTTAGAAAATGAAAAATCTGTACATATTTTATTCAATACATATTTAAATACATATTTAATAAAGTGTTTTCCTGTAAAATATATCTATACACAATATACAGAGTTTTTAGAAGAACACGCTTTCTCCAATATGACACTTTAGATGATATGACTTTGCCAGTGTATGACACTTGAGAGCTGATCAGCAGCTGACATGGAAAAGGCTTCTGGAGACACCTAATTTTTAACCATTCTACCCTTCTTTGCTTGAAGGTGAGCAAATATTGACTGTTTTCATAATTTATGGTGACCAGATGTATACCTGATACCTAAGGAGAATACTCGTAATATTTTGTACATATGAAGGCACAATAGCAAGAGACACACAGTTTTAGCTTTGATTTCTTTGCCTGTATTTTAGAATTCTATTAAAAAAGCATAGAAAAGTTTGAAAAAGAGTATTTGGAAGGCAAATATATAAAAATAAATAAGTACAGGGTTCCACTATGTAATGCTGTTTGCTAACTGCAGCTGTCATTTCAGGGCAAGCAGTGAGCAGGGTTGTGGCAGACCCATGCAGAGTTTGGACTTTGCAGACAGGGACAAGGACTTTTCCTCTGCTGAAGAACTGTATTATCCACCATAAAGAAAAGTGTGCTGGTGTGAGATATCCTCATTAGCCTGCTCTGCTTAGCAGGTGTGCTGCTGCCAACTGTGCCAGCTGCAGCTTGGTGGTGGCCCTCAGAGTCAAGTGCACACACAGTCAAGGTAAAGCACAGCAGCAATCAGCTCTTTGTGATAGGACCACAGACTTTAAGATAATCACCTGTAAAGTTTACTGTATGTAAATGCTGTGAATGGGTTTTTTTTACTGCTATGCAACACCCAAGAATAGCAGAAATGTAGCTGGAAACAGTAATTCCACAAGAAGTTTTAAGTAGTAACAAAAATTCCAGGAAAATTATGCTGGATAATTAGCAGCAAAAGACAGCATATAGCATCACTAGCTGTCAAAGATGTAGAAATTGTACTTCAGATGCTTTTGTACTGCCAAAAAAGTGTAGCTGAAGAAATGAAACTGCAGTTGATCTAAAATAACATTTGCAAGAACTTGAGAGGGAATCTTCTTAGTGGCTTATTGCTATTTATGTTGTTCCATCAGTCACTTTACGTTATTCCTCATATCAAGGTGTTAGTGTCAAAAATTGCCTTTTACTCATGCATCCTTTTAGTGGGTAAGAAAGCTGATTAACTTATTTAGGAGGTAATTACCTATACAAGAATTAAGAGTTAGACTGCTGCTGGATCGTTCACATATGCTCAAAGGGAGAGAAAAAATATGAACAGCCATTCTTGGTCAGTTGGTTCTTTATAGGTACATATGTTTATTTCTTCTATGAAAACAAAAAATTTCTTCCATAAAATGTGCAATCTGAATATCAACACACATCATCCATGACCATATTCTTAGAACAACAGATATAAAACTTCTGCAGGTAGCAGTAGTGCCTAAAACTTCCCTTCCCTTCCCTTCCCTTCCCTTCCCTTCCCTTCCCTTCCCTTTCTTCTCCCCTTTCACTTAGAAAGTGGCCATTTTTCTGGACCCATGAGTTTTTCTCATTTATGTCTTACTGATTCTCTCCCCAGCCCACCCAGGGGAGGTTCAATGAATGACAGAGTGGGGGCTTGGTTGCTGGACAGGGTCAACTCACCACATTTACTTCCTCGTTTGTTATGTTGCCAAACACAGCATAAATGGGGAATGCAAAGTATTAAACCTAAGTGGAAGACATGGAATTAAATACTGGTGGCTATCTGGGGCTTAAGTTTCTGACCCAGCTGAAGTTCTGCATTTTCTGTGAGACACAAAACTCTGATAGGAACTCAAAGATTTTAGTGTATACAGAAGACACTAGAAGACTGCAGGCTGTGACGTTCAGCTGTATTTGGGATTTCTCAGAGCTCAGAGAATTTGAGAACTGGTGCACTGATGACTAGATGAAGTAAGTGCTCTCAATGTCTAAATCCGGAGGGTAAAATTACTCATTGCACAATGGGTACAGTGATGTACAACCAGATACGGAAGTCATATTGATTTCCTTAGGCAGGATTGAAGCTCCTATGGAACTTATTAGGACAAGTCTTGTTTACTTTGTCTCTGATGATTCTGTATTGAATAATCAGAGCAGAGAATCAAGCTGACTTCAATGAGACTTGGACTGGGTCCTGAAAGACTGAATAAGAAAGTTCCTTGTATTGAAAGTACACAATGAATCCTTCCTCCTGTATTCATGAGTTATTCTTTACACCACACCTGCTTCTCTAACACAGATTGTCCTTGGTACATAGTTAAAACAAGGAGAGAACAACAAACAAGCAACATCTTCATTCTTGGCATAGAAAGATGCAGTTTTGGGAGGTAAAAATAGCACCAAAGAAGATAGTGCTGCCTTTCTTACTGCTTACATTTATATTCACAGAAATACAGAAGTAAAATGTTCCGTTTACTGGAATCTTTTTTAATGCAATGAAATTCATGCTTTGTATGAAATATAATATCTATTCAGACATATTTTTACTAAATTTGGTGTAGGGAATAGGAGCTTAAAATAAATTTTTTTTCTCCCCTTAAATCATATTGACGAAATTGTGTTGATATAACTTTATATTGTCAGCTGTCTGCTGACACCTTCATCAGGGGAGAACCACAAAGATGCAACCAATTAATAAAACGCCAGTTCAACTTCATCATGGTGTCCTCTTTTTTGCAGTGAGGTTCTCCTCTTTTTTTGCAGGTGACTACCTGTATGTAACTGTCCCATGATGGAATGAAGGCTGCAATAGATAGTTCTGTTGCAATCTGTCTCATATCTTGGTTTCTCCAGCCAAAACTGGTGTAAAGATAAATTATTAATTTTGTTTTCAGGGGCATAAAATTAATTTTGAGTCCAGACTCAATGTATAGAATACAAGTTTTGTATGTGAAATATCTATGTGTCAACATGATTTTTTTTAATGTATTTATGGTTACGTGGAGCAACCCAAATCCCAAGAAACACTCAAGTATGTAACTCTTACTAAAATCAGTAGATGTCTTGTGTCTAGATTTTAGCAATGATCTAGGTCTCAGTCTCCCTGACTTAGATATAATTCATGCTTGCTGAGTGAGTTTTGGCTTTGAGATAGAATGGCTGAGAGAACATTTCTTTACCCCACTGAGACATTCTTAAATATCTTGCACTCATTACTAGCTTCTGTTTTTCTTACTGTTCACTGCTGGGTAGGTAAACAACAGACACCATACTAAATTCATGGCTTTGCTAAGAAATAAATAATTAAGATCCTTCACAGAAAATGTTCAATACGTTTTTACACAGCACTAACAGTTATACAGAATATTTTCTTTTAACAAAAGGAAAACCAGTGTGAGGCATAATTCATGGTAGAGCACAATAACTTTTTTTTCATAATCTTGTCAAGACTGACAGTTAAACATTTTAAGATAAAAATCTAAATGTTGTTGAGGAATTCCTTATTTCCTTGTGTCTCTTTGGACCTTGCTAAGCCAGTTATCAATCATATTGATATCAATTATGGGCAATGTCTGTCTGAGAACAATCTAGGTCATGTAAGATGAGCTTATCCCTGGTACACACTCTAATCATCAATACCTGGATATGCTCAAGCCTTTTTAGCCTTGGAGACATCTAAATTCACTTTTTCAACTTGAAAGGTGCAAAAGTTCATCAGATCATTGGATCTTTCTGCCTTCATTATAAATACCACAGAGACTTCTGGAAACCTCTGCCAAAGACAGGAAGCATTCCTTATTTCACTGGAAAGTTATCTATAAAGTAACTAGATGCTATATAGATACTAGACACTAAAACTACAATGTAGTGAAAGGCTCAGGGTGCATTGAAGTCCAGTGGGAGACATAGGTAGGTGATTGATATTTACTGCACTCTGGGGGCTCTTAATAAAGATTTAGGGACATGCATAACTGGCAGTCTGTTCTCAGTTCTTCTCCAAGGCAAAGGGGAAGACTGAGCTTTTCTTTTTCTTTTTTTTTTTTCTTTTTTTTTTTTTTTTTTTTCCTACAATGGGAAAAAAGGGCCATTCTGTCCCTTGCTGGAAGTTACTGATACCTCCCCATTTCTTTCAGTTAATGATTTTTCTTTTTGGTCTCTCTCTATTACATTTCAGGAAAAAAAACCCCAAAAAAACAGCAAAGCAAAACAAAAGTCAAAAAAACCAAAAACAAACAAAAAATAAACCACTCTAGTCAACTCAAAATACCAGAACCTATTTTATCTGCTAACTAATTAAGATAGTTAACAAAAATTAGTAGGCAGAGAGTGTAAACTCCTTAGTTGAATACTCATATCAGTAGATATTATTTGTTTCTGCATTTTCTCTTCTGGATTCTCATTAGTTCTGAACAGAGGTCTATCCTGGGTTCTGGATTCCAGAAGCATTATGGAATTCCTGTTTTAATCCTGAGGTGGGGTGCCTAGAAGCTGGAGAGAATTACATGATCACATGTATACTCTGATATTTATGTTTTCTCTGTCTCTGTTTCCACCAGCCTCATGAAACAGATCATTAGGATTGCCTTTATAACTCTAATACTTCTTTGGACCTAATGTCCCTTTAGCAAGGAATATGATTTTGGAATATATGTATTTAAAATACAAGCTTTACAGTCCCAGATATGAAAATCAGTAATTAGTTTTATCTGGCTAGATGCATTTTTAGCCCAACAACATCCTTTTATTTTTTTTTCCCCTAAGCTTATAAAAGCTTTCCTAATTTTTATCTTCTTCATATATAAATTTAGTGGTAATAAGTGCACCATTGGAAGTTTGGAATTTTTACATTTTACTTTTCATTACTTGTATTTTATTGTTAATTTTTCTTCCGCTATAAAAATAGTTGTGCACCTTTGTTTCTTTTTAAATAAGGAAATGTTACAGTTGCCTTAGTGTGATAGTTCACTTATATTCAATTTTCCACTGCTTTGACAAAACATTCATCTGTGCTCGGGGTGCTGCAGTTATTCTTTTATCTTCCTAGGGCTCACTGTAGCTGTCTGCAAATAGATCCAATTGACTGTTTCAATTTTTAACTTTTTTTAAATGCAAATTTTCTTAGCCTGTATGCATTTGGATAAATTGATATACTGTTGGTATTCCTGAGTTCTGAACTCTGCATTCAGTTGATATTGAGTGCTTTTTCTTGTATTACATTAGGATTTTCAGTCAGAGTATTTCTCTACTTTCTATGCATTGAATTGTTGATTATAATATAATTGTGCTTGAATAATTTCTAGGTGTTTTTTTAAGGGCTGATTTTAATTCAAGAATCTCGCAGACCCTTTTCTAGCACTTGATCAATTCTTAGAACTTTTCAGAGATAAATGTTTTCTTTCATCTCTCGAGAGTTATGACATCAAAAATTTTGTTACACTGTTTTTATTTCACAGTTTGAAACCCTGTCTCCCACGTGCTTAATTATATGTAGAATGCCAGAGTTCCAAAATTTCTTGCTTATTAAAGAAGCCCTTATCTAATATAATGAGAAAAAGAAAAAAAGGCAACAAATGGAATGGGGGCTGTGATGATAAGACATAAGATTTTTTCCTTTTGTCCTGCACTGGTGCTTGTTGCTCAGAGACCTGGGGTGAATCACTAATCACCTGGATATCTTCTCAATTTTCATGGATTTTTCAGCACAGAGAGTTTTCAGCCTCTCATTTCTCTGCTTCAGGCCACTTTGTAGTTGGTAATTTATTAGGAACTCTCATTTCTTCTTCAATTTTTACCCCATCCAACCAAAAATATTTAAAGGAACAATTTTCAATGCTACAAAAGTGATAAGTTGCTCTTAGAATTGATAATCTAGATTTATACAATAGAGGAAATTATGGGAAAGAAATCAAGTTTAGCTTATTCACCAAAATACAGGCTTCTTTGTGAATGGACTTCTTAATGAGGCCTTCTGCAACAGGACATGGGATAACATTTTTAAACTAATAGATAAAAGGAAGACATTTCTTATTCAGGAAAAGGACAGTTGCAAGCAATGCTGAGTGTAGGTATGTGTGTTTCATTAAATGTGGCAATGAGCTACATTTTCCTTCTTCATTACATTCAAAGTAACAACACTAAAACACTTCAGCTGTTATGGTATCTAAGTAGTTGACAGCAGAAGCAGAAAAGTTGAAATTTCAGCTGAAACTGGATTAAAGCTTTCCATGTTACTCAACTCATACTGTACAACTCATACACATAGATAAATGCACAGAATTGGGTCTGCAGTCATAGTTCCTAGTTCCTGGGGCCCCATAATAAGAAAAACAAATAAGTTAGCTATTCATAGACTACTCTATGTTTAAATGCTAACAACAGTGTTTTTCCTCTTTCCTGCCTCTTATGCTCATGTCATTTTCATAAAGAATCACTTTTCAGGCCAAGCTGTAAAACAATTCTTGCCTCCAGCTGTCACAGGTAAGGGAAAGTCCATCCTTTGATGGATTCTTATTACTTATTAAATATTTAATAAGCTCTGAGACAAGTTCAAGGCTGTATTTCACTCTTGCCCAGTAATTTTGGTGCTGCTTGTCAAGGAAATAATGCAGGCTGAATGAAGGGCACACAGCACTAGTTAGCAGCTTGCATACATGCCAGTAACAATAACTTACCCATGTATAATCAGGCGAGGTTTTTCCATTTTAGCTTACAACAAGTTGCATTTTAAAGTATTACCCCGAGGGAAAAAAGTAAAATGTTGAGAATAGATGCAGGAAACAAAATCCAATAATATCCAACCACTGTGCAGGAAAATTGAATTTTAAAGGACTTTCTTTTCCTCTATTTTTCTGTGATTGGCAGAATTTTAGCATAATAAGAGCAGCAAATAAGGTCACTAGGCTCAACAAGCAACCTCCTGTTGTTTCCCTTATATTTATTTTCTTGATTTTCCTCTCTTTTCTGTCACCTCTTTGCCTAATAAGCATTGACTTTCTTATTTCAGAGTCTTTCTAATATTCTGAACCAAGGATTGTAATCTTGAAGATTTTCTTTATCACCATGGCAAAGTGATAAAAAAATCTCTGAAAGTGCATCCCTTTTAAAAGCATAGTGTAGAGCTGTTGAAATAATATTATAGGTGATTTAGAAAAGATGAAGGATTATTTTATCTTGAAACTTTTAAAAATAACTTCAGTTTACACAACAAGTATCAATCTACAGTACTACTCTTGTGCTCAAAATCATTGTCTAATCACAGTAGGGAGTGTGACCACTTTAATTAATTCAGTTGGAATCATCAGAGTTAGACTAAATTACTTTTGTGTCTTGAAGAGTAGTCATGTTCAATAAAAGGACATTAGCATAAAGATCATATAAACCAAAAGTATTGAATAAAACACAATATTTGCTGTTCAACTACTGATTTTGAGGTTTTATAAGTAAAATTTGTATTTTAAAATTCACACCTATTTAAACATGGACAATAAATGTGGCACTAAGTATAACTAAGCAAAAGGACTCAGAACAATCCTAATAGATCTTAGAAACTTTCAGTAAATCCATTTATTATAGGATATTCACACTTTTGAGCAACTAAATCAAATAACAAAAAATATTACTATCAGGAAATAGAATCTAGCAGTCAGTTTTGGAAGATTTATTTGAAAACCTGGGATATTATTGGTAAAATTTCTTTTAATTCTCTATTAACAGGTTAAAATTTCCTGTTAAAAATATCGGGCTAGCAGAGTCAACTAGAGGAAAAAAAAAAGTTGAAATTGGAAATGTCAATATATTATTTAATCACTGTCAAAACGGTTCCATATTTCTCTTTAAACCAAGTACTGTACTATTTCTGTGAGAAAAGTACATTTTTGCTCAATGTTTTGATCATTGAAATTGGATCAGAAAATCCTGTATCACAAATGTGTAGCATTGTAACCCAGTAAAAATATTATTGCTATTTCCTGTGAGAGGGTGCAAACCTAGAACAGGAGTGCAAATGGAGACACAGGGTGATCACAGGGGTCTGGAAAATGCAGGCACCAGGTGACAGCAGACTCCAGCATCCTTAAGCCACTCACCAGCATTCAGCTACTGGTCCTCAAAGGAACACAGCCCTGGGAGATGGTGGGGGGAACAGTTATAGGGGTGACAAAAAAAGGAGTAAGTATCCATTACATATAAATCACAGCACATACAGTAAATTCAGGTGTATGGTGCACTTGCAGGGGAAAAGAAGATGTGGAATGGGACAATATATGTTTAAAAAATGAACCTGGGTGAATCCTAGAGCAAGGAGGAAGAAACCATTAATACCTACCACCATACATCCTTGGTATACTGATGATTTAATCACTGGTATACTGATGATTTAGTACCTAAAACCCCCAAGAACTGAAGCCATTGACAACAGGATGCAGAGGAGAAGACTGAGCATAGCAAAGGAGGAGTAGATTCTGCAGGGCTGGTGTATACATTGTTCTACCTGCATCTGATTTAACCTAGAATCAGATGTTAGAATCAATGCAACTGGAGTAACAGTTCTTTGATTACACTGTTAAGGGTTTTTAATGAGACTGAGAATCAATTTTCAGCTTTGCATATATGATGCATTATTTTTGCCCATGACAAAGCTTTTTCTGCTGCAGGAGGGAATTTAAGTATTCTGAAACCTGAATGTAACAAATTCATAAGGGAAGCATGTAGCCAGAATTAGATCTTTTGTTGTTTTATTTTGATTTGTTTTGTTCATTTGTTTGGGATTTTTTACTTATCAAATATGTACTTTAAAATATTCAGGCTGGGATATTTTATTTTTGAAATATTTGTTACCATATCTATTTTTTAAAGGAAAATAATTCCAGACTTGTGCTTCTCTTCTCAAAGCTATTACTTCTGTCATCTTGTTCTCAGCTTCATAAATTTCACTAAACTGAGACAAATTTTGAAAATGGACTCTGTTCTCTGCAGGTACACTTGGTACTCAGTGAGTCTGCCACCTCATTATATACCAGTAATTAGGCTGAATATGAAAAACAAAATAGCTTTTCCTCAATATTTTTTCCCATCATCCATGACTCTCTGTGGGTTTGCATGTAGAAGCCTCTTTGCTGAAGCAGACTTCAGTGAATAACGATTGTGCTGTGCTATATCCATCATTAGCCTCAAAATTCTATAATTTGTGTAAAGGGAAACTGGGAAAGTATAAAAAAGGAAAGACTCAGTGTAATGTACTGCTAATGAACTCTGGTTTGTCAGCACAAAATATCTTGATCACAGTGGCCTAACCACATCTCCTGGAGTAAATGGACAGAACTGTTTCTTTGAAGCTTTTCACAAATCTTCAATTTCATGCATTATTTCTAGAAATATATCCATGAAAATATGTAATTATGTGGTTGTAACTGGGCGTATCTGATTTGTTCATGTACTGTTTCTTCCAAAAGCATGAGGCAAGCCCACAGAAAGTAACATTCCTGCACTCTGGATCACATGGAAATGTTTGGAAAATCTGGTGCTTTCTGCCTGCTCCCAGTCCACTTAGGCACCTGCCCACCAGAGTGAGGCACCTGCAGCTAGGGACAGGGTGACAGAGGCCAAAAAAAGAGACCAAGTGGCAGCTCCTGAGGTAAGAATGCAGTTCTTCTAAACAATAGATTTCTCAGAAAAGCAGGGAACAGATGCATTACTGCTCCTTAAGGTGAGGGAAAGAAATACGTTTCCTAAGGACTCAGAGGAGATGATGCAGAGCTTTCCATAACTCAGGAAGTCCCTGATTGGTTTCAAGATTGATGGCAAGATGGCCATTGTTCACAGGCTTAGATTCATTGCCAAATTTCTGAAAACTTCTTGTGCTTTGATTTGAAGCTTTAGTTGTCCCTCACTTTCTACAGATTGGGATTAAAAAGCATTTTGCTGTTTATATGCTATACTTGAGACCTCTTTTTTTTCTGTCCCTGAATAAATGTTAAACTTAACTTGTTAGTCTATTTGAATTAATATTTGTAAATATGGTGAAGGGATCCAATGAAAATCCAAATGAAGGCTGCAACAGAGCTTTGTCATGTGATTGTTTTGCAGGATCAAAAGTAACCATAATGTGTCACCAATACATTTGATTTTTTCAATTCTAATATTGCCCCTTTTTACATGAGACATTGAAAGCTTTGAGATGTTGTAGGTTAGTATAGTTAGGAGAAGAACATGTTGAGAGGATGCAATACTTTCTTTAGGTAATGTCTATGTTTCCAAAAACCCGTGAAAAATACGGACTTGATGAATAGTATAAGAATGAAATTACAAGAGAAAATTTCCTACCTTACTGAAACATGCTTTTTTTACTCATTATGCCCCAAAATCTTTGTAGTCCTTCCTCAGAATTACATTTAAATTGATGGTTAAATTGCTTATTTCCTTCTCCTCCCTCCATTTTCTTCTGTTTTCTTGGTGTTTAATCCTTCTCAATTCTTTCTGACTCCTGCAATTTTAACAGGGGGATCTTCTGTCCAAAAAGCTCAGATGGCTAGTGACTGCAATTATTTTTCTTCCCTAACAAGTTTAATAATTTCTGCTGGCTTTGATAAAAAATTACATTTTATCCTGCTGAGTAGGAGAGGTTTAATCAAATATCTCTACAATGTTCTCACAGAACTTTTCTTTTGAAAAATTTCTTTCTCCAATTATTGTATGTGTACAAATAGAACAGTATTCTGTGTCCTGTGCTATTAAGCATTCTGCAGGGTTTTTGTTTTTTTTTTTAAGCAGACTGGGCAACATCAGCCATGTAATGAATGATTAAAATGCCTCAGGTTTGTGTGCAATATCATAAGCACAGGCTCTGGGTCTAAGTGAGCTAATTTTAATATTCTGTCTATTGCTGTTCCTTTACTTTTAAGAGCATTGAGGACATGGATCATGTGGAAATTCTGAGGTGAAAGCATCTGCTCCATTATTAAAAGAAATCCAAATGAATAAACTCTAAAATAATTTCTAAGAAAACATATATAAAGTAATTAACCTCAGTAGAATTGCAGATATTCTGTCTGAGAAACTGTAATATTCCCTTGCATAAAGAACTAGTATTGTAAGGCAGAGATAGATTTACCCAGAGGCATTTGAGAAATGTAAGGGAACAGTGCAGTTTTGGCTGATAATTAATTGAAAAGAACATATACAAGAACAAAAAAGAAAAAGTACACTAAATTGTTATGTATGACCAGTTTTCACAGGCAAGGACTGATAACTAGCAGTATTGAAAAGTGATAGAATCAAAAGCAATGAATATAGAATAGAATAGAATAGAATAGAATAGAATAGAGAGGAAATATTAGCTCGTGAATGAACGTCACTATGACATGATGCCATTTGGATGAAAATTTGAATAAACATGCAGAATAGGTAGGATTAAAAAATAAAATGTTTAAATATTCCCACTTTAATAAATAATCAAATTCATAAGCATCTGATGATAAGGAGAACTATTTATGGTGTTCAGGATGAGGAGCTGAATGCATTTTGACAAGAAAAATTCAGAAGAGAAGGGTAGTATTTACTCTTTTTTCTACCTCTTATTCTGGTCCATGAAATATCTGAGAATTTTACATATTCGAAACCTTCACCATATCTCATGGCCAAAATTCATCTTTACTTTACACTCATTTATTGTACAAAGGGTATGTGCATGCAATCAACATAAAGCTTCACAACTATGTTGGATTACAATGCTTATGATGTACTTTGGACCTGATTAGAGATCTGATAATTAGGATGCCTTGGCAAGAACAAACAGAGCTTTGAGGATTGAATCAAGACTGGCTGACAGGAAGACTGAATCAATGGCAAGCAAGAGATGTTGCAAAATGTATGAGTTTGTTTATGTGATTATTAACCCAATCATTGTAGTAAAAAATTACTAGCCTTCCTAGAATGCTACATAAGCGTATGTAGTCCACAATAAATTTGGATTCTGACCACCACTCAGTCGCCCTGTCTGTCTTATCATCGCTGATATGCTTAGGTGTTCTGCATTAGTAATAAATGAGCATCAGGTGAAGGTCTCCAGGTGCTGATTTTCAGGGGCTGCAGGGAGAAGCCTGTGAGGAGCACAGGTGGTTCCAGCTAGCTCCCAAAATGACCCACTGCAAGGCACAGCTGAGTCCCATAGCCGAGGTGGTGGTAACCCTAGGCAAAACATGTTTTAGAAAGGGCAGAACATAAAGGGGAATGAGGAAAAAACTGAGATGAGTAGTCTGCAGGCACCAACATGACAGAAGGTGAGGGAGGTGCACCAGGTGCTGGAGAAGAGATTCCCCTACAGCCTGTGGTGAAGACCGTGGTGAATCAGACTCCCCATTCTGCAGCCCCTGTTTTTCTGATTATGAGAAAATTTACAGGACACTTGGCCTGCTGGTAACAGATAGGGTAAACCTGTCTAGAAGGGGGAAAAGCACCTTTGCACAGGAGCTAGCAGGGTTAATTGAAGGATCTTGAAGCCACTGTGCAGTGCAAAAATGATGATACAGTAGCCATCAATGAAACATGGTGGACAACTTGCACAACAGGAGTGCTGTAATGGATGGCTAAAAACTCGTCAGAATGGATAGGCAAGGAAGGAGGTGTGATGGGGCAGCCCTGTATGTTAGGGAGAATTTTGACTGTCTAGAGCTTAATGATGGTGACAATAGCATCGAGTGTGTATGGGTAAGAATCAGGGAGAAGGCCAACAAGGCAAATATCATGGTGGAATTCTGTTACAGACCACACAAAAGAGAGAGGAGGAATATTTTATAGAACCAAACCTGGCTGTAAGATACATTAGAAAATCTTTATACATACATACATGCATATACATATATCAGTAGCAAAAGGAGAGCTAAGGAAAATCTCCATATTTTGTTGAATGCATGGTGAAACATTGTTTCAAAGGATAGGGAAAAGGCTGAAGTACTTAATGATTTCTTTGCCTCAGTCTTTAATGCTAAAATCAGCTTTTCTCTGGATACTCAGCCCCCTGTGCTAGAAGATAGAGATGGGGAGCAGAATGAGGTCCCATAATGCAGGAAAGACTGTTCACAGACTGCATGCACAAGTCTGTGGGACTGGATGGATGCAAAAGCTCTGTAGAGGGCTCTGGACAGTATGGATTGATACACCAATCCCTATTTTATGAGGTCCTGCACCTTGGTCACAACAACACCATGCAGCACTACAGGCTTGGGGCACAGTGGATGGAAAGCTGCCTAGTTCAAAAAGACATGGGGCTCCTGGTTAACAGCTGGCTGAATATGAGCCAGTCTGTGCCCAGGTAACCAAGAAGGCCAGTGACATCCTGGCCTGTATCAGCAATGGTGTGGCCAGCAGGACCAGGGCAGTGATTGTCCCGCTGAACTCGGCACTGGTGAGGCTGCACTTTGAATACTGTGTTCTATTCTGGTCCCCTCCCTACAGAAAGTCATTGAGGTCTTGGATCATGTCCAGGGAAGGACAAGGAAGAGGTTATTTGGCGCCTTATGAAGAGCAGCTGAGGAAGCGGGGCTATTTAGCAAGGAAAAGAAGAAGCTCAGAGGAGACCTTAATGATTCCTAACACTATGTGAAAGCAGATTGGAATGAGGTGGGTGTTGGTTTGTTCTCACAAGTAGCAACCAATAGAAGAAGACAAAATTGTCTTTATTTGCACCATGAAAGTTTTAGATTGGGTATTAGAAAAAATTTCTTCACTGAAAGGGTTGTCAAGCAGTGAAATGGGCTGCCCAGGTAAATGGTTGAGTCATCATCCTTGAAGGTGTTTGAAAGATGTGCAGATGTGGTGTTTGAGGACATGGTGTCATGGATTGACTCTGGCACAATGCCAGTGCCTCTATGAAAAGTGTATTTCCAAAATGGTTACTGTGAGATGTGACCCGGGAACAGAACAAAGCAGGCTCCAACTTGGGAATGGAGGGAAAAAACCAACACTTTATTAATCTACATAGATATAAAAAGGAAGGGAAAAAACCCCACACACAACAATCCACAATAGAACACTTTCAAAACACTCTTCCTCCCCCCAGCCCTCTAACACTCAAATTCCTTCTAATACATCAATTCTTAATCTAATACCTTCTTTTCACACAAGCTCTTCCCAGTTCATTAGGAGAGAGGAGTTTCTCTCTTGCACCATGGGCCTTCCCAAGAAACACAGCAGAACTTCCTGTGGTTCCACATCACACACGGTAGCTGCTAGAAGAGAAATCTGCTATGGTGACCATCTTCTTTCCATGTCCAGTGTTCTTATTACTGTCCATGGATCCAAACTACTCCTTAGGTTCTTTTTAAGAATGCTTTTCACCCAGTTCCAAGAAGATGGCCTTCTCTCACCATTTGGGACGCCTGTCCCCCCCATATTCAGTCCCCTGGGGCCTGGGGCTCAGGAACAGAGATCCTTTGCTGAAGGAAGAGGGCTCCACCACACCCTCCCCCTCAGTCTCTGTTCCCTTTATTTGTTTTCACGGCCTTGTCACTCCTGGCTTCCGGCTAACCGCCTCTCCCAAGGTGCAGTCTCTGCATTAACGGAAGAACCCGGCTTCGCCCGTGGCTATGTAAGAGAAAAGTCCAGCCAAAGCCACTCCAATCATTTCTTCTATCTCGAGTGCTCTAACTGCTGGCATTCCTTCACCTATTCAAACCTTCTTCGTCTTTCTCACCCAGTGGCCACACCAGATGCCAATTTAAAATCTGGCCACTGATTGGTTTGACCATAACTTTCTCAGAACCTCACTTCCTGGTCAAACCATGATACATGGTTTAGTGGTGGACTTCTCAGTGTTTGGTTTAGGGTTAAACTCAATGATCTTAAAAGTCTTTCCCAGCCTATTCTGTTTTAATCTGTTGTTTTCTATTTGTAGCAGTTAATTTCAGGGAAGTAATGGAGGCAAGTCCTACTATTGGAAAGAAAGTTTTCAGGAGTGTTGTAGGACAAAAGAAAATTATGAATATTCAGTATACAGTGCACATATGAGATATAGAACAAATTTTTAAGCTAAAGCTGCTCTTTGATTAGTGCTTTAGCACATAAATATTAGACTAAATAATTTTTTTTCCTAAGAACTTGGTACCCACAAATTAAATCAATGAATTTGAAACCTCTTTTAAATCAGTCTGCTTTTATTTACATTTCTACATTTGGATTTATCAAGTTAATAATTGAAACAATGCACAAAAATGAGAAACTCAGAACTGCATTATTTCTATAGAACAATTATAAACAACTTTAAAGGGTTGTAGACTTGACGTAATTTTTTTCCTGTGCCATAATCTAAAATATTTTATCCAGCTCACTGAAGGATATTCTCACAGTAAGAATTCAGTGATGCAATGTGTACTTATCTCCCTCCTTACTCCCCAGCAGAGCATATGGGACACCACTAGTGGCCTTGTGAATGATGCAGCTCATGAGAACGTGAGCAGGAAAGCACGTATTTTAAGCACATATGGGGATAGTAGCTTTTCATAGAGGTAGTGTGGTGTTCTGTCAAAAACTGAGACTGCCCAATGTATTTACTGTCACCCCTGTGCATAGCAGTGGGCCTGTGCCACTCAAGTCATCCCTGAGAGCAGGTCTGTGCTTCCTGAAGAGGATGTGCCCCAGCACCCCTCACACCCTCCACCCCAGTGTGGGTTGTGCCATCAACCTCTCTGTTCATTCTGCGTCATCCTTACATTTACAGGCAGCTAGTTATGTGTTTTACTTACCTCACACACTCTGCAAAGGTTAACACTTTGAGATGTGAACACTGACCTACGTTAAACCACTGCAAGTTTGGGGGGGTTTTTTTCCCACCACACAAACACTAGTCTATTTTCTAGCTAGCTCTTTTTACTTTTCTGTGTCTTAATCTGGATCTCTGAAGCTTGTAGTTTTAAGCTGAGGCCTGTCATGTAAAACTTGATCAAAGGCTTGCTACAAATCCAAAAAAAAATATATTATATGCACAGTCATTATCAACCTTGCCTGTAAAATGAAGATATAGGTACAGAAATCTTAGACTGTAGCAATGTATTTGCAAGCATTACAATGTGATCTGCTACAGAGGTCTATTCTTTTGATGTTTCATTTGTGGTATATATTGCTCCACAAATAAGGTAATCCTTTGTAATTTTGACTTTACAAAGTACAGAAAGAATGACAGAGTAAGTAAAGTCTAACATAAAGACAGGCAGTTTCACTTTAAAAAACAGTAGTGTTTTTTTGGTTTGGGTTTTATTGTTATTGTTTATGGGGTTTTATTTATTTGCTTGATTCTGTGTATTTAAGATAAAGATTTTTTTTATTATTATTTGTTGACAAATACAGCAATTAGAACTCTTGTATATACTTGCGTGTGTTTTAAATTGTCTTGTCACTGAGGATAGTAAAAATTTTTGTTAGAGGACAATACCATTGTTTTGCGTGTCAGGAGGCTCGTGTTCTTACTGGCGAGAGGGATTTCTTTGGTACTGAATTCGGCTGTAATCTTTGCATGACTTTGAAATTATCTGTGTATTTTTAAAATATGTGGATCATGTCAAAGAGATGTGAAAAGAGTCAAAGAACAGCACAAGAAGAAACTCAGTTCCTCACTGTTGTTTTTAAGCTTCTTATTGCTGCTGATCTCCTAGGTCCATTGTTTAGCAAACTGGCTCAAGGCAGAGCTTTTTGTCAAGGACTGAAAAGTGGCATTTTGGCATTTACTGTTCAGCACGGTAGGGACAAGTGTACTATTTGAGGTGGGTCTAGAAAGGAAATTACCATTAGCACATTTCAGTTCTCCTACAGGTACAACTTTAGAGCCCCTTTAGAGTTCCTTCTCCTTTAAGAAAGGGTTTTTTTCACTTTATTCCTGTCAGGATAGCAGCATAACATTCCAGAAGTGGCGGGCTGGATCTCTGTACTGAGACGATATTTCCTAATCATACTAAAACCACTGGCGTAACAGATTTTTACATCTGTGAACGCCTTCACATGATGTTAGTGTTTGATTGTGACTGGCACATACTCCATCCTGCAAAAGAAAATCCTAATTAGTGATTGACCAAAGATTCAAGGAATATAAAAGAAAGGAAGAAGAAGAAAAAAACCCGTCAGTTAACATCTATGAATACTATCTTTTTTTCCCATAATTTCTAAACTTTTCCCATACAAATTAACTCCACAGCTATCTAGATTGTTGGATTCTTTGCCCTGTATGTCCCTTTCCCAAAATGTAGTACAACTTACTGGTCATCTTATTGGGTCAGCTACTGCAGATGTCTGGAGATTTTATTAGTGATTGGGAAGAACAACTTTGGCTAATTTGTGATAATTTTCCCTATCAAAATTGCATATTATTGCCTCATAATAACCCTGGCTTTCTTCTCTTGTTAGTATTCTATATGACAGAACTGTAACATACATATCATAATTATATTCTATTCAGTTTTTTTTTCTAATAGTCAAATTTGTAGTCACATTGTTTCAGTATATGCAGTCAGATATGCAGAAGTTCTTAGTTTTATTGAGATTATTGCAAAAAAGTTCCTGAGTTTTCATATAGTGTGAGCTGATATGCCTTGTGGGAAGGAACTAAGAACTTTGTTGTCTAAAAATGAAAGAGCATATATCATTACATTTTTGAGTGTTAGGAGGATAATCTAAAGAACTGAAAAGTCATTTATGGGCACAGACTAAATCATGCCCTGATCCTGGAAATTGTTGTTGGTTCTTCACAAGGGTCCCAAATTAATATAAAAATATTTCCCTAACTTAGGTAACATTAATGAAGAATTAAAATTATTAAGATACCAAAAAATCTTAGATCAGCATCAATATTGTTAAACCTGTATTATCAGTTCATGTTTATATAAAGTAAAAAAAATGTAAACCTAATTTGGTTCATCTGTTTGTATTGTCTTTTTGTAATCATATATTCATAGGTAAATTTTAATACTTGGTGAACCTATGTCCAGGAACTTGCAATAAACCTAATAGTTGAAAATTATAATCATAGTCAGTTTAGAAATAATGTAATAAATTAATATGTAAATATGAGTCTCTTTATATAGACAAGTTCCAGTTTATAAACAAGAAGATAAAGAAACAGACTAAAGAAGTAACCTTAACATTCTGTGTATAACAGCCAGCCTTTCTTTCCTGACTCAAAACCCAGTGCTTTGTGCAGTGTATCATACTCCTTGATATACTTAGAATTCTTGGTTCATTATTGTTAAAAAGAATTATTTAAACAACCTAACTTACTACATATGTCAGTTGTTAGCAGACTGAGTGCACCAAAAAAGATTATGAGTAGAAGTATATTTATCTATAAATTTAGAACTCCTGGTTTCTGGACTCTGTCATGAAAAAAAATATCACAGACAAAATGTCTTATAGTTTTCTGAAGATAGTTATTTCTCCAGAGGTAGGGTTCAGGGCAAATCTAGGAGATACAGAATTAGATATGCCTAAATACTATTGAATTGAATGTAATCTATATTTACATTCATAACAGAAAACATTAAGTTTATACCTCTAAGTAGTAGATTTTGTACTTTATAAAATTCCAGAATTTGAAGTTCTTTGTGATGGGATTTGAGAGATCAAGCTCAAAAGCCTATGGATTTGGTGTTCCCAGATTATGAGCCTGTATAAGGCAATGTAGAACCATAGTTATATGACTTCTTCTGTGCAGGAAAACCACATAATAAACTGTCATTTCTTCCATGCTGTGTAAGAACTTGAAATTGAGCTTACAAGACTGAGCAGTGATGACTCAGGTGAAGCCAGGAACTAATTTGTTTCAGATCTATTACTAATAAAAGGTGATGTCTTATTATTCAGCCATTCTCATTTTTCAAAATTTCCTCAAAACAATTTAATCTGATAATATGGTATAATATGACCAGTCTCACCCATGTTATCAAATGCTCTTTCCTTATGTTAGTTTCTTTACATCTAATTTTCAAACAGAGTGGCATATAAAAAAAATGTGTTCAATCCTAGTGGTAGCTTAACCTAAATGAGTTTAGAATTCCTTTGGGAATATAAAACAGTTCATCAGGTCTATTTTTTTTTTTCAGAGAAGAAACTTGATTTATTTATAATATTCAAAACCAATTAAAGTTTCCTCTAATTATTAAGAATTCTTTATCTTCTCTAAGGGAATAAAAATGAAGAAAGATATAATTAAATAATAGCAGAGGAATTGAGTATGAAGAATAACTGTATAAATGTAAGACATTATTAGAAAAAACTTCTGGGAAATTTACCCACAATTTTAATGTCTTCAGGTTGCTAAAATTATCTGTATTTTCTATTTGGAAATACAAAGGAAAGCAATGTTAAAAAAAAACGGTTATGAATTTTTCACAAATAATACAGACTAGAGAATCTGGGAGAGAAAAAAAATTACGTACTTTCTAGTTTATATTTATCTAAACTTTTTAAGAAGTACCACCTACACTGTAGCTACAGTGCAGCATAGTTTAAAACTGTTATGTAAGAGTCAAGTTATTCAGATGAAAAATGAGTGATTAGAAACTGTTTTTGTAATTTCTGCAATGTAATTACCCTCCCTGGATTATTAAAGTCTGGAAATATTTTCATGTATTCCTTTGGAATCAATTTATTAATTAAAAAATTAGGCCAGCTCCACTGACCTAATTAACTCTAATGAAACCAACTAGGTCACAATTAAGATTCTCCTTTCACATTGATATTTTCTGTCTCTTTAGTGCCATTTGTAATTTAAGTCTGGAGGGGTAGTATGATTAATTCTTTCATACTCTGTCTATTACTGTGTCACCTGAGCTGTTTATGTAAAATAATGTGAGTCCCACAGCTAACAAAAACCAGGGGCAAAATACTTGAAATGCCAAATCTAGCATCTGTATTATTCATGGCATTTGTGGTCTCTGTGGGAGAACAAGATCTGTGCTAAATAATGTGAAGAATCTTATAATCCTCATTGTACTGTCACTGCATCTTCCAGGGAAACAGAAAGGTTACTGGTTAACAAGAATTGAGCTTCCAGAATTTGTCTGCTGTCAGGTCGGGAAGTTGGCTCATACCTGTGTTACTGGGTGGGTTTGCTGCACTGAGCAGAGTCGCATTTAAAAAAATCCAATGCTGTCTGCACAACAGAAAAACAATAGCGTGTTACATCCAGATGAAATTAAAGCAGCATCTCTATCCAAGCATAAAGTGTTCCAGAGCAAGACCAGGTTAATCTTTTGGTTCAGATTTATAGTTACAAAACACTTGTTGGACTACGATGCTGTGGTGTACAAATAGCACTCCACAGAAAACTCCAGGGTGCTTACAGTAAACTGTCTTTGTCTTGGGTTCCACTGCAACTCATTCATAGGGGGAAGATAGGCAATGTAGGTGATCTTTTATTCAGCTTAGGCATCTACTTTAAGAGGAGAGAAGTCTCTTTATTTATATATTTATTTACCTTTGCTTTCTGAGAGACCTAATGTAGCCTAGATGAGAAGTCTAATCTTCCAGATAGTTATTATAAGGTTATTATAATAACCTTGAAATAACTCCTGGAAAATAGTGACCTAAGGGAAAACAGGCAATTCAGAAAGACTTAGCTGGAAAGCCTTAGTTGTGGAAAGAAATTTTGAGGGAGAAAAAGAATCCTTTGTGTTCCAGAAGTCATGTCAAAAATCTTTCTGTCAAGTAGTTAGATGACTCAGATAATTCCAAATAACAAACTAGTGATCAGCTGTGATTATATCTGGTATGACAACAAAAATACCAGCTGAAATATGATCTCATAGGACATTTTACATAGACACTAAATGTTGCTGCTTCCAAAATTTTTACTGGAAGAAAATGAAAAGGTATAGAAGTAGATTAGGCTGAAAAAGCCACTGTTGGTAACAATGTCACAAAATTTCTCACTTGGCCAAATATGACTGCAACACTGGCAGTCATGGTCACCGGTTTTGTTGTAAATGCTATATTCTTCTAAGGACACTTCATATAATTAAAACCACCAATGTATGAATTGAACCTGGTTTTGGCAGACTCTAATTGTTCCACATTCTTATCTGTTTATTTAGATTTTTTCTTATTTCAGAAATATATATTATAATTAAATTCAAGATAGTACATGGCTTAACAGAACTAATTAACCACATAGTAAGTAATTATGAGCACAATTGGGAAAAAAATAGAAAAGGAACCTTCCTTTTTATACATATAGTAAAATATCACAAATCAATAATTTTTTAATGAATTTTACTTTTCTGAAGAGTACCTTACATGGTTTTCTTATCTTTTTTTCTGCCTAATGAAGGATAGGCAGAGAATGCTCACTAATACTTAGATGGAAATTTCTGTTTCATATATGCACATATCCTCTGACTTTTATTTCTCCATCTGTACCTTACTACATTACAATTCAGACAGAGCAAGTCACAAGTGATTGCCCATAAGTCATAATAAAATATGTCACTTAACATCTAGGTTTTAGTGTAATACCTGAGCTGTCTGTTGAGACCACCTGACATACAATTTGAATTGTATGTGTTTTTTCCATTATCTAAGCAACAACCACATTCTCTAGATAGCTATTGGGATATACATACAAAATTAAAAATCATTACAGAAGAAAGTTTTCTCTTTGTCAAATTGTAAAATTCTTTATTTCTTCATGAAAAATGGATTAAGAGTATTTTCCGAGAATAATGCTTTTTAAAGGATGGAAAAATAAGAAAAAATAGTGTAATCATCTTATGTTGTAACAACACAAGTTTTATCAGCTACACAAATCTATATGTCTGTCTATAAAAATATTATTCCTGTTAACATGGAACTTAAATGACTCTTGTTTTAATGCTTCTGTATGTGACCTTCACTCTGTGAAATGATGATTTCTTATGGTGGAGCAAGACTAATATAAATTTACTAAATGTACCTAATAGCAAATGAACTAAAGCAATGTATCAAGAGATGTTCTAAAACTTAGTGGAATTTTAGACAATAATCTGAACTTTTTTTTTTTTTTTACTATCTTTAATATATTTTTATTGTTTTCTGTATCACAGAAGAAACAGCTTTTTTCTTACACTTTATAATAAAAATGGTATTTGTATTTTACTTGGAAAAATAACAAAACTTTTTCACAAAACCAGCCAGTACAGAATGACGTTGGATTTCAGATTTTTATTTAAACAAACTATTAGGAATCAGGTCAGCAGTCCTCTGCAATCCACTTAAGAACTTGAAAAAAAATTGGAAAACCTAGGCTACTCAAAGCTTCTTCTGTGGACAGACAATACAATAACCAATTGCTCACTTCAAGGGGAAACACATCACATCTTGAAAATTTGATCAGTCTATAAATATTCCAGAAATTTGGCTTTTAATATGATGGATACACTTGCAAGCCTTTATTTGCTAAAAACCCCAGAGATTCTGGGCAGTTAAGTCTTTTAGAGAAAAACTGCAGAGATTAGTAATTGCTTACCCAGATGACTAAGTACCTTAATTAAGGCATAAGGAGCTAGATGTTTCCAGAATTTGTCATTTATGTTGATGAAAAGCGACTTTGAAACATGTTCATTGTTCACTGCATGGGAACACTAACTGTAGCAGAGGAATCATGACAGCATAGCATGACAACTGTGGCAACATGTTGTCAATGTCATGAAGATTTAAAATGTAAGGACTGTCCCTGCTGAAGAAAGGCTGTCTACCCATTACAAACAAGGGTCCATAAATTGTCCCTCACTGCAAGATGCGTATATGGCTTCTTAACATGACAGTTCATGGCCGGTTGAACATGAGCCAGCAGTGCCCTGGTAGCCAGGAGGCATCAGGGACAGCAGCACCAGCCGGGCAAGGGAGGGGATTGTCCTGCTCTGCTCTGAGCTGGGGTGGCCTCACCAAGTGTTCAAGTGTTTGGACAATGATCTCAGGCACATGGTGTGATTTTTGGGGTTGTTCTGTGCAGTGCCAGGAGCTGGACTCAATGATCCCTATGGATTCCATCTAACTCAGTTTATTCTATTATTGTGTGGCATCCAAGAAAGAAATTGAGTTAAAAACTGATAAAAAGTCAATCCTTTAGAATGATCCTGTTGTATCAGACCAACAGAACCATTAATTATTGAACAGAAAATTCTGCTGTTCCTGCTGCTTCTTCAGACGTACAGAGTTTAAACATTAACCTTTTTTTTTCTCGAATAAGAGTGATGAATGTAATAGCTGAATATTGCAATTAAGTAACTTTAGTATAGCTATATTCTCACTAGAATCTTATATCTGACATTTTCTGAATCTATAAACTTGCCTTTACTAGACACTACTCTGAGTTAGTAATCTGAGCAAGAACATTTGTGATTGGTGATTTAACTGGAGATTTTTCTTTTTTGCTTCATTTTTTTATTTTTTTGGTAATTTCCCACTGAATGAGATTACGTAATATACTATTCTGCTTCTAGAGCAGATGCCATTAATTTCAGCTCTCCACATGTGAAAAAAAAAAAAAAAACCACTTAATTTTGTATTAAAGACTGTTCCTCACGAAGGCTACATGCAGACTGCCACAGTGAGGAGAACGATATCTGACAAAGTGAGTGTATATTCTCCTTTTACAATCAGTGAAAAGGAATAAGCAATTGAAGAACAGAGCATCCTGACAGATACAATCAGCAGAAATCAGATTGACTCTTTTTAGGTCTTTCTTCATTGGCCATAAGTGTCATTTTTCAATATTCTGAAATAACTAAAGTACAATGCATAAAATTGCTGAGGAGGTACAAGGGAGGAAGGAGAGCAATACAAATGTACTGCATTAGGCACGAGATTTACCTGTCTCTTACAAAGTGTATATTCTAATAGTTTGGGATTTTTTTAGGTTAGAAGTCATGTCTGGTTCCTAAGAAACTATAAACCTGAAATAATATGTTTTTTTTCAGACAGTGGTGCTCAAAGTTTTGAAAATTAAATCCACCTTTGCAGTGCCTTTGTATGCTACCTTCTGCATGTAAATTTAAACTAATCACCTTTTCCTTCAAGACATTACTTTCTATTAACCAATCACTTAAATTTAAAATTAGTAATTTTATTTCTGGGAAAGACCTTGCAGTCACTTTTCCACTTATATAAAAGACTGCCACCATTTTGTCATTTCTCAGATGAGATGACAGCAGATAGGTTCCTGCAGATGAGCAAAGAAGACACCACATTGCATAAGAACATAAAATAAGAACCATTCAATGATTAAGAGCCATAAGAAGTAAGTTAAGCACCATGCAATTTAATACTGTCTTGATATCAGATAATAGATGCTATCAGGAAGAGTGTTAGAACACAAAGCTGTGGTGTAGGAAGCGCAAAATATCACTTCCTTTAACAAATCTTGAAATTCATGCCTGTTTTTCTTTTTTGAACTTATCTGATGACTTCTGTGGTTCATATAATATTTTGCCATCTGCTACATTCTATAAAAATCAGTTCCACAGTTTAACAATACATGTAGTGATAAGAATGTCCCTCTTCTTTGTTGTGTTGACGAATTGTCTGCAATATGTTGAAGGGATGACTTAAGTTGCTCACAAAGCCATTTATGCCTGGGGAGGGGAGAGAACACTGCTTCCCTTTTTTGAAGCTCTTAGAAGAAAACAAAGTAGTAGCTCTACAAAACATTGTTGTTATACTTTTAGGGGTTTCTCCATAAATAGAAAATATTACAATAGACATTGGAAAGTAGGTACACATGCATAATATTTCCTTGAAAACAAATGGCTATTTTTTTTTAAGACCACATAGTTAAAAAAAATCAAGAAGAAAACTTTCTTAAAAATTAGAGGTCTTGATAAGTTTGTTCTCTTGTGCAGATAATAGAAAATGTTGTGGGTAGTTGATGGAATAAAATGTAGAATGAAAGACTGATGAAACAAAATGCAGAAAGTGCAGAAAGTACAGTACTTTCCTATGAGGAATGCATATAGAAATCACAACCACAGTAATCTGAAACCACCAGTGCAAATGTGTGGAAGTAAATAATGCTGTTCACGTTCATGGAAGGAATTTTTAATCCATGCAGTATATAAAGAATAGGGTTTTCTTGTACCATTGCATCACTAATATTTTTTTTTGACAAAAAAAAATCATTTAAAGAATAATGTAACAATATGTGTAATTTAATAGTTGTGATATTCAGTGCCACAAAAGGAGAAAACATATGTTGAATATTTTAAAATCAATCTGTATGGTGTGTTGTCACTTTGGCTGAAGCAGTGGCAAAAAAGATTTGCTTTAGCACTTGCTTTTAATAAATTACTGACGTTATCATAGTGAAGTGAAAACAATGTTCATGCTTTTGCCCCTGTTCATCCACCTTACAATACTGAAGCTGTAATTTTTTTCTTCTTGTGTTGGGGGCAGTTTTCCAAGTAGAAGAGCTCTAAATCTTTGCTGTCCCATAAATATGTGAACATAAACAGTGATTTATTGCAATTTAGTTCCTGTTTTGGTGGAGGAGGTTTATGGTGCTGAGAAAACTCATTAATCTAATTCACAGCTCATAGTATAAACATAACCTTTACAATATATAACAGCAGAAATTATGTGTGGTTATGATTTACTGTTTGTGTTTTTGAAGGAGAAAGAAGTGCAAACTTGCTTTGCCACTTCCAGTTTTAGTACTCATTGATTAGGTTGAAGAATGAATATGAAACTGCTATAAATAACAATTTATGTGCATTTAGTTTCTGCTGGGTTCAATTTTAATATAAATACTAAAATTTAGAGGTTGTGAGAACAGCTTACTGGGAGCCAAACAAGCAACTTCGAAAAGTGTACCACCGACATAATTGCTATTAACCTGTTCATTTTTTACAGCACTAAATATACTTAAAAGACAGATTTCTGATGTTCTTTGCTGAAAATTTGCAAAACACACAAAAAAAAGGTAAGAGATTAAGCAACTGTATTGTAGTAACATTAAATTACCCTTTAGGTCTTATATAGTTAGGTATGCATATTTTATTAGGTTTCATACACTCACTGAAGTGGAAAACCTCAATTTTGAAGCTTGAGAGGCTGTTAATATAATAATTGTAATATATTCATATCATGTAATGCTATTAGAAGTTTACCTATGCTTCCACTGAATTTTAAGAGAAACCTGTGATGCTAGAAAAATCAGCGTAATTTTGTTAAGTGATCAAAAGAACTATCAAATTTTGGTGTTTCTGTTTTCACTGACTGCAGAAAATCTTGAATAGAGATCACACCTATAATTATGAAATCACAACTTTTTTTATATAGGTTCTGGGATATTGTTAATATGTTTCTTGTACTTTAACTTGTAATATTGTAGAGAATATTTTGCATAATGTGTATGTGATGTCATTGGAATATGGCATGGTTAGATATATTTAGTTGAAGTCGTTTGAATATGTTATAATTTATATGAAGTTAAAAAAATATTATCAAAAACTCTTAACCAATCAAAGCATAGTTCTTTTAAGGAGCCATTTTCTCTGTATAAGACAGTATTTTAATGAAAGTGAAGCTTATATAATATATATGCTTTCATTAATGATTCTGATATACTGATATATTATTGCTACTGATAATCTTAAAATAATGTATTTTACTATTCAGAAATTATGAGAAAGTTAGGAATCATTACAGTGATAAAATATAGTTTAAAAATGTGATTTTCATATTGTAAATGAAGCTTCAATTTAAATTCACTAAAATTACGATAGAAATTCCTGTTGGAAAGATTTTATTATTGAAATATTATATGAATTAAAGGTAATTCATAAACCCTATAATTCCTTCAAACTGTAATCAACTATTGCTGACTAGAATTTATTTTATAAAGAATGTTGATCACTTATAGTTCATCTTTCATCTGAGATCATTGGTAGTCTGCTTGTGACCAGAATTTATTTCTGAGACACATCTTTGCATTTATAACATGTATGGAAGGAAATTATATTTCTTTACATACTGCTTCACAGTTTTTCCCACTTCCTTTCTTTTATATGGTGACACTTTCTTTATAATACAAGAAACTAAACAGTCTGCTAATGTAGTGAAGCAATGTATCTTTAATATGCTATTTTATTCTAAATATGTACATTAATTTCTAACTTAGCTTTTATTGATTACTCAACTTTTGCTCCAAGCTGTGAAAGGAAGAAACAAATGAGAGCTATCCCTTGAACAGTTGCTAGGAGGAAAATACCGTGGTGTCTCTAGGCACATCAGAAGAACAGTGATATTCTTCAAGAAAGTATTACTTAAAAGGGGGGGAAATTAAGGACAAGGACACATTTTTATAAATGATTTTGTGACTTATACATTTAAAATACTATCTTTTAATATGCCTACATATTTATGTCTGTTTGAGTACTGAGTAATATATTATTTCAAAAGTTAAGCAGATGATGCTTGGATGACTCTGGGTGAAATTTCTACAAAATATGAGGACACTGATGACACATAATTCTTAAAAAAATTAGAGTAACAAGTTGATTTAACCTGAAATTCAGTAGAATTTTTCAGATGCTTTCCCTAGAACCTATTTTAATTTTCCTTATTACAGCTTCATGGTGGAATACATAAACTCTTCGACTTGTGTTACTTAATTTTTTACAATATATTTAACTATCATGAAGTGATGATCAAAGGAGGCCTTTAAGAATGTCATTACAGATATTCTACAGTCTATCTCTGGGGCTAAAAGTGTTTCATTTCTTCAAGCAATGGCAGAAGAGCCCATTACTAATTCTGGATAAAAAATATTGAGTTTTGATGGACTCAGGTAATAGAGAACAGTTGACCATATTACAGAAATGTGAATCGTAACAGTGAAATGCTTGGCAATGTATGTTTAAGATTTAAAACATAACGGCCTTATACTGACCCTAAATTGTATAATCAATAATAATGTATGAACAATGATGTAGTAATGCTGAGAGTTCTGCTAAGGAATTACAACACCCTAAGTGAAGCAGTCTAGCTAATAAGAAAATGTTTTCTTGAATGCTGAATCTACTGAGTGAACAATCAAAATTGAACACTGGTACATTTCAAATGAATGTTTTATATAAAGCAAACCAGTCTAAATCTAACAACTCAATGTAATATTCTAATATTCATAAATCCATAAATCAACTTACATAGTGTTATACAAATCTGCAAGTAGGTTTCCCCAATACATGACAATAAAAGGAGCACAATTCACTTCCAGCTTTGGTAAATCAGGCCCAGGCCTAATCAATCAAACCTGAAGATAAGTTATTATGTTCAATGGAAGACATTTATATGACAGGCAAATACCATTATATGTAATCCTACCCAAATCTCTTCCCATAATTCTCTAATTTACTAGTGAAAGTACTCAAGCCGAAGAAAATTTAGAGCACATATGCCAATAATACATTTCAATGTTATATGCATCAATGTCTCTCACAGTGTCCTGGAAAAAATATGCAGCATCCAGTTAGGCAAGTCCATCATATGTGGGGTGAACATTTGACTGATGGGTTGGCTCAAAGCATTCTAGTAAATGAGGTTATGCCAGGCTGGCAACCCATCACCAGTGGGGTCCCCCAGGACCCAATTTTAAGACCAATGTTCTTTAATTTTTTTCATAAATAACCTGGTGAAAGAATCATATGTATCTTGAGTAAGTTTGCTGGTGACAGCAAACTAGGAGGAGTTTGAGGGTGGAGAGGTCTTACAAAGAGGTCTGGATAGACTAGAGAGCTGGGCAATTGCCAAATGTATGAAATTCAACAAGAGCAAGTGCTGTATTTTTCCACCTGGGATGGGGTAATTCTGTTTATATGTACAAGCTAGGAAACAAGAAGCTGGAGAACAGCCTTGCAGAAAGCGACCTGAGCAGATTGGGTTGCTGGAAAGTTGAATACATGTCAAGAGCTGTCTGAGCAGAAAAAAGGGCCCAGCTGTGTCCTGGGGGGCCTTAAGGACAGTATAGCTGGCTGGTCAAAGAAGGCAATTGTTCTTCCCTACTACGCATTCTTGCATTGCCACCTCCAGTATTTTGTGTGGTTTTGACCACCTCAAGCACTCTGAGAAGCTGTGAGGGAGCTGGGGTTGTTTAGCCTGGAGAAAAGGAGGCTCAGGAGTGACTTTATCACTCGCTACAACTACCTGAAAGGAGGTTGTAGCCAGGTGGGGATTGGCCTCTTCTGCCAGGTAATAAGTGACAGGATGAGAAGGAATGGCTGCAAGTTGTAGCAGGGAAGGTTTGAAATGAAATATATACTGAACATTTTTTCACTGAGAGGGTTACCAAGCATTGGAAGAGACTCCCCACAGAAGTGTTTTAAAAGATATTTAGATATGGCACTCAGGAACATGGTTTCGTCATGGACTTCATACAGTTAGGTTTACAGTTGGACTTGATGATCTTAGAGGCCTTTTCCAACCTGAAAGACTGATTAATATCTGACAAGCTTCACCCAGGTAGGCAGGACAAAGACATGCCTTTGCAAACACAAGGTTTTTTTAGAGCTAAAGAATACCTGAAATCAGTGTACTAGTTAATTTTTAATACAAATGTCTCCAATGGTATAAGAATCTGACGTAATAAAATGAAGACCATTTTGGGTAATAAAATGAAGATCAAACTTCTAAGAAATAAAAATACAACTGTATTAATCTTTATAAAGGGACCACATTTGAGAACTTTCTTTTATGAACAAACCCCATTCTCTTTCCATAGATGATAATTTACTCTTTTGTTTCCTTTTATTAAGTGAGTCCTGGTACCTTTTTCCAAAGAACTGTTGAGAAACGTTTTTTCCCTAGGTTATTTTCCTATGAGCAAACTAGAGCACAATGAACACTCCTTCTGTCTAAAGTATGCTGATTTACTTTACTCTTTAACATTACACTGATTGTCACATAAAAATATTTTCTATTAAAAGAAACATAGGCGTGTGACACTTATGCTACATCCACCCCTTACAAAAATTAAAATACTTGACAGCAATTTTTGATGGATTCAAAATTTCCATCAAAGAAACATATCACCAGCATTCTTTTTTGGATCATGATATTCATATATCCTCAGAAAGGCATACTGTGGGTTTAATTGAACAGCATTTAAGAGTAATTCTAAAGGATCACCAACTGTGTCTTCACAACTCTAGTTCTAGGTGGGAACATCTTGTAGGAGTATAGATTTATCTTTTAAAGGTGCTGAAGTTGCTTCACTAAATAAAGAGCGCAGATCCCTCTAGCTCTGAATATTCACTAGAAACTGATACTCTTGTGATGTTACGTCACTCCTTTTCTGCCAACATGGATTTGCAATAGGATATTCAGATTATTTAATTCAGAAACTGTTTGAAAGAGAAAGTAATCAATGCTGGATTTGTTTGGTCCTATTTCTGTCCTTTCAGTATCTGAAGGTCACTTCTTTATACATTTTTCCTCTCCTAGAGTGTTGGAATGCAAGCTCGATACTAGAGTTTAACTCTTATATCGTCTTTCAACAATTTGCATGGAGGGAGATTAAGTTCATGTACTCCTAGACAGGTGAACATTGGTTTGAGCTACTTGTGTAAACGTTCCCAAGAAGAGGGATAAAAGGACTATTCATTCTAACTGAAGGTACAAGTATAAGCATCTGCATCTCCAGAGCACAATCCTGACCTCTATTTATACACTTAAAGCTGTTTCAGTGAGCAGCTTCTATATACTTCAAATTAAATACTTCAAATCTCCGGACTTCCCACATTAGTTTCTCATGACCTTTTAGATATTTTCTAAGCCACAGTTTTATCCTCCTAGATTTTTCCAAGAAAAATTAGAAGGAAGGAGCAGAAAGCACCTTTTTAGCTGTTTCTGGTTTTTGGTTTTTTTTTTTCTCTTTCTTTTTTTTTTCTTTTTTTTTTTTTTTTTTTTTCATTAAAGCAAGCTTTCAGCTTCTCATTCTTTTGTTAATCAGAGATTGACCAGTATTTCAGGCTGAGCTGAATTTTTCCTTCTGCCTCCTGCCAGTAACTGCAATAGAAGATTCTGCAAAGGATACATTCTGCTTGAGGTAGGCTCCTCTTCCTATGCCATACACCCATGCTGAGAAGACATAAATCCACCTGGCTGCATTATTTCTTGGAAGGAGACTATGGAAGGGACGTTTTTGTCCAATTAATAATAGACCAGGAGTTGATAAGGCTCCAGTAATTCTCAGTTGTTCTCCTACAAGATATGAAAGACCTTCCTTGAAGAGGTCAGAGTCGTTTTAGAATAAAATACAGGAAGATATTTGTAGTCACTATTTCTACACTTTGTTTGAAAGAGTTCACAATGTATGTATTTCTACACAATATGAACACAGTAAGCCTAGGTGCAATGCTGGGCAAGGACAATTCCATGTAAAGGCAATCGTCCTGGAAGTAGGAATCTTCTTTATATTCCCATCCTGAATCAAAAAGCAGATGCAGCCTTGATCTAGATAAGGGTTTGTACAGCAATAGGAATGGCAATTTCATCTCATGATCCATATCACCTCTGTGTCTGTAATTTGGTAAGGATGGTAATGACAATGCGTGTAAACTTGGGTTCTGTCTGTTCCTTTGAATTCCTGGATGCAAAATACTCCTTTTCATAGAGAAGTGCTGTTTTCTTCTAAGGAATCTGTTACCAACTGGAAAAGTTTCCATATTGTTCAGCTCCATCTCTAGACTGTAAGGATAGCTTTGCAGGTTGACTCCTGCTGCTGTTTCTTGATTAAGGGTACAGTGTGTCAATACATTTTTTTGTTGGAGACCAAGAAGCTATAAAGGACAATTGTCTACCTACCTCCAAAATCTCTGCTGTTGTCCTTGAAGAGAAAGTTTGGCTTCAAACATAAATTCCTAGTACTCTCAAAATAATTTTCTATTTTGGAAGAAATGTGGTAGTATTACTGGGACACATGTAACTATTTGTTTACTCTTGACATTGTAGTCCTATGTATTGTTAATGGTAGAAAGCTGTGTATTGTAGGTCAGATGATTTCTTTACCTGTCTACTTTGTTTTCTTTCTCATCCATTATCTTTGTTTCTCCTCTTTTCACCCTTGGATAGCTGATCTCCACGAGGAGAGAAGCCCGTATAGCTCATTATTTCACGTTTTCCTCCTCACAGATGGTAACCCCACCTGCAGATCTGCCCTTTTTATGCCATTACTAACTTCATGCTCTGTTTAAACTCTGTTATATTTGCAACCAGGTCACCTGCTGAGGGAATGGCTACTTCTGACAAGACCCAATCTCCTACTGAGCAAATGCGCTGCAGACGCAGAGGTCCAATTATTATTAAGTGTTAGCATAATTGTAATTATAAGTTGAGTGTTTCATTATAATACAGCTGTTGAGGCTTTAATGCATCCCTGTAATGTGCTTTATTAATAAGCTGCATAGAACTGCTGACTTTACATTTTTCTGGATCACATTTATGATAACAAAAGAGGATATGAAAATGAATTCACTACGGGAGACTTACTGTGTTAGTTACTATGATTCACAAGTTTATTATGGTAATAAAGCAACACGAGACAATAACATTTGGAACTGAAATACACTAATGATGCTTCATATTGTTCCAAAAACATTATGCAAAAGTGGTAAAAAGTGTTATGACTTGCAGATAGTCAAATTCAGCAGATGTCACACTACTGAATAAAAGTGAGAAAGACAGTAATGTTAGCTCTTGAATCATTTGACGCTCCTTTCCAAGTCTTCCAAAGTTAAGAGAATGTTTAAACTGGTTGGCTGATTGATTGGTTGGTTGGCAGAAAAAGGGGATTTTTATTAAATTTACCAATTTCACTCAAATCAATATTTGAGTGACAGACTATGTGATCTTGTCTTCAGTAGAGGTTTTCATATGTTAATTTTAGTGCTATAGGTCTGTATACAGTGTACAGAGGAATAGTAGTAAATAAGTCTTACAGAAAAGCCATGCTGTGACTTGTAAAATATGTCGTAAAATAGTGACGACTGGAGAGTACAATATGCATTATGTGTGCTGAAGCATGATAAGCATGATGACAATAATGGAAAAATAATAATTTAAAGTAAGATTAAAAAAATTGTAAAAAGGCACTGTCTCAGAAGACAAGAACACAAGAACACAAGAACACAAGAACACAAAAAATATTTAATGATAACAAAGGTATCTTATGCAAAAATTATTTTTAAAAATACTTTATCATAAACTGTATAGATTGTTGTAGGAAATTTGCAAAGTCAATAAATTTAAATTGAATTTTTATCTGCAAATAGTGGTAGACATAGAATCTGGTGTCCCTATATGCCACTTAAAATATGAGGAGAAGCATAGTTCCACTGTCTTGGGGAACTGCGTAAAACAGTGAGTTCTTTCATTCATTAAGCATCTACTCAAGTATCTAGTTTTCATTATTCTGAAAATGTCATATGTACTTAACTTTGTTTGCCAACATGTTTGAGATGTGTTTTTTTTTTCTGAGATGGGCAATTTTTCTCTAATTGTAAAATTTAACATCAAACTACAGTCAGATGGCTCTTTAAAAAGAAAAAGGGGTTCTGCAAGCAAATTTGGAACTATGAGTACTGAATAATTAGGACTCTGCTGTATGTGCTATTAATTAGGCTCTCTTCTCTGGTTGGTCTTGTGGTGTATACACACTGGACTTAACTGTAGCCTGATGTTAACTAGAAAGTAGAACAAAACTCTATGCAATTGTGGTTGCCCACTTTTGACTTTATGGAAATTACTAAGTCTTCTCACAAGAACCTCTATGAGTGAATGCATAATGTAGTAGATTATTAGGCAAAAAGTGTTTTTCTCCACTCTTGTATTGAAGAGGATTATATGGACTGAGTTCCAAGAAGCTTGAGGTGGAAATTTCTGGTCATTTTCCTGTAGTACAAATAGCTAGATAGTTGATCTAATTAACTGAGTTTCTTTTAAAAAAAAAAATAATTTGAAGATTTCTTACATTTTGTAATGGTTTCACTTCAGTTGGCAGCTCACCCCCACACACTCACTTACTAGTGGGACTGGGGAGAAGGTAAGAAGGCTGAAAGTGAGAAAAATCTTGGGTTCAGATAAAGACAGCTTAATAGGTAAAATACAAGCCATGTGCTCAAGAAAAGCAAAGCAAGAAATTAATTGTTTCCCATGGCCAGGCAGATGTTGAGCTATCTCCAGGAAAGCAGGGCTCTGAGAATTCTTCTCTTTCTTCTTCTTTCCCCATCTTTTTCTGCTGAACATGATGCCATATGGTCTGTAATATCCCTTCGGTCAGTTGAGGTCTATGTCTTCTCCACACTTCATGTGTGCCTCCAGCTTCTTCGGTGGTGGGGTGGTCAAGAAGCAGAAAAGGCCTTGGCTCTTTGTAAGCCTTGCTCAGCAATAACAAAAACATCCATTATCAACAGTTTTCAGTACAAATCCAAAACACAACCCTATAACAAATACTCTGAAGAAAATTAACTACTCTTCCTCAGCCAAAATCAGCATATATATTAAATAAAAAGGCAGCCGCCTTATCTGGGTGGACTGTATGGCTGTCTGCTTGTCTTCAAAGGAGTTGCTCCTTTGACTCAACAAAGAACTTTATGTTAGATAAGGTGAGTTACGTTCATGGGGCCAATTACCTAAAATCTTGGTGAGGTAGTTGTTTAACAGCATGCCTAAACTAGGATGCCATGGAAGAATATTTAGTCTTATACTAGCTGGGCTGGAAGGAGCCTTTAAAAGGTTCCTGCAATAAACACAAATATATTGAATTAGAATATGTTTTTCAAAGCCCTGTCCAAACTGACTTTAAATGTTTCAAGGAATGGGATAACTCTAATGTCTATGGATAATCTGTTCTGGTGTTTGATACCTGTCATTGTAAAAAAAAAAAAAAAAAAAAAAAAAAAAAAAAAAAAAAAAACAAAATTCTACCTTACATTTTGTCTAAATCTGCCCTCTTTTAGTTTAAAACCATTGCCCCTTATTCTAGTGTGACAGGACATATCAAAAAGTTTGTCCTCATCTTCCTTATAAGCCCCCTTTAATCACTGAAAACCTGCATAAGTCCCTCCTAAGCCTTGTCCGCTGATGTGGGCACTAAAAGGCCACTGGGTTGGTCAGGCAGTGCTTGTCCTTGGTAAAGACACACTGATTGTCTCGAATCACAACCTTGTGCCTTTCCAGAGAATGCAGGAGGTTCTGTTCCCAGCCACAGAGGTGAGGCTGTCAGGATGCTATTTCCCAAGCTCCTCCTTTCCACTCTTATTAAAAATGCATGTAATCTTGAATTAATTGTCAAATGAATGTTATAAGATGCAATGTCCCATCCTTCACAGTGCTGATCAGTTTGAAATCTGGTGAGTCTCAAAGTACCCTGCTATTCTTAGACACTTTTTCTTCATTGATTATAGAGCAATTCACAGCATCAAAAGATAGATGAAATAAGAACTGGAAAAGAAGACTGGAATCTTGAAAAATTTCACTAGACCCAAAAGTATTTGGCAATGTGGAAGATTTAAAGTTCACTTGAAATGTGTAATAAATGGGTGGCAGCAGAAAAGAAGACATTTAGAGGCAGTCATATTTCTAAAGCAGCTATTTCTGAAGCATTACCTGATTTTAATACTGCTCAGTTAATTCAAGCAGAGGAGGCTAACTCTGTAACTATTAAAGATATGAGAGGTACTTAGCTTCATGTAAAATAGATGGAAAGGTGCTTTTAATAGAGTTTATTAAAAGAAAAGCAGAGAGAAATTTGTAATGCATCTATGAATGAGATCTCTTCTTGCAATTTGGGGGAGTAATTGGAATCTCCTATTACAAAATAGAAATAGAAGGAAAATTTTAAAACAGGACAAACAAATGTTAAAAGAACCTGACTAAAACCAAATTTGAGATAACAAAATAAGCAGGATTTGCTAAGCAAAGGAAATTACTGGAAAAAAACTGAATAGGATGGAAAATGGATAGGATTTTTGAACTGTTGGAGAATATACTATGAAGAATTATATTAAAATAGAAAGATATGGGAACTTAAAAACTGGAGTCCATTCAGAACTATGCAAAGCAGAGGACAAAGCCAACTCATCACATTTTGGAAAAATCCACAAGAAATTATTATGACCATAAGAGATTGCAAGTATCAAAATAGAACATGCCTTATTTACAAAGAGGATGAACTTTCATTGATTTAGAAGACCGATTCCTATATTATTATAGCAATGAGAGAATGGATAAAAGCTGTATAGGAATTGTACTAATTTGAGGGATACAAAAGGCACTGTGGTACATGAAATAATGAAATTAGTATTGTTAAAGAGATCCATAAGGAACAAAAATGAGACAGCATAATTATTTGGGTCTTAACCAGATTATTTTGTCCACAAACCTAGTTATATGTTTGTATAAATATATGTGACAGTATATGTGAAAATTGTCTCTCCTTTTCATTTTTACAAGGACTGTACCACTAAAGATTAGGTTATACCTGGTCACTCATTTGACTTCAACATAAATGAAAAAAAATACTACTGAATATGCATATAGCACCGAGGAAAATTCTGGGAAACTCACCATACTCTAAAATAGAGTTTAAATAGGACATTTTGTTTTAATCTTGATATCAGAGATTGAAGAGGAAATGTATAATAACTTGATGTAGTTTGTTATTGTTGAACCATAAGAAAAATGCAAAATCATGGAGAAATGACTAAGAAAGCTAGGTATTTATGCTTATAGATAGGCACAAGAAAGAAAATACCAAGAAATTTATTTTTCATTTAGCTGCAGTGGGAAACAGTGTTTGAGAGTTGGCTGATGCCAGGTAATTTGATTTACTATCCCAGTTCTGGCATATGACCATATAAAACTAGAGCTCATATTTGCACACGCTGTCTTGGAAAGTGCCATTTTCTCCATCTGACGTTCAGCTCTTGTTGCATATCACTGAGAAATGCAGCAGATTTATTTTATTGCATAGGTACAGATAACTTTTGCACAGATGATATTTTGTTCTGAACAGTGTCAGTAAAGGAATGTGGCCAGGGACTCCAGCCAGTCTTGGAGAGAACCATAGCTTCTGGACTTAATCAAAGGAAAAAAAAAAAAAAAAACAAAAAAAGAAAAACCAAACAAAATAAGCTTTTGTTATTCAAAATATATCTGGGAAGAAATTAAGATGTAAGAGATCATCGACATGCCTGCTGTAGCAGAGAAGAAAGGACAACCCCAGAGTGCTAAAATGCAAATTTGCCCAATAAAGATGATACACAAATTCTAGTAAAGAAATGTACAGGAATAAAATAAATTTTAACATTTTATTTATTTATACTATTTTATAGCATTACATAATTGTTCATAAATTAACTTTAGCCATTTAGAACTGTTCTGATAAATAAAAAACTGATATGGGTGTCTTGTATTCTACTAAATATGTCTTTGGAACTTTTCTGGTGGCAGGTTAATTGCCTGGGAATTTTTACAATACACCTGAATTTCTGCTTTGACTGCACTGCTGTATTCATAGTAATACATGCATGGTACAAAGCTTGTGTTTCTTGATGGTTGTTCTAAATGTCATGGATTATTTAAATAACTACATTCTATTGAGTTCATATAAAGAAGATAAATCTGTTCTTAGTGTTAGGTATGAAAATCTTTAATTCTAGGGGGAAATTGGTAGCTCAAATTGACTGTGAGCTACGTACTGACTCTTTCTGTGATTCATTCCTGAATTTCTAATTGTGTTGACAAATATCTTCCCCTAGAGATGTACAGATTTCTACCCTAAATTTATGGATCTGACAGAGTCTGTACTTCTAAATCCAATTTCTGGAACAATATTTAACTATTAAAAAAAAAAAAACAACTTTACAACCTAACCTTTCTGAAACACCTAGACAACTCTTTATATAGTGCTTGCTTTTCTTTCAGGATTTTCAGTCACAGGCACACAAAAATACTGTCAGGTTCCTTTTAAAATACTAATTTGTAGTCTTTGGTTTAAATTTCAGGTAAATACTTACATATTTTCCAGGGTGTTTTTCAGATACCTTTATATATCTTATTGCCTGAAAACGTAGAATTCATTTATTAGGAGAAAGTCAAGATATTCAGCAAAATCATCAGCAGGTCACTGATCATTTCCCCTTTGATTATGGGAGCTTCATTGTCCTAGTGTTCCTGTTTTCCTGCTCAGGAAGCAGGGTAGCTGGAGAACAACTGTGTTACTATAAAAGACTGAGTCAAAGAAAGCATTTTTCTCATCCCTTATCACTGTCTTTTCCCACACTCCAAATAAAGGATGAAGATTCTGCTTTGCCCTCCTTTTGCTACGAATCTATTTGTAGAAATGTTTTTATAGTCTTCTATAGAAGTTGCCAGATTAATTCTTATTTGAGCTTTGGCCCTTTCAGTTTTCTCCCTGCATAACCTCATAGTAGCCTTGTAATCATCCTGAGCTGCCTGCCTCTTCTTCCGAAGGTCATACTTGTTCCTTTTTTCTCCTGAGTTCCAGCCAGGTTGCTTTTCTCCATTGGCTCATCTTTTGGCACAAGTTAATTGCCTACTCCTGCCCCTTTATTATTTCCTTCTTGAGGAATGTCCAGCCTTCATGGGCTACTTGGCTCTTCAGCATTGCCTCACAACGGACTCTCTCAACCAGTCTCCTAAGCAGTCCAAAACCAGCCCACCTGGAAGTCGAATACTTTTATTGTCCTTTTTGATAATAAAATATCAGTCACATCCTTAATAATGGTGGCACAGCATTCCGTATTTTTTAGCTACTTGTTTTGTAAAAGAAAATATTTAAAAAAAAATTAATGTTGGTTATTGGTTAATATTGTATACCTTAAAAGTTTTTGTGAGAAATCATAACAGGTCCAGCATGGCTGGACCATATTTTTCTTTCTGCTGAGACTCATGTTGGGTACCAACAGCCAAAGCTCATATACGAATTGAAGCAGTCTGTTGAGAAACTTAGCTTCTAATGATTTGCAGACAAAAATTCAGCATTTTCAAGGCTAAATAAATGTAACTATGAAGTTTAAAGGGCTTATCTATAAAGATATTTAGGATTCAGTCTTGAGTTACAAAACCCATTACTCTAAATAATTTCTTCCTGTGAAACCACGAGACCCAGGACATTTGAGAAGACTTAGAAAAACCATTTTATGTCAGTGTTTAAACAGCTTCATTGAAGTAAGAAGTTAGCTGCATGCAGGCTATGAGCGATGAAGTGTCTTCTTCTGCCTGAGAAAAAAGAAGAAATACTGAGACTTGTCAGAGTTTTTGTTATAACAAAGAGTGCAATGGTAAACTAAGTGGCAGTTTGTGAATAACTTTGTTGGAATCAAATTTCTAGGAAAATGTAAAAACTTTAAAAACACAACCAAAACTTACCATGTTCCTTGTGCTTCTTGAAGAGCAATTGTGGTCTTTGATTCCTGTTTTACATATCAGATCTCTGACTTATGAGTCATGCAAGTGTGTCACAATATCCTACCATATGTTGAGCTATGTTGGTACTATAAGAGTGTGAATGATCAAGCATTCACTTGAGATGACTGTAGAAGACATGTTATAGTGGCAATATCTGTCAACTTGGTTTGCATTCCTGTCTGTAAAATAAAAAAAAAATAAATAATTCTTTGACATTTTTAAAGGAAAGATACTAAAGCACTGCTGGGTTTCAAGGATTTTTTTAAATTTCTTTTTTTTTTCCCCTTGGTTGTATAGGAAAGTGAAAAATCACTGGAAAGTGAAAGGGAAGAATTCAGGTTTTTTAATTTTTAAATGCCATGGCATGATTATTCTAGTTGCAGGAACTATCTATAAATGTCAAATGACAGAAAATATCCTTCTGCTTTATTCATAAAAAGTCAAAACTTTCAATTTACTTTCAATATAGATGGGTTTTATATTTGATTAAGAAAAACAAAAAGATCCTTTTCTAAGACCTCTCAGCTGGAAATTCTTGTCAGAAAAGCTCTTAAGTCAAAGTATTTAATGGTATTGCCTCAAAAGAAATAGCCAAACTGAATTCCCAGTTTGTTGCATCAAATTCATAGCTAATTTTCCTCATTTGAAGAAAATATAATATATTAGTATATGAAAAAACTATATCATACCAGACAATAACAGAATTGAAGTAAAAATACTTTTTTAAATTGTTGTCCTACAGTTACCTTTTTTTTTCAAAATAAACATTTTCATTTTACAAGCACTTTTCCTGTAGTAGGTGATTTCCCAGGTAGTAAAACACACATATATTTAATTTCTGATCTCCGAAATGAGCAACTGTTATCATATGGAGAACAGCCTCTGTATATATAAACATAATGATTCAGGATGAAAAGTGTCTTACTCTAACACACATTTCTGTGCAGGATAAAATTGCACACAATGACAGTAGCTAAGATGAAATTGCTGCTTAATTATGAACATTCTTTGAGTGTTATAATTTAAACATGAGGGTTAATAAAGCTGAGTACAGCAGCATTGTAACCAGTATGAGAAAATCCTTGTTTATTTTAAATAAACTCTTGTTTATTTGAATAAACTACTAAAAAGGGCTAGGTAGTGATATTGGGATTCAGCTAATTTGAAGCATCTCAAAATCATTGATTTAATCAGATTTCTGAGAACCACATTTACCAGATTTGTTTTGTTGCACAGACATTTTTTTGAGCACCAGCCAGTTTCCAGAAGTACAGTTTTAAACCTTGTAGACAGGTGATTTTATTCATCACCTCAGTCAGTGGTATTGAAATTTCATACCAAGTAGAGTCAGATCAATAACTACTGTGTTTCTTTGAGGATCTCTGTTAAACGTCCCAATCAAAGCCATTAATAGATGGATTAACTGCTTGTCTAGTTACTCTCATCTGTGCAACCATACAATTCCGAAAGGACAGTAATATAATACCTGGAATATTTGATCCTCAAAAGATAACCTCTTCAAGACTGGACCCTCAATTATTTATGGCTTACATACTAAGCATATCCAATGGTTTAATTTAAGGTTATTTTTCAGCTGGATGAAGAGGTGTGAAAAGAGAATAAGGAGTTACCTTTTTCTTTGTTGCTCTTGTTCTGTGACAAGGCTTTTTCATATAATGTATCTATTAGCTATCTCACAGAGTTTGAGGAGAGGCAAGAGGTCATTATTACACCTTTACTACTCAGTTGTAGAGCACTCAGAATTTGTTTATAAAACACAGGTGTATAAAGAAAATAAGATGCATATCTCCCTTTGGTGTATCACACTCTCTTTGCCTTAATTTCATCTAAAACAGCCTGATTTAGAAAGTAATAAACCTATCTTTAAAATGTATTTGCATATAAATGGCAATATGGAAATATAGATTTCTTTAAGAATCAAGGAGAATCAGATGCAAACCATTAATCAAAAATAATAATACACATGTAATTTTATTTATTCCATTAAACATTCATTGGATTGAAACAGTTTATTGCTATTAAATAACCAAATTAGATTCAAATGCATGGCTAAGAGGTCATTGCCTTCAAAACCCATAATAATCCTTTCTGGCATTCATTCCCATAGGAGCACTTAAAACTGAGCTTTAGTTTATTACTGTGGTAAGATAGTTTAAACTTTTAGAGAGCTAACATGGGGAAGGGGCTGTAATAACCTCCTGGCATGTTTAAAGACCATGAGCTAAGAATATTCTACAGCAGAGTACTGAAGAATTCTTCTATGGTTTAGCATAATATTGAAAATCTGTTGAATATCTGGTTCTGAGGCAAAATATTTTCAATCTTCTCCTCTTTACTTTTTAGCTTTTTATTTGTTTAAACCACAGCCAGATTTCTTGGTTTTATTCAGCTTTTACTTCTGTATTTTAATTGTAATGTCTTCGTTATTAGTACATGGGCAAGTATACTGCAGGTTTCATTTTGGTTAAGGACTCACACTGTATAAAAGCAAGGTTGAAAAACTGATATCTTCTGTCTCTACCAATACAATGAATAAACTACTAAGTGTCCCCTGAATGGCACCTTTTTCTTTTTCTTTTTCTTTTTTTTTCTTTTGTAAGAATGAGCAATCCTATCGTAATGGGAAGAATGTAAAATCAGATCATTGTGAATTTGTGAGTGACTGATCTACTGACCATATTCACTAAGATTAACTGGGCCAAGTGTCATACAAAGCAGTCTCAAGCTTCTGGGTTCTATGCTCCTTTGTCACTTGTTAACCACCTCTGAGACTCAGAGCTCCCTTTGGAGAAGAGTGCTTGACTGTTGGAAGTATCGTCCTCATGAATCAGAAGCTATTCAAAACGTGGATGTTCAATATTCTGAGATCATCTCAAGCTGCCTCAGTTGGTCTCAAGAGGGCTGTTAGTGTTTAAGATATCAGTGTCATAATGCCAAACATGATCTAGGGGCGGCACAGTGAGGTCAGAACACCAGAGCAGTGGCATGAGTCATTACTGAAATGATGCCTACATGGCTGCTATGGTTAAATGTCCCACTTTTTGTGGGTGTACAATGACTATCAACAGTACAAAATCCTACTTACACAGTAGAACATAACTATTTAATAAGCAGTGCTGGTGCTAATTTTTAAATAAGTGATTTAGGAGTACTAGGTTAGATTAAGAAGTTGTTCTTTCAACACCCTTGAGAACATAATGGCGATAAAACTCTACATGGGAAATGAGGTTATGTAGATGTATTGAGGGCTGGAAATGAGATATGAGATCTTAACTTGGTCTGTAGTTTATGCCGTAATTTAGGTGGCTTTGTCATTGATGCTTTGTATCTGAAATTTTCAAGTATTGTGGATTTTCTCTTTCATGCTCCAGCAGTAGAAATATTTATGAATACTATGTTATATTCACACTTATATCTAGAAAAACATTCAAAGTTCTCTGTATTTCTGTTAGGAAAAACAAAGATGTTACCTGCATCTTGCACTTTGAGGAGACATGGGAATTTTTTCAGTTCCTGGGAGAGATGATTGTGCAGCCATTCAGCCTTCAGAAGAGTTACAAATTTTCTCATCAATTAGCCGAAGTAACTGAAACTTCTTGAGACCCATCAGATTTCTCATTATTATTTGGTCACTGACTTTGTTTATATTAGTATCTTAAACATTGTCCTAAATTCCAAGTTAGCGGATATGGCATGATGACGAAGTATTAAAAAAATTAGCATGTTCATATGCTCAGTTTCCTCCCTAGTTTTTCTCCAGGGCATTGGTCCATTGACTGTACAAATTACACTCATGCTCTCTTACTCCTGGGCTTTCTGTGTTCTGAGAGAGCTAGCTGTCTCTGGAATAAAATTTGAGCATGCTTTAAATTACAGCTTTCAATAGTGACTCATAGACATCATCTGTGTACTTGACAGATGTTAGATATACTGGATATGCATCATGTTCTTTTTGGCCTGAGAAAACCTCTACAACTACTCAAAAACTCTGTCTACACATCCACTAGATCTTCAATTTACATCCTAGCTGGGATTAAACAAGATTCTTTACCCCAGCTTTGTTTTCCGAAAAAATAAAAAGAGCAAATTAGAAGTTAATATAATTAATCTTATATTGTGCCTGAGATGAGATGAGATGAGATGAGATGAGATGAGATGAGCTGAGATGGATTGTAAAGAATAGTGACATGCATACCATTGAAACCAAGAAGTGTTTTGGCTGTATGAGCAGCCATTTTAATATGATATACTCCAGGAAGCACTTTGAATACTGCATTCAAAAACCTTATTATGGATTTACAGCATTTGAAAGATGAAACCTGATCCATTCAAACAAAGATAAGAATATATATGAATAACACTTTGCTAATTCAAGACATTTGGGAGATGACAAACTTTATCCGCATTTGATAGGATTTTTCTTTTCTCCTATCTCTACTATGGGGTTATTTGTAAGAGAAAAGATCTGAAAAGATATATTTAATACTGAATTTTTTTCAAGACCATTTATTCTGTATTAATGTGACCCCATGCTGCTGTCATGGCCAGTGAGACCTATTATCACATGCTGAATATTATTTGTAAAAGTTACAACTACCTGAGGGCAGCATTAATTACAGCAAGCAATTTAACCTCAGAAAAGATAAAAATCAATTGGTGAAGCCTGAATGGAAGCCACATGGCTGCTCTTTAATTCATATTAGAAAAACAGAATTTGTCTTCCTACAACTGAGTACTAACTGTATGCTTTTGAAAGAAAATTATATGCTTTTAAAAACTCTTTCTGTATTTCTGAAATTCTAAACAATGGCCAGAATCATTTATGAAATGTTAGGCACAAAAAGAATCCCTGCCTTTGTAATCCCAGAGGGGATGAGACACAGCCTTTGTAAGGCATCTTACTACAATTCAGAGCTAACTGTACTGCAACTGTTACTGCAGTTCCACTTCAATAATAAACTAATTGATTGTTTAACTGATTTAGGGAGTTAAGCTAAGGAGTGAAAGAAATAATTTTTTTTTGCATTGGAATATAGTCTGTGTGCACATGTTAAAAGATTAATCAATTGACACAAAAACATTTGTAGATAACTACAAGTATAGTTGATGCACTCTCTGAAGGTGTGCAGAGTTTTTAGTAGGAGTTTTCAGTTAACAGAGAGCCTAGTCAGTCTTGTTGTAATTATTAAAAAACTAACTCTTTACCAAAGAGCAAAGATAATTTGAAATATGGACCACTGCATCCTTTCTCCCAGGTTTTAGAAGCTGCTATGACTATATTGGCTATATCGAGCTGGGAAGTGGTGCAAACGTTCCAACACTTGTTACTCATTTAGAACAGTTTTTTGAACTGAATGAGTATTATTGAAGTGAGGGTTAAAGCATAAGTGTAATATAAACACAGGTTTTCAGGTGAAATTGAGTAATTTGTTTATTGTTAGCTTGTGCATTTGTCTTTACCTGACCTCTGGCATGTCTCATATAGGTTGAAATTAATATTTATATAATTTTGAGCCAATTAAATACTATAATCTGTTTCAAAGGAACAAGCAAGCATATGTTCTCTCCCAGCTGGTTTAGAATTGCAGAGCTTGAAAAAAAAAATTTGAATCTATACTATAGCATGATTTAGAATTTAATTAAAATTACAAAAAATATCTTAGGGATTTAAGAAAGTAGTCAAGAGGAGTAGAAAAAAAAACTATGCAAGATATACTTCTTCTAAATATGCTTTAATATGTTTCAGGTGATTGGCCTAATTCTATCTTTACATTGTTTTTAAATTGTTCTAAATGTAATTATCTTGATCAAGTTATTTTTAATTTACACAAGTCTAATTGAGATTTGAATAAGACCCATATGTGCACCCATGATTGCTTCAGTATTTGGCAGTAAGGTTTTGTTATTTCTAGGCCAAGTTTAAGCAATGAAGCCATCTGATTTTGAGATTGTGAAACATCTTTTGTGTTACTGTTCCTCCCAGCAGTGGTAGCAATAGCTTATGATCTGCCCTAATTGATTAGAATTTTCCTGAAATATTGTGCTTTCTGTATGTCATAATTGTTAGCTCTTGTAGAAAATCTTTCTTCAGTTCTTAGGCTCTGCTGCAATCAGGATCAAGGATCAGACAGCTAGAATTAAGTTATCTTGCTCTCCTTTATATAAAGATCACAGAAATATGAAGAATAGAGACAAATAATAGAACAGTATTACTTTGTGCTTCTTTATATATTTGTTTAGTGCTTGGAACCAGTCATTTCAAGACAAGATACATTCCTGTGAAAATGCCTTCCTATTAGTTTGGCTAGCATTTCAGATGTTTTGAAATAAATCTGAAAATAATGTTAAAAAATCACCCATTATTTCATTTTGATACCCATAAACCCTCATCTAACTATGTAGAGTGAAAGCATTGGAAGCTATCTGCTTACAATGAAGAGGTAACTAACACAAAATCCATTTTAGATGGTGATTATAGAGGTTATTCAAACTGCTGGTAGTTGATGGGGTAAAGTCTAATCATTGTATGAAAATAGGCATTGACACTTCTAAGCAAAGGCTTTAATAAAGTTTGAAAGATATTTCTTCAAATCCTTCAAAATTGTTTTACTTCTAAGTGTAAAAAGCTTCATATAATTCTGGTTTAGAAATAGCCTAGGATATTCAATGTAACCTTATTGCAATAGGTGGTGAATCGATACTTCTCTTCCATGTACTTTCTTCAAAGGTATCACGCTTTCAGATTGTTGCTACCCTAATTGATGTTAAGTGATTAAAGATACGAGTAGACTGTATGTTCTAGGCTTTTATAAAATATAATAATGATTTTTTACATATTGATATAATGTTATGAAAAAAAATAATCTCTAGAACCCTTTACCATTCCTGAGACTAAAAATATTTGTTTTCAGTGACCTATGACTTTATTTTGCTATGTACTCCTGCAGTTGGTGAGGAATGGCATCACAGTCCTCAAATACCTTTCATGTAGTTCCTGTTATATTAAGCTTCACAGGGATAACACATCACGTATAACAATTAATTGATTATTCCCATATATTACCTTCTTTCTCTAGAGGGGTTACTGTAATTATTTCAAGTGTAAGACACACAGCAATTTGTCTTCCTGGTTGAAATGAAGCATTACTTCACAGATACCTATTTCCAACAGCAATGAACTTTCCTTCAATCAGTCTAGACAGATTAGTCTCTGATATCCCTACTGTGAAATTACTGAAAGAGCAGACAGAGATCCAGCTTGATTTTGAACCTCATCTCTTCTAGTTGCAGAAAAATCCAAACATCATGCCACTTATCATATTCTAAATTAAACAGATGGAGAGCTGCTATAATTTTTCAGTGGACTGCATTGTCATTTGCAAGGTTACTCAGAAATCCTTTGGTAAATGAACCACATGTGTATATGCTGCAACTTTTTTTTGCCCTACAAAAGCACACATTGTCCAAATTCTACTTCCTAGCTGATCTACCATTTTTATGTTGTATCACAAAATGAAGCACAGGAGGCTCCCTCTGAAGGTCAACAAACAGTTTTTAACTGTGAGGGTGTGTCCTGGCTCTTGGTGGGACAAAGTTCATTTTTTCACAGTAGCTGTGAGGAGGCAGAGCCTGGTGTGGGCATTTATAGATTGCTATTCTTAATTGCCATGGGGTGGAATAAGGGATTCTCACTTCTGAGGAGGAGGGGGCAAGGATTATGGTCAGGAAAAGAAAGGTGGCCCGCAAAGGATCTCCTGCCATTTTGTTATTATTTTGAGTGTTGCGTGGTACCAGATTGGCCAATGAGCATCTTTGCATGGAAATCACCCTAGTTTTGTAGGTTTTTATTATTAATAATGATGCTGTTACTCTTTGTTTTCTTATCTCACTGCTGTTTGTCATATATTGTACTTATCTCTGCCTTTTGTCTCTCTCACTGGAGGGAGTGGGGGGAAGGGAGCAGTTGTGGTTTTCATTTTAGTGGAAGCGCCACTTGGAATGAGCAGGAATTACTGGAAAGAAGGACAGAGCTGACAAGAAAGTAATTCTATGAAAAGTGAAGGCACTGGGTCCACAAGATGCAGCATGTATATTCACTGCAGTTTAAAAACAGCTGAAAACTTCTGATCTGCAGTCAGTTTTCTAGAAAAGTTTAGCTCTTCATATCAGTGTAATGTAGTGTCAATATTTAATGTGCTAATGAGAAGTGTATCAGTATATGAAATCCAGATTCCATTAAAGTCATCTAAATCTGTGCTCCCCTGAAGCATGTTTAACTTGAGCAGACTTGAATTTAATTGCAGACATTTAAGAAGAATATTGAAAAAAAATTAAATGTAGCTTTGTTAGTCTTTGGTGGTTGAAGCATTGAAATAATAGAAATATTTGGTATTTCAAGAATAGTCTGCAACAGACGAGCAAAATCTTTCTTATATGTTAGTGCAGATAATGTAAAAGATCCACACATCCAAAGACATAATTGTGTCAAATAATACAATAAAACAAATATAGTAAATGTAACACAACATAACGTATTGTTTCTAGAACTCAAATATTCATTTGTTTTTCAATCAATAAGAATCAGTGAAAATGAAATATATATCAAAGAAAATGACCAGTCAAGGTATCAACATTCTAATGTTCACATGACAAATGTTTTACACATGTAATGAAGACTTTGTGGGGTTTTAGAATGTTTAGAGCTGGAAACTATTAGTTTATATTCTGTATTTTTTTCAGTAAACTCCTGGGGCATATATTTAGATTTGCTTGTACTTGGTTCAACTATACCACTAATCACTTTGGTTCATGCACCCACTTTGATCACAGATTAAGTTGTGTCAGGGCAGATTCATATTGCAGATGAACTGAGGATAAACAACTTGCTATTCTGTTTTCGTAGGAGGTATCAGAAGTCCTGTTCACCTTGCCTTGACACTCAGGATTCTGTGCCAGTGAGTCTGAAAGTTGCCTTCTTGCATTACTGCAATTTTGGAGTTTAGAAAACAGTACCTCTATGTGATAGTGATGCTAATGCACATCTCTGGGTTATTTTTTATTTTCTCCTATTTCCTCCATCTTTCTTGGGAGTTTACTTCTAACTCATTGCTACAGTGTTTCTGTGGTCACAGACACAAACAACCCCACAAATTTATTTTATTTTTTCCTCATCCAATTGCTAGAGGATTAAAGATGGCTTTTTATCCTGGATATACCTGCAATCTACCAGTATTTCAGATCATTCTCTCCTTTGATTGCTGTGCAAATTATTGTTCTTTAATGTGGAAACTCTCAACTTCAGCATGGTAGTCTTTCAGTTATAAATTCTGTGTATTTTGAAAATGTCTTTCTTATTCTTTGGGAAAGAAATAGTCTCTTATATTTACAATTTTTTCTATTTTAGGCAAGAACACTGAACATCAAAAATTTTGTAGTTATAGGAGTTGTACAGGAGAGACTTTCATGCTTGCTATGCCAAAAAAGTTGGAAAGATAAGCATCTTGTTTCAGAGGTTTGATTTAGTCAGAAAAATTTAGAATTTTTTTTTATAATTGCTTTAGATACAAGTAATTTTCTAGTCCTATTAAAGAACCTTGTCATAAGTCTTTCAGAGTTTCTTTCTCATTTATATTCTGTTGCTTCTCCTTATTTACAGTTCCATTATTTTAATTCACCTTTCAAGCAGAAGTTCAGTTGCAAATATGTGTTCTAAATGCATCTTGTTGACCTTTCCAAGACTCATGAATAGATGGTGCTGTCAGTCAGATATACTTTATGATAAAGCCAGACAATTGGTCCTAGAAAACTCTGCCAGGACAGGGGATCTTGACCATTATGGAGCAGCATGACGCAAAATCTTCCTAGGGAATTTTTGGGTCTAACTGTTAGAAATGGGAATTTCAGTATAGAAGCAATGCATCTGTCAGTGCATATAATGGAAGTCCAATTTGTGGGAATTTGTTTGTTTGTTTGTGTTTTTTTTAATTAGAGTTTTGTAGAGGCCTGATTGCAAATAACTTGTACAATAATTATTTCTGAAATATAAGCTTTTTATTTAGTCATCAACCTCAGTGCCAGATGGATATTGACTCTTTATAACTCTCATATCCTTGGAAACACCAAACTAAAGCATGACAACTTACATTTGAATAAGAGTTTGCAAAAAAGAGTTCTCTCATCATGTCTAAACCTATCAAAATGTATTTAAGAAGAGGTTTCTGAGCTTGCAAAGACTATTCTTTAAGAAACTATGCAGTATTTAGACAAGATTTATTGAAACTTTGGTTGAAATGACAGCTCAACATCCACTTCAAAGTAAGTTCAATTAAATTAGCATTCCATCACAGTATATTAGTTTCATGGTGAAGAGAGAAATTATAGGCTGATATTTGCATATATGAAAATATATAAGAGGAATGAAGCTCATAGAAAGAGGAGCAAGCAGCAGTAATTATAAAATTATTTTGTTGTTATAGCTATCTGGCAAGATAAATTAATTTTATAAGTGGCTTAAGTGAAAAATATATCAACTTAATACTGAAAGATCAAAAATTGCCGTGCTATACTATCCTCTTTTCCTCTGTCTAGATTTTCTTAGGTTATTAATTTCCTGGTAAAAATGAAAAAAAAAACCCAAACCCCCCCAACCCTTCACCTTCAAACAGAAATACAGCAAAAAGCCCCTAGAAGGGACAACAAAGATATAAAGCTTTTTAGAAAATAAGAGTAGTTTTACAATTAATTTAATTAATTTTTTAGAAAAGGAATGAAACTAAAAATGTTTAATGTCTTGCACAATAATTTCCAAGTGTTTAGGTGAGATTTGTGTCACTAAGTATAGAGTTTAGATGTGTCTATCCAAGCTTTTTATGCAGGTCTTTCTTCATAGTCAATAAAATCTGGTTGATATAGCCAATGGAGATTAGAACATGATTAATTTCATTGTATAACAGGCATTAAAATTGTTCAGCATAGCTGCTTATTTTTTTTCACTGCTAAGAGGCATCACATGATTTTTTTTTTTTAAACACATATAAGGTTTCTTTTCTAGGAGGGAACTTGGACATCTGTATTTATCCTATTAATTAATATTGCTTTTTTTTTGTGCCTTGGTGTTCTTTCTTGTCAAAAGTATTTCTCATATTCATGTTTTTTAAACTCTCTAGGACAGATGGATGCAAAGTGCTAAGAATAGTCAAAATTTGCCTTAGATTGGGAATCATAAAAATATATGTAGTTTTTAAATTGAACTGTGTTATTAGGACCAGACTCTCCATTCCCAGAGTAACTTCACAATATATTCTAAGACATGATCTCTACACCAGCTTCCATTTTAAAAATATATGAAGACTGAACAGTCTACATCATGAACTAGTCAAATACAGAGTTTTTACAGGGAAATTAAACAGGCAGCTGCTGATACTTACATTTTGGGAATGTGCAACATGATATGACAACCTAATAAAGCTAAGTATTCTTAGACTATCTCAAATATATGCATTAAAGTTTGTCATGGTGTGAAAATGTTTCAGCTCTCATTTCTATTTCCTCTTTGCAATTATTGAGAATCTTGAGCTAATTTTTATCATCCTGGAAAAGATTAATCCTATTTATGTGCTGAAAAATTGAGCTGACCAGTAACAGAGACTTTATTCCTTTCCTTCACATTGTTTACATTATATTCAACCTAAGGATGAGCGAATTGCAGGGAGAAAGAGGATGTAAGATACTAATGACTAAAAAATGTGGAAACACTCAAGGTCAGGTTGGGCAGAGTTTCCAAAAACTTGATCTAGTTGAAGATGTTCCAGAGTATTGCCGGGAAGGTTGGACTAGATGACATTTAATATTTCCTTCCAACCAAAAGCATTCTATGATTCTATGAAAAACTAATAATTTAGCATAAAATGAATATGAAGTCACAAACCACTTTACTAAATTAATGCTAAGAGTATGGCATATGACAAAAACTATGGCATAAAAATATGGTATGAGAGTATATCCTGAACTGTAAGAGAAACAATGATCATTTGCTCATGTCTAAAATCATCACTTAAGTCCCTAAGCTCCTGAAGGAATTTTAAATTTTAGATCCCTCTCTGAGATGAATAAAAATGTATCCTTTGCTGAGCTATGGAAGTTGGTGTGAAAGGGGTCTGACAAATCCATTTTTATGTTTTATTACCATTTTATTACCAGGTTGACTGCTGTGAATTTCAGATCTCATTCAATATAAGTAGAAAGGAAGGACATAATTCAAAGTTTGACTGTATTTCATTACTCATAAGACACATAACTTTTTAGGCTTTATGTTTTTGAGTGACTTAATGATTATACAGCCTTTTTAGTGAGGTCCAGGCCTGTGTAACAATCTAAGAGCTCACATTCAAGGCTTCCAGTTACATCTTTGGTGCTCAGTTGAAACAAAACATAAGGGCATTTATCTATTTGTCTGTTTATTTTTCTGTTCAGAAAAATCCAAGAAAATTATTCTGCTCTGAAGTAACATGGTGTATTACATGAGTTTGATATGGGTTTGATAGCAGTAGGAATTACAGGTGTGACTTTCAGAATATTTCAGAAGCTTCCTCTATGACCAATAGAACTGCTGGCCAAAACTGAGCCAATCAGCCATAGCAGTAGCACTTCTGTGATAACATAGGTAAGAAGGGGGAAAAAATCTTGTTCACAACTCCAAAGGTGAGGAACGAGAGTGAGAGAAACTGTCCTGACACCAAGGTCAGTGAAGAAGCAGGGGAAGGCGGAGCTCCAGGCACTGGAGCAGAGATTGCCCAGCTCATGGTGAAGACCATGGAGAGGCAGACTGTTCCCCTCCAGCTCATGAAGGGCTCCACACTGGAGTGGGTGGATATACCCAATGGAGACTAGGACCCCATGGAGCAGGCTGCTGGTAGGATCTGTGCCCTGTGGAGAGAGGAGCCCATATTGGACCAGTTTTGCTGGCAGGACTCATCCCTACAGTAGATCCACACTGAAGCAGTTTGTTCCTGAAGTATGACACCCCATGGAAGGGACACACACTAGAGCAGTTCACAAAAAACTGCAGCCCATGAGAATGACTCGCATTGGAGAAATTCATAGAGAACTGTCTCCCATAGGAGAGACATGGCAGAGGTAACATGATGAACTGACCACAACCCTCAGTCCCTGCCCCCCTGTGCCTCTGTGGTGGGAAGGAGGTGGAGAAATACTGAGTTAAGCTGGGCCCATCAATAAGTGAGGGGCAGAAAGAAGGTGTTGTAAGATTTGGTTTGATTTCTGATTACCCTATTCTGACTTTTGATTAGTAATAAATTAAATTAATTCCCCCATTTGGAGTCTGTTTTGCTAATTATAGTAATTCCTGAGTGATCCCTCTCTGTCCTAATCTTGACCAGGGAGACTCTTGTATTTTTCTGCTTGTTCATTTGAGGAGTGGGAGTGACAGAGCAGCCTGAGGGACACCATGCATCCAGCCATGGTCAACCCACCACATGTGGCTTAGCTGCTGCAGTCTAACTGTAAAGCTGTGATCAAATTCCTAAAAAAACTGTCTACATGGTTTCTTTTTAAATGTTTCCACTGTCCTAGATAAATACATTACATAAGTAGATGTCTTTTCTAGACCTTATTATTAAGTTTCAGGATGAACTCTGTCTTGCTGAACCAGAAATTGATATAATTCTGACTTACATAGGTATTATTTTATATATATATTAATTTATGCATATATGTATGTATATGATCACAAGTAGCCAATCTGCTTTGACACTGATAAAGAAAACTCTCTTACTGGAGATCTTTGTCATCATGTTAGATGATCTTTTATTTCAGCTGCAGCCTAAATCAATTTCTAGATATGAGAATGTGACAATGTGACCTATAAATATAGGTCAACAATTATAGGTCCTAAATATAGACCTAAATATAGGTCTACAATTAGACCTATAAATATATAGAAAGTTTAGCATGCCCATTTCTTTTCTGTAATAGATGTTTGGGGCTACAGTGCTTTAAAAATTAATTATTTTTTTCACTTAAATGATGAAAAAATTACATTTAATAAGGTTTCAAATACACTGAGATATTTTGATATTGATATTTGCTGTTTAACCTATAGAAAATTTGGAATTTTGTAGAAAGAAAAGAGCAAAGTATAAGCACTCATTGGAAAAGGTGGGAAATGCCTTAATTTTTACTGCATGTTTCCTATGCCATTGAATAGCATAAAATGTAAAAGAGGGGAAAAGGAAGAAAGTGAAACTTTCATCTTTCCATAACAAAGTAAAATACTTAAGATTTTTATTATAAGATTTTTTATAAATGACTTTATTTACATGTGTTTTAAATTGAATCAGATTATTGATGAGTGTTAACATTAGAAACTTCTAGTAATACTTCTAAAACTAGTGCTTTCATAATGAAAATAAAAGTTGGCACTGGGAATGTTTGAGGGTTTTTAGCAAAAAAAATACTTTCACTTCATTCACATACACTTTGCAAGCAATATTAGCAACTTCAGGTGTGGATTAACAAAATGGTCATTTAAAAAAATCACCATCTTCATCCCCCACCTCCCAATGTTTCTCTAAATGACTAGAAATTAGGTATACATTAGAAAAAGCTGTCTTGGTCAATGACAGTTTTCTCTTTTTTAAAGCAGGTTTGAAGCCCAGGCAAGGAAAGAAAAAAAATGTCTCTAACTTCTTTAGAGGTTTTGGATCAAATTATTCAGTTTTGAGCCAGAATTGTTGTCTGTAGTATTCAGCAAATGTGCTCTGTTGTGCACTTTTTTCCCCACCCATCTAGACAAGAATGTATTGTAGTTTTTTTCTCTGTATCCACAAGTTTCCCTGAAAAGGGATCATGGAGCTGATCCTCCTGGCAATTTTGTTAAGGCACATGAAAAATAAGGAGGTGATTGTTGACAGTCAGTAGGTCTTTTCACTATTTTCACTATTTCACCAAGTGAAAATAGTGCTTGACAAATTTTGTAGTCTTCTGTTATGGGGCTACAGTGTTGGGAAGAGCAATTGATGTCCTGTACCAGGATTCATGCAAAACATTTGACACTGGCTCACATGACATCCTTGTCTCTAAAACTGGAGAGACTTGGCCTTGATGGCTGGACCACTTGGTGGATAAGGGATTGAACTGATGGCTGTGCTCAAAGAATTGTGGTCTACAGCTCAATGTCCGAGTGAAGACAAGTGACAAGTGATCCTCCTCACTCACGGCTCAGCACTCTTTAACAACCCTGCTGGTGATATGGGCTGTGTCATTAAATGCACCCTCAATGAGTTTGCTGGCAACAGGAAACTGGGTGCTGTGGTCAAGACACTGGAGGGAAGGGATGCCATGGAGAGGGACCTTGACAGAATAGAGGCATAGGCACGTGCAAACCTCATGAATTCCAACAAGGTCAGACGTAAGATCCTGCACCTGGGGTTAGGGCAATCCCAAACACAGACACTGGCTGGCCAATGAGTGGATTGAAAGCAGCCCTGAGGTGGAGGACTTTGAACTATTGGTGGATGAAAAACTTGACATGACCCAGAAATGTGTGCTTGCAGCCCAAAAAGCCACTATACCCTCCGCTGCATAAAAAGCAGTATGATCAGCACATTGAGAGAGATGATTTTGCCCCTCTACTCTGCTCTCCTGAGACTCCACTTGAGTCTCAGCTCAGGTATACAGCTCTGGGACCCCCAAAATAGTAAGAACTATTTTGGACTTGATAAAAGGAATCCAGAGGAAGGCCATGAAGATGATCAGAGGGCTGGACCAACTTTCCTATGGAGATGTCTTGAGAGAGTTGGGGTTGTTCAGCCTGGAGACAAATAGACTCCAGGGAAACCTTATTGTGGCCTCTCAGTACATAAAAGGGACCTACAAAAAAAGCTCAAGAAGGACTTTTTACATGGGTATGTAGTCATAGGACAAGGGGGAAATAGCTTCAAACTGGAAGAGATTAACTTTAGATTAGATAGGAAGAAAATCTGTACTGTAAGAGTGGTGAGGCAAAGGAATAGGTTGCCCAGAGAAATTGTGGATGAAACTCCATTCGCATTCCTGTAAGACTTCAAAAGCAGGTTGGCTGGGGCTCTGAGAAATGTGGTTTAGTGAAAGGTGTCCCTGTCCATGGCAGGGGGTTTGGAACTAGATGATCTTTGAGGTCCTTTCCAACCCAACCCATTCTATGATTCTGTGCATCTAAATAAAGGAAACAAAAAAGATAAATTCTGAGTGGATCCCAGTTTCTTACTGAGCACATCTCAGATCCATCACTGTAATTTAAATATCAGCATCAGTCTGTTTAGATCAGTAGACAGGTAAAAGACGGTCGGAAAAGGCATAATGTACTAGCTTTAACAGTGGCACAAAAATAGTGGCAATGAAGTAGGGAAATTACTTTAGATGATCACCAATAATTTTAATTGATGAAGAAAACTCATCCAGTGGAAAAAGCTAATTGGCAAACTAGCAAGTAAAAGTGATTTAATGTGTTCTATGGATCAGAAAATAGGACCTGGCACAGAGTATTGACTATTAGTGCAGCTGTTGTGAAGATGATCTGCATTGGAAAATTGAACTGAAAAAACCACCAGAGAGTAAAAGTTTTGGGACAAATACCCTGTATTTTCTGCAAGAAGTTTAGGATTTTTGTCCTCCTGAAGTTATCACTACTCACATAGCAAATAATTGTAAAGGCAGTGTAAGAGTCAATAAGAACATACAGGGATTTGTGAGAATTCAAAATATTAAACTAACTGCAAAAATATGAAAGTAAGACCCATGCTGTCTGATACTCAATCAAAATGTCTCTGTTCTCCTTTTAAGATACTAACAAGATTAAGTGATTGAAAAGGAGTAACCATACAGATGAATGAAAATAAATTCATTGAAAATGATCTTTATAATTTGTTTTATAGAAATCAGCAACCAGCTGGGAAAAATTAAAAGGTCCATGTCACAAAACACTTGCATGTTTTCTAGGCCCATAAAACACAGAAAAGACTCTGAAGTAAAACTTTGAGATGTGACTGGAGGTGTTACCTTCCAGTGAAATAGATGTAAATGCTTCCTAAATATATTCATATCAGTAGCAGATAAAAATATTTATCCTTTTAACATTGCACAATGAGGAGTGGGACTCTTCTTACCCAAATTCTGATATGCTACGATCATGTATCTAATACCTCTTTCTTCCTTGCTATAGGAAGATACTGAGCATGCAGTGGATGTCTATCTAGCTCAAAGTTTGATGCCTCAGTTTTTTGTTAATAAATCTAAATTAGATGTATCCCTCATTTGGTGCTACATTTTTGTGTATCTAAAAACATTCAAGTATTTTTCATTGTTTGAGAGTTTTTAGGAAGTATGGTGAATTCACTGGGTACATTTGACTAATATTTAGTAGTGAAATGTGGCCTTATCTCTTCTCTCTTCTGAGTTAAACCCTGAACATGATTATTTAAAATATGGGACTACTACAAGATGTATCATAAACTATGAACCACTATTAAAAAGCTGGATCTTTACATTTTGTTGCTATGAGCTAGCTACCTGCTAATAATGTTGGAGGTTGCTTAGAAAGAGACTTCATTTTTCAACTATGATTATCAATTTATATTTTATGACTGAACTGATAAGTCAGATGTGCAATTTTATGCAAAACTAGCCAGGCTTAACTGGCAACTGAAACAATAAACTGAGACTGTGCATGTATGCAGAATATCAGCACAATTTCTAGTGTGTCAGGTTCTAAGCTGTGCAGAGCACTTGGATGAAAGGGAAATGGATGGCTGATGACTAGCTTGGCATTTTAGCTGGGATTTAGGGAGCCCAGAGCAAAAACCAGTTTATAAATGCCAAAATCACTTACAGTATAAGACCAAATGTATAAGTTCAAGTCAAATATTTTTCCTTCTACTGCTGACTATGTGCTATAAACCTTTCACCCCACTAGGACTGATGAATAAATACAGTGTTTAATGAGACATACTATTCTAAAAATCTACCTAGCATGTGTTCTGTGCAAAAGGAAGTAATTAAGGCCTGCATATTTGGAAACAGCTTACTGAATTTCAATTTAGACATTCTAATAATTAATTGATATCTCCAATATGTTTATTGACTTTCAGTACTTCACAGTTGCTTGAAATGATATAGCTGATTGATGATAAAAGTCAGTTTCTGCCATCTTATATAAAATAGCATGGGATTTTACTTCTGCCCCACTGAAAGACATCCTGTGGAACAAATACTTGCCAATAACAGTGTCAGGAGCTAGCTCAATGTATTTTCATTTGTTTATAACATGAGATTGGAGAGGTTACAGACATTTACTACTGGCTTTATATTCATCTGATCTGTTGTACCTGTGGCTGGCTATCAGGTAAACCAAGTCACTGTTTGGCTTTAAAATCCTCTGTTAAACTGGCTTGATTTGATTTAATCTAGATTTATTTGAAATATCATTGATTTTTCCTTACTGTGAAACTTTTGTTTTGTCTCCAAATTCTGCAGTGCTTTGATATGGGTTAGCTGTTAAAAAACCTTTTTGTAAAATAAAGTTATGGTTAAAAAAAACATTGCATAGAGGTTACCTGGACACTTCATAACATGACATTTTCTCTGTAAAAGTACTGTGTGAGAAGTAAACAGCAATACAAGAAGAAAAATGTCCTTTTAAAAAGCACAAGCCTGCTACACAAGATAAGCAGTGGGGATAATGAATGTTATAAACCCTGAAAATTACTGCTTATTTTAGAAAAGTTTATATGTCAGAGAGGAAAAACTAGTAGATTAAAAGAACAGAGTGATTTGTGTACAATATACTGTAGTCTTTTCCCCAGTTAAAAGAAAAACTAACTTGAATTTTATCAATTAACTTGTGTTTCTCTACAAAGAGGAACATTCTGGTACTGCTGTTCAGGCTAGCAAGTATCACACATTGTCAGCTCCTTAGGGATGTTACTTTATTACAGCATAAATTTGTTGGGGTCTTCAGCAAACCAGTAGGTAATACTGAGTGAATAGGTTTGAATTAGATAACCAAAATTCATTCTGTGGTATAAAGGAATAGTGGTATAAATTCAATTGGAGCAAAAATATAGCTGTGAAGGTCCAAAAGAGGTTGCTTATCAGATAAGAATATTTGTTCAACTGCTTTTTGAAATCAGTCCTTTCTTGTTGGTGTCAAGGGTTTTCAGTGGTATGGCACTTGGCCTCTAGGGCAAGTAATCCCAAACTCATTTCAAACACCACTGTCAGATACCAATGAATCAATTTTTCCAGTCCTTCATCAAACAACACACTTATACTTCTTCTAGAGTTTTTCCAGTCAATGGTTATGGAATTTGACTTCATAGACTGAAGTATTGGTTAAGGAAGTTAGCTGTTTTATTGTGTTTTTATTTTGATTTTCATTAAATAATCTCCCCTGTGTTAATGGGACATGACTTATGAACTGTGATCCTACTTAGGTGGGTCCAGTCCCTGTACACATGTATATATAATTTCAAAGGCTGAAAAACTGATAACTTCTGATTTTGTGAGTTCAAACAAAGGAAATCATGCATCTACACTTTCATGTCCCCAGAAAGGCTATAATTGCACACAGAAGAGGCACTCTGAATAAACAAAATTTCACAGACCTTGAATTCTTATCTCAAAAGTGACTTCTTCTAAAAGCCTGTCCTGGAATTCTTCTCCCTGCTTATCTTTTAGTTCTGCATGCTGTCAGAGACAGAGGGGCTGCTCTCTTTATCCTCAGTACAGAAATGGAGACAGATCTTTATGCAGACATTCTTTTGCCTCATCTTTGATTAGGTACTAGAATATCCATAAAAGGATGTGAGTGTCAGCTCCTCTCTGATGACCATACAGAGTATAAAAAGTTAGACTGGATATTTAATCTTAAGGAAGATAAAATCATGCCAGATGGTTCTAATCAAACTATAATCAAATATATATGTCAAAGAAAAAACAATATGAAACTCCCTTGTATTTTATTTTTCATTTAAAAGACAAAGATTTTAAGGGTAAATCTGTTTTTCAGTGTTCAAATATTTTCCTCAGGCAGATGTCTGTGAGCCTAGATTAAAGCAAAGTAAAGCATACAGACCTGTGTTGCACCTGTGGCAGAAGTGTCAGACCTGACTGAAAACTAAACTTCTGCAAAAAAAGAAGGATAAAATAAGCAGATGAACCCAACAACAGGGCAGATTAACAAGACGTATGATAGGCAGCTGTGGGACTTAAAGGTCATCCCTAAACATGAAGCACATTTACCCTTTTAGCTACAGTGCTGTGGTCTTGTTCAGGCAACAAGCCCTTGAGATTTCACAGTTATCCGTCTACGCTGACTTACATTGCTAATTTAAATGCCTAGTGATTATGCTGTGTTATGATATCAATTGAAAGGTCAATGAATTCAGGAAATTGCTTTCTTATATCTTATATGACAGTCTTTTTGCGATTTTCAACAAAAATTGGGTAGTTGATTACTTTCCATGTGACATGATAACAATCAGAGAATGTAATAATAATATTCACAGAGAGATATGATGTATTTGTTACAGGTTTTAAAAACACAATGAATGAAAACAAAAATAATTGAGACTCCCGTATTAACTCTAGTTCATATATAAAATAAGGCAAATAAAAAAATATAAAATTGGTTTAAAAGCTCCCTGGTTCCTACATTTTACTTTTGTGTGCATTTTAGAAAGCATAAAAGGAAAGCTATGTAAAGAAATATGGAGAAATGTATTAATACAATGTTTACAAGTATTTGTCTAAATCCAGATGGGTGTTTACTTAACTGTCTCCAACCTGTTTGTTTTGGTGTTGGTTTTTTTTTTTTTTCACACATGAAATATTTACAGAAACAAATTTTTCTTGTAGGGATGCTTGGGGAATACAATTTTTTTCTGTAGATACCTGGTCATATGAGAAGCAAGACATTCTCACACCGACATATGTATTTGTTATTTGCTATTTGCTATTCTCTACTGCTCTTTTTGCAGTCAGAGATATCAAAAGTAGAAACAATAGCATGTGATAGTGATGACTAGATATATACAGAAAATTTTAAGTAGCTATGGGAAGCAATCTGCATGTTTCAGTTGTTCATATTTATTGTCCACTGAACAATTAAAAATAAGAAATGTAGAGAAAAATGATGAAAAAATATTAGTAACCAATGGCAAAATGGGCTATTGTCTACCCTGATGATTTATTAATTTTAAAGAGCTTTTTTGCCAACCAATTTGTTTCTTTCATATAGATTTTTTCTGATTTGGTCTTTTTAGAGCTCTGGGTTTGGTAACCACCATAAAAAATTGTGATATTGTGAGTTTACATCATGTATTGTATGAAGGTCTAGTGTGGAAATAATTTTATGTGGAAAGTGAACAATCTGTGATTTACTATTCTAGTTCAATTTTAGAGGTTAAAGCTTATTTAATCATTAACTGATCCATTTTTTACTAACAGTTCCTGTCTCAGAATTCCATATAAAACAATTTGTGTCAGTTAAGAATTCACTTAGAAGAATCTAAGCTTTTAAGATCAGATCTAACTAAGCACTTAAATTACATTCTTAATTTAAACACGAATAATCACAGGTTATCACTTTGCTGCATGCAGTTTGAAATATTTGTCTTTCTCTCATTTTTAAATTTTTCTTCCACAAAGTACAATTCTAAACTCGCCATGTTTTTTTATGTAATATTAAATTTGTGATTCTTCTTTTTGACCACTGCTTTCAGGATAGCCCTCTTAATGGTTTGTGCTGCTATTGTTCTTTATAATGTGTATGTTATTGCACAGAAATTAAGCTAAGAAAGCCTTTCTTTATGGGTTGTTTTGTTTTTTGTCCTGGTGGTTTTGTTCTCCATGCAATATCCATTGATCAGAAAGTGGAAGAAGGCATAAAAACAAATGTCCTCCCACAGGGCCCAAGAAAACATATATTGAAACAAGGAAGCAGTGAAAAATATGTAGCATGAAAATATGACACAATCAAATCTCTTTATTGATTTGGTTTGTCTCAGATGTAAGCTTCTTATTTTCTTTGATCTGATCCATTCACTTATGAGCTGAGTTCTGTTCCAATCTGCAATGGTGAAGATGCCCCTTAAAGCTGAAGGTATTTGGCGAAGCTGACTCTGTCATCCAGCGTTTTTCACCTTCTAATTCTTAAATCCAAAGCCACCAAATTTGAAGAGAGGGAAGAACAAGAAAATAAGTAATTTTAACATATTTTGTCAACAATTTGGTCTCGAAAATTATAGTGTAAAATGTATCTCTTGATAGCAAGAATGAGTCATAAATGATGCATTTATGTAATTGAGTAAATGAAGACTCCAACATAAAGATCTGTCTTGAAATATTTTTCTCTCATTATCAATTCTCACTGTAGAATTTACTTTCTCAGTAGGTTAATAAAGTGTTCTGAGAAGAAAAAAATAATTTTCCAGAGGGGCTGTACACATTCATGGCACCAGCATACATATCCAAGAGATAATATAAGTCATAGAATGATAGGTAGAAATGTACTGCTATAAGAACTAGCAGTTCTGACTGATAAGCAATAAACAGTTCTAAATTAATTTTATTTGGCTTATGGTAGTAATAATCAACAATTCATTATAATAATTCACTAAAAAATGCCCGTCATTTGAAAGTGTGAAATATTTGTGGCACATGTTTAAAACCTCAAAATCAATTTGGTTTACAGTGGTAATTAATTTCAATTTAAATCTACATCAGGTAAACCACCTGTTGAAAAGTGAAATTTGAGTTGCAAAAAAATGCTGCAACAGCACAACTTGTATTGTTTTTTGTAAAGAGGTGTTACTAGTATCTAACAGATACTTTCATCCACTCACTGAAAATTACCAGATCTCTGCATTGCCAATGCTAAATATTTAAATCAAAGAACTATGAACCTGACTATATATTTGGACTAATGAAACAAGCATACTGAATTCTCAGGATATTCAAGGTACAGAATATAGAAAAAAAAGCAATTTCCCTGAACTTTCCTGTTGTTTGGCTGGATGTTTTAAGTGACCTTGCAACTAAAATCATCCTAGTCATTTCCAATACATGATTGCGAGATGGAGAAATCACATCCAGTTCTATGCTGAACAATACAAATTCTCTATTAGCTGTCCCCAAAACATTAAAAACCAGCCAGAGAGATGACTGTCTGTCTCAGACACATTATGATGACTCAATACACAAAAGTCTATTTGACCTGCACTGAGCCTCATCAGACAAATTAACCATCCGTCTGTCAGCCCTCTCCAGCCCTTGTGTTCAGCATTGCTTTCATGGAGTACCAGTGTTTTCTGCAGGCAGGATTTTCCACCCTCAGACCAATAAGCCATGTAATGCCTTGTGCTTTCAGAGGTCTTCATTTCCACAGTATTTGGGGTGCTAGAATGTGTCAAAATAAAAGACCTAGAAACATCTTAAAAGAAAAAGTTATATTGCTTTCTGTCCAGAACATGGAACAGTTCCATGGAACAATTTCTAGTAACTCGGAATCTTGTAAAATTCAATTTTTGTGCAATATTTTATAATGACTAGTAAATATGTCATGATGGCACTTAAATTTACATATAGGTGTAAAGATGACATTTGCTTTATCACAAACCATTCCTTTATAACCCTTGATTCTGAACACATGATCTTGGTCATATCTTTTAGTACGGGGAATTCTTCATGATCATGGTTAGAATAGTGCCCTGAAGGGCTCTTATGAAAAGGTTAAGAAGTTCAGACCAAGTTATAACCTCAGTCTTGACTTCCAGATATAACCATTTCTTTGAAATTGAATAACTTACTTATTCTTAATTTTTCTTTCTAGTATCTATGTGTTTTAAATTATAATTGCTGCTTTGCTTAGTAGATTTTTATTTGGTGATTAAATACTGAAATGAGTTAATGGCTTTCACTTTGATAAATTATCTTGTTACAAGTATATAGCTACTACATCTGGCACAGGCAAAAAAGTGATTGCAAACAATATGAATACTCAAAAAGTACTTGGATAGTGAAATCCAGTTTTTGGAAAATCATATTTATTTTGCCGGAGGCAGCATTGCAGAGACAGAGAAAAAATTCATAAAAAGAAAAATTCTGGAATTAGAAGAATCATCTGTGAATACTGGCATTTCTTTCACAGTTGTTTATAATATATTATGATCTGAAATGGTGATAACCATAGTAATTTTTACAGTCATATGTCTTGTGAAAAACTAGCTTAAAATGTGAATGCTGACATGGCAGATAACTGGGTGCATATGTTCTGAAAATACTGATGAAACTTGAACTGAACAAAACCAGCATGTCCTGAATCCTCCAATTGACAAGTGGCATAAGACAGAGCTGCAAGTCAGGAAGATGATCACGTACTGTGCTTCTGCACACTGGCTATTGAGATTTAGAAGAGGTATTCTCTCAAAATGGGTAAATATCTTGGTTAAAGGAAAAATCTTGGACATGGGTGAAGACCATGGAAATCCAAGTACTGTGCACAGACAAATGCCAGGGGATGGCCTGGGGCTTTGTGAGGTAATACATGAGGCTACTCACTGTGAGCAGCAGCATGGCAAGGACCAACAAGAATTTCTGCCCAACATTCCTGGACCAGTAGGGATGCCCCTGCAGGAAAAGCATGTCAAGACCTACTGAACATATGGCTGGAGGGGAGTGACTAAGTGAGGGAGTGAAGCAGTAAGAGTGGAGTAAAAGCTCTAATCTTCCTGCTTAAATAAGCCCCAGGATCTTTAACCACTGGGGGTTGCCATTTACTCTGTCCTTGTCCACGACAGATCCTCAATTCACCTCAGCTTGCCAGACACCTAGTAATGAGGAGGGCCTCATTCCTTTCAGTAGGTCAGACTGCTGTGCCTAAATGTTCCTGTTTTGACTACTCAAAACAACAGATTCAGATCTGTCTGATGCAAGACAGACTGGTTACACCCTTGGTGATATTACTCATTCAAATAGATGAAATTCATGAGCTTTATAGCATTGAAACTGCTTACAGCATGAAAGAGGAGGCATCTGCCCCTTGCTGTAAATTTAATTTCCATCTGAAATTAAAATTAAGAACTTTTCAGATATTTAATTCAGATAAGAATTTTCTGAAAAATCTGTGCCTGCCCAAAACAATATTATTGTAATTTGAAATATGGTCAGATATAAAAAATCTGAACATGGGTGTGCTGGTAGACAATAAATTGACCATGACTCAGTAATATATATACATATAAAATATGGTCAGATATAAAAAATCTGAACATGGGTGTGCTGGTAGACAATAAATTGACCATATATATATGTATATACAGGGCAACATTTTACTCATTCAGAGCTTTCATTGGAGCTCAGGAACTGGCTGCTGCATGAAGAGCTTCTTCTTTGTAAGAGGGAAAATTATGCTTCTTGGATCTGGTCCAAAAATTGTCTTGAAAGGAATAGTAATTCTTTCCATTTATTTTGTTGAATTAACATTAGACTCTTAAGCAGTGCAGATTTTAATTCAGTGTCCTGTTTAATTCTGTGTCCAACGAAGCATCTAAATGGGAATTCAGACTTGGTTTTGGGGTTTTAAAGAAGCAGTGTTGAGCTCTCAAGGCTCACAGCTTTAACACTTCTCCTGTCTTGTTTCATTCCAGTCAGTTATGTAGATTACCAACATCAAAATTGCTCACTATTAGAATGTTCTTGCAAAACTCAAAGGGAAAAAAAAGCCAACATATTGGCAACAAATGGTGCTGTTGACACAGTAAGTGGTACTCAAATCACTGGGTGAGCACTAATTCAGAGAACATACATCATATGACATTTCTTTGGGGATGTTTGCCATTTATTGCAATGAAACAAGACTGTAATCATTGTTATTATCTTAAATGCATAAAGAAGGGTTAATTAAGGTCTTGATTCTAATTATATATCAGGTGCTTCAGAGAGCAACCCTTTAAATACTGAATAAGTGAGAGTGAATTGCGAACAGTACTGCTTCACTCGAACTTCTACAGTGATTCCACTTGACCAGTTGTGCTCAGAGTCTAGAATAAGGTCCTTGGTTTTATAACAGAGCCAGTTTTGTTCTAAGGGAACTAAAACACCAACTTACTTATGATCCAAAGTAAGCTGCTAATTGCTCTCTGAAATAAATCTCACCACTCTTTCCTTACTCATAGTGACGCTACACACTGGGAAAGTCCCTTCACACTACCTCAGATAGGGTGCAATTCAGTGAAATTTGAGATGAAGTAACGACATATTTCAGTAAATACACAGAGTATGCATAGTATACCTACTTCATACACTTCTACCTTTGATTATTTTTGAAGAATCTTTGCCATCTTCATGTATAGAAGTAGAAAATATTTTAGTTTTGATAAAGTGGCATTTCTGGGGGCTTAGTGACAACTACAGATGTGTTGTATGCTCTTTTTCCATCCATGGATAAAAAGGTCACTAGAGTATTGTAAATTTTATAAAAGGCAGTCAGAGATTTAATTATTTAATTATATTTTTGTTCTAAGCTGAAGGTATGCGCAGCAACATATAAACATATAGCTTGATAATTGAAAAGTGCACATGCTAAAGATTAAAATGAACATTCTAATACTTCTGTTTATTGAATGTATGTGGCCAGATTCATGCTCTTGTGACAAAATTTCCTTGGTGCAGTTGAATGATTTTAATGACAGATCTCAGATTTGGAACATGGCACAAACACTTTTCTTAAATTAATCAAATGTATTTGATTTCTTGTTTTTAATTACTAGATCTGTCATACATAATTTTCATCAGTTTGAATAACCTTTGAAACAGATCACAAATACCTTTGATATATTGTCATTACTAAAAGGAGAAATTCTCTTCTAAAGCTGAGGTGAATATGCCATACTTCCAGTGTTCCAGTGTGATCCTTACAACTCTTCTGCATGTTAGGAGTCCTGACTGACTATTGGTGAACACTGAGTAAATCCACATTTTCCTGAACTCTAATTTTGTTATCAGTTGCTGCAGGTTCTGTGTAGGCCCAATATAGCCCTTTGGATACAGTGGAAAAATTTACAAGGAAACAGAATATTTATTTCACAACTCCTGCCATACATATAGACATGAAAGAGGTTACACATCTGTATTTTTCAGAAATAGTAGCATATGTTCACTTATTGCAGAAAATTAAAAGCGAGAAAAAAGAAGTACATTCTCAGGCACATGGTGCCTGAGATGTGATTCTTGCGGTTGTTCCGTGCAGTTCAGGAGCTATCTTGAAAATCCTTGTGGAGACTTCCAAATCAGGAGAGTCTATGATTCTATGGAATTTGTACTTAGCTATGCTGATACAGGTTGCATCTTCTTCTCTGAGCTATAGCTTCCTTCCACTAACTTTAGACAGACATTGTTTTACTGTGCTGTTGATTATTCTGTTTCTCTACCACCATCTCAGAAGAGAGGAAGAATACAGCCAAAAAGTTATAACTGCTCTAATATTTTTAAAGTTTTCCTACTATCTGATTATAAAGGATTCCTTCATGTTTCTTGTAACTTAGTTCTGTAGAACCACCCATACAGTATAAAACATCCTTCCTATTTTCTCTTTTCATAAGCATTCATAATGCACATATACTATGTTTGATTCTTTCATAATTTGAAGCAGTTTTCCTTTATTATTTTGAAAAGGCTATATGTGTAAGGGGAAAGTATTAAATTTGCATTCTTGTTGTTAGGGTCATTGCTTTGCTCTTTCTGTGGGTATGATGTAGATGAGGCCAGATTGCAGAGATTTTGAAACTTAGAATGGAAACTTTAAGTTGAATAACATGCCTGTGACCTCGCTCTATGCCCATTGTAAGTCTTATGGAAGATCCCTGAGGGAAATATATTACAATCAGACATCCCCTTCAAATAATTTCTAACTGATAAATCACCCCAGAGCCCCAGACATGCAATCTGATCAGAACACAGCAATGGAGTTTTAGGGCTGAGTTTCTAAAAGGTCAGTGGAGTATAAGTGCAGTAATAGTGGCAGTTGCTAATATCATCAGTAAGTGAAGGCTTTCAAATAACCTAATTTTAATATTTATCTAAACCAAACAGTAGAAAATTGCATGGAGAAGTACAAATCATATTGTCTGGTTACCACTTTCTTACAAAAGGAAATACAATTTATGATTCCATTAAAATTTTCTAAAGAAAAGTAGACCCATTTTTATCCACTTCCATTAACACGCATGGGGGGAAAAAGAAAGCAGTTTTGCTTATAAAAATGAAAATTTTTATGCATCACTTTGCCCCAGGAAAAAATTTAACAGCTTCTCTTACAAAGTACTGCTAGAGATTGACCACAATATATAACTAGTATGAAAGGATCAAAAACTTGCTTTTTTTAATCCCTTCTGAGGTCAACATATGTCTGTTAAATTAGATGAGAACTCTATTGAGTAAATTCATGTAGATCCAAGGCAGACCTAACAACAGCATTTTTATCAAAATTGCAGTCAAATAGGGTTGTGTGATAACAGCTTCAGAGCCTTCTGCTATAGTTTTTTGCAAACTCTGCTGGGGTAGCTTTGGCCCCAGACCTTTCAGAATGCAAGCACTTTGAGAGATACTGATTACAGGTTGACATTCTCTCAGTGGAAAGCAGATTACACAGGTGTTTATAAGAGAGGTCACATGAGCAGCTGAGGATGTAACGAGCATATGAAGCTGTATTGGGTTTATGAGGCCAGGTTTTGGTAGCAGGCTGCAGGGGTAGCTCCTGTGAGGTGATGCCAGAACCTTTCCCTGTGTCTGACAGAGCCCATGCCAGACGATTCTAAGACAGATCTGCTGTCAAAGGCCAAACCCATCAGTGACTGTGATAGTGCCTCTGGGAAAACAGAGCTAAGAAGGAAGAAAAACTACTGTGTTACTAAACAGCAGCTACAAGAGAGGAGTGAGAATATGCAAGAGGAACAACTCTGCAGACACCAAGGTCAGTGAAGGAGAGGGCAGTGTTCCAGCACCAGGCATAGATTCCCCTGCAGCCTGTGTTACAGACCATGGTGAGTCAGCTGTGCCTCTGCAGCCCACGGAGGTCCACAGAGCAGCAGAGTTCCACCCACAGCCTGTGTTAAAAATCCCATGCTGGAGCCCTTGGATGTCTGAAGAAAGCCATGACTCCATACAACGACTCTGGAGCAGGCTCCTGCAGAGATCTGTGTACCCCTAGTGAAAGAGGAGCCCATGGTGGGGAAGAGCATAAGGAGTCCTCTCCCTGAAGAGGAAGCAGCAGTAGAGACAACATGTGATGAACTGACAGGAATCCATTTCCTGTCCTTCAGAGTGGCTGGGGAAGGCAGGGAGAAAATTAGAAAGAAGGAAGGGGTGGGTTATAGTGTTTTAAAATGTGGTTTTATTTCTCATTATACTCCTCTAATTCATTGGTGATTAATCAAATTAATTTCCCCAAGCAGAGTCTGTTTTGGTTATGGTCATACATGCTGAATGATCTCCCTGTCCTTATCTCAGCCCATGGAGCATTTTGCCATATTTTTCTCCCCTGTCAGATTGAGGAGGTGGAACAATAGAACCAGGGTCAACTCACCACATAATAAGGAAGTATGTAGCCTTTAGGGACAGAAGCCAGAGTTAGTCTTTCCACAGAGCCAATATTTACCTTCTTTCCTGTCCTCTAACTACTGAAAAATTGTTCCCTCATGGATCTGAGTTGTTTAAGATAGTCTTCTCTCTTTTCCAAAATTCAAAATTGTGTTAGATAAGGCAACCAAGTCTATACAAGTTCTATGAGTTAAATAATTTCCATCAAGCTTGCAGACTTCTCACAAATAGTTTGGTGTAATACATATCCAAAAACTTTTAAAATGAATAAAAGAATTCTTTGCAAGAGACAAAAATTACTGATCAACTCAGAATGAGCATCACATATTTTAAGACTGATCAAAGAGACAGCAGCAAGTATAATATCCGCTCTTTAAAAGATTAAACTCTTCCATGCAAAGATATTTTAATTAGAAAGTTTCTGGGATTGCTTTTTAAAATATCACTGCATAACTTGAAAATTTACAAAATAAATTAGGAGTGTGATTAGGAAGCAAAGTAGTATAAAAATTTAATAAAAGTAACTTGAAAGAAAAGCAATAAATTTTGTGTTTTATAAAAGAAAATGAGCAGGAACAATGTCAGAAGCTAGTGAATATGTGATATAATTCACTGTGGAGAGCAAAAAGGAAAAAATAGGAATCCAAAGTGGAATGCATATAAGATAACTTAAGACATTTGTGTTGCAGTATCTACATTTGCATTACTCATCTTACCTGTTTTTAGTAGTTATTACTGAAAAATGGGTATTCCAGAATGCCATTAAACTCAACTCAATATATCTGTTTAGTGACTCATTGGAGTTGGTGAGATGTCTCCAGGAACACATGATATAATTTTCTTGAGTAAGGCAAAGATCTTGTATTCAGTGTGTAGAAAATCAATTACAAATGCTTAAAAACTATATCTACATGAGTGGAGATTTAGTCTTTTAAATTAGGCATCCATCTATACTGACTGATGGAATAGGGAGCAAAAATAAAGTGATGGATGCCTACGTAGCCTCAGGTCAGCTTAGCATAAACTTATTTTGAAGTCTGGTACTAAAGAGAACAAGCTGATTTTCAAAAAGGTGATGGTAGGATTATGTGATATCTTTGCAGTTAGAAAGAGATTTTTATGTATAGGGCAGGATTTGGTGCCAAAAAAAAAAGAGTTATAGCTAAGAGGATCTACATCTGCAAGAAAGTGAAAGGAGATGCCCTCCTCCAGCTTCAGTTGTGTCAGTTGCTAGTAGCTATAACACAGTTAATCTAAAGCAGTATTAGGTATCTTTATTTACACAGTTCTAGTCTCTGAGTCACTTCCCATTGGTAGAAAGCTGAAAGTTTTGGCTGACTAATATAGGCATATAATATCATTTTAGCACAGCTGACCATCCTATTTAGATTACGAATGATGATACAAATGATTGAAGGTTTTCTAGGTATTCTGCATGTTCCTTCTGATCTCTACCTGAACCAGGTGAATCTGTTGCATAACATCCAATACCCATATTTGTCAACTGAATTCCACTACAGAAGTTTAGGTTGCCATTGACAGGATTGTAAACGTAGGGATCAATTCATTAGTCCATTCATGGTTTCTAGGGCAAAAAAGACGTGCTTGGGTATCTTACCTTGCCTCTATCTACCATATTAGAAGGGTATTGGTTTTTGCAAGCTGTATGTTGAATCTGCAAAAAACTTGGCCACCTTGGATGTCCTGAGGATGACTCAAATGCTCTGTGTCAGTAGCCAGGGCTGCTGAGCGTGAGTAGCTGAATCAAGCTGCATTAATGACAAGAAAATGGATGTATGTACAGACTGGGGAATTGAGACACTGGAGACCAGCACTGAGGAAAGAGAGCTGGGGGTCCTAGTTGGCAGCATGTTGAACATGAATCAGCAATGCCTTGGCAGCCAGGAGGGCCAGCCATGCCATGGGGTGCATCAGGCGCAGCATGGCCAACAGGGCAAGGGAGGGGATTGTCCCACTCTGCTCTGCCTCACCTGGAGTCCTGTGTGCAGTTTTGGGCACCACAATATAAAAATATACAAAGCTATCAGAGTGTCCAAAGCAGGGCTACAAAGATGGTAAAGGGCCTAGAAGAGAAGCCAGACTGAGATAATTTGGTCTGTTCAGCTTGGGGAAGAGTAGGCTGAGGGGAAACCTCATACCTTTCCACAACATCCTTACCAGAGAAAGCAAAAGATCAGGCATATCTTATTTCTGGTGACCAGTGGCAGGAAATTTTCCACAGGAATGGCATGAAGCTGTGTCAAGAAGGTTTAGACTGGATATCAGAAAAAGATTTTCCATCCAGACGGTGGCTGGCCAGTGAACCAGGTTCCCCAGAAAAGTGGTTACAGCTCCAAGACTGAGTTCAAGATGCATTCAGAAAATGCTCTCAAGCCCACTGTGGGGTTTTTGGTTTTTGGGGGGGATTTCTATTCTTGCATGAAAGCTTGGATCCCCAACTAGAAGTGTAGTTTACCTAGCACAGAATCCTGTCTGTGACTCACTTGTCCAGACAGAGGTATTTTGGTTCCACCTGAGAGAATCCCAAACACATGAGATAACTCCATGGAGCTAAAAGATACAGCAGAGTACCTATGAGAGATTCATAGTTCATTGAAGTGGCAGACAGAGGCCAGACAGGTTTTTTGAGGAAATCTCAAACTGAAAAATTTCTATATGTAAGCAACCACATTAATGCTAAGAGCTCTACTATGTACCTAATTTTTCATATTTCTATCATCCTTTTTTTTATTAGTATCACATTAAAAGCTGATATAATTGTGAAGCTAAAAATAATTTTGAAGTGAAATACTGCTGAGTACAGACAATAATGAAAAGCTCTGTTGCATCAGGAGTGGAAGAAAGATTGTGGCAGCTCCCTTTAGAAAATTTCTGCGAATGGCTCTCTTACAAAAGAAACCATATGCCTAACATCGGCATATTTCCTTAAAACAAAGAAAAATATAATAATACCTTAATTTTATGGGTTTCATCTTAATTTAATGAGTGACATTTAGGATTTTGCCATTGACTTCAGCAGGTCCAGAAATTAGCAAGAAACATTGATGTACATTTCTCTTTCTTCTCACTGATAAGCTTCTGCCGTACAGAAATTCTAAATGGAAAAAAAAAATTAAAACCCTAAAAAACAAACTAACAGCAGTACTTCAGTATTCAGGAGGTCAAAACTGTGGTTTCTACAAAGCAATGATTTCAAGATTTGTAGTTGAAATTAACTGAATTAACAATGAAATAAAACGCTTCAAAAAGCAACCTTTTTAAAAAGTGTGTTTCTGTAGTGTCTCTCTTTAGTGCCTGTCAAGAGAACCCTCAAGAGACAAAAAATTCTGAATATCAAAGAAGGGGATAAAAAGTGTCTATTAAAAGGGGCTATTAAAGGAGTTATTAAAAATGTCACTATTGTGATCATCTGCACTGTTGCTGTTGCTGCTGCTGAAGGGTTTGTGCATGAATACGAGTATTCCTTGCAATGAATGAGCACATGTAATAGAAAAAGTAGAAAGAGGAAGTTCTTAGTGCCATGATTAGAGTGTCTATCCTTAAGGAGGATATATCCTTAAGGTGTGTTACTCTTGGGTCTGGTGGTTCAAGAGCTTGCACAGTTTTTGCAATGCAAAAAATCATTAAAATTTGGCTTGGTTTTGTTCTTACTTTGGTGCCATATATAGTTGAAGAGGTTCAAGGATAAAGACTTTAACTTCCAAAATCCACAATGATTTTGTGTTCTTGATTTGGCATAACAGAATGCAAGTCGAAGGGTAGTGACAAAAGAGACAACATTGAGAGTATGTGATCGTGGAATTTTTTTCTAAAGCAAATCTGTCTTAAATATGATGCATACTTTGGGTATGTACATAGTTTTTATATTTTCCTTTATTTATATCTTTATATTTCTTTAGTGAATGTATTGATGACATCTAAATTGACAAAAAGAAGTCAGTTCTCAGCAAAGATTGTAAGAAGAGAAATTTTCATTTTGAGGCTGAGCAGAAAAATCTGGAGCTGATCTACTTGGAAAAAAAAAAAGAAAAGGCATGCACAACAGTTTGCATATTCACTGAAAATGGCTTGTGAGATATTTACAGAAGTGGAAGTGAGGAAGAGGAGATTGACTGGGTTCGGTTCAGTTCAGTTACAGAGGCCACTGCTTCAGCCTGTGGAGACTGGAAACCTGGCTGTCAGCAAATGCTGTAGAAGGCCATGGGTTTCCTGTACTCATAGAATCACAGAATTATAAAATGGTATTGGTTGGAAGAGATCTTAAAGATCCTCTAGTTCCAAACCCTCTACCATGGGCAGGGATGCCACCCACTAGACCAGGTTGCTCAAAGCCTCATCCAAAATGGCCTTCAACATTTATTTCCACTGATGAGTCACCTGCAAATTCTCCGGGCAAACTCAGATCCTGTGCCAGATCCTGTGACACAGAGGGCCAGTGTCTATGTTGATTTCTATGTCTCTGTGTGTCTCAAATGAAGGTTGGTTATGGTACCAGGTCATCTTGGACAGAGGAAAAAGACAAGGTGATGTTTTTAAATTCATGAAAATAGCTACACAGTAGGTATCTACATCTGAGATACAGTTTAAAATAGGTGAGATACAGTTTAAAAGCATCTGTAGATGAGAAGGATCTTTTGTAATAATGAAAGGTGATGGGTGAATAGGTCTTATATGTGATTATTTCTTTTCATTTTCAGATAAACAAGCCCAGGCTGAGAGATAGGGATCAGCACTTACAAAGTCAGGATTCTTCTGAAACATCAGGTTCAGGCTGGAGTGTCAGGCATTGCTAGGGCTCTGAGCAGGAAACTGACACATCACTTTGAGTGTCTAGAGAGACAGAATTGACAAGATGAATTAATTCTAATAGCAGAACTGAAAAGAATAGATTTAGAGGAGACAATGAAGAAGAAAGTGTTTATAAGAAAACATGGGGCAGACATTTCAATCCCATAACTTTTGTCAGTCATTAAAAAACTTTATGTTTGGTCCGAAAACAAGAGTTGTCATGCTATATCTGTTATTAGTTTAGTGATTGGCAACGTCTGTTTTAGGTAGTGGTACCTTAGTTTCCTCTTATCAGAACAGGAAATTTTAATGCTTTGAATAATTTTACAACATATTCATGTAAAATAGTAAAGAAAAGTTTCTAACTCCAGGCTGATTTTTGGCATATATATGCCAGTTAAATACTGGAAGAGGCCAAACTGAGCAGTACATATAAAATTACTAAAAATTTCAATTTGAAATAATAAGAGGAGTAATAATCAAAACTAAAAAAAAAAAAAAAAAAGGAAAATCTCAAACAAACAACCAGTTAAAATAACTGACTAAGCTTGTTTTAAACTGATTTAAAATTCAGTTTGAGGAACTAATCACATATAGACAGCCCGCGGTTGTGGCTTTTTAATCCAGTAGGTGTAAAATTGAAATCCTCACATTACTATGGGAGAACTATTTTAAGTAATTAGGGCAAAGCCTGTGTAAGATGTTCTAAACATGAAACATTCAGGGTAAAGAACAGTGATCAAAATAGGATGTTATAAACTTTGCAGAGTAGAAGATCATTTTACGTGAACTACGTTGGTTTTGAGCAGTTTTACATTATGATTTATATTATTTTTCTTTAGCACTAATACAGCAACACTTTCAGTCTTCAGTTTTTACTTTTTCTGATTCCTTATCACTATAAACACCATCAACAAATATCCTCAGCACTGACTGTGGAGGCAAATTTGAATCTTGGTTTGCTCTTCATATCCATGTAGAATCTGAACTTTGCTGTGGGTTATTGACACGTTTTTTGAGCTGCTAGCTTATTGCATACATCTAAACATTGAAAGGGTTGAATTGTATTCTTAAGGAACTTTTGCTTGCACTTGGATATTGAGTTCAGCTTCCAAATTGTAGATTGTAGATGTTGATTTCAGTTAATTAAATTTAATTGTCTCAGTGCACAATTTTACATCCATTTATGTGTTTATCTCATCATTACAGTCAGTGATGATCTAGCAATAACTAGTGAAAACAGTTTAGAAAGCAATTCATTTCACCAGAAAATAGACAGTTATTTTTGTTTATCCGTAGTATCCATTAACTAAAACCCACCCAGATCCATAAATTTTGATGTCTAAATATAATTATACAGTATCTTCCTCTGTGGTACTCAGATGTAGCTGCTTATTTCATGTCTCTGTGTGGAAAAGTATCTTTCTATAGGAAAGATGGTATTTTCTATAGGAAAAAAATGTATGAAAAATGGGACTAAATGAGTGGGACTAAATGAGCCAGATTTAATCCCACCTGGAGACTTGATACTGCAGGACTGTAGGATAAATGTCCACAAAGCACTTACATAAAGACATATAGTGGGGGTGCTACAGATGAATGAAAAATGCTATTGTCATGGCAAAAAACCCTTTGCACATATTACAGGTTATTACATTTAATAGATCTAAAATGGCAATTATGTAGTTAAAAGTTGGTAGAAGAAGATGTTATTTTCCAACATCAGAGAAGACTGTGAAAGGTTACTCTGGCCTAAAACTGCTGATTATTTGCTTTTGTGCTGTTATATCCCTTTAAGACTTCATGCACCCAACCCACTGGGAAAAGGAGAACTTAAGTAACTCTCTACTAACACAAAACTCAAAAGGAAAAGACCGCCAGCATAATTTGTAGTTAGATTAAGCTTCTGTATTGATTTATTTTTTAGTATGCATAGTATGCATGCAGAAGCAAGCTGACCCCATCTTGATGATGTATTCTGAGAACATATTCAGAGAGCTCAGAAGACATAAAGGTTTATGAGCAAAAAGATGCAATTTAGGGAGAACTAGTACAGAAACAATTAAGTGACAGTAAAGAGGTCAGTAGACAGAGGACAATTGTTGCCTAGCACTAGAAAGGATAATGCAAGCTTCTCCAACACCACTGAACCAGATATTCAGGCCTGGCTTTTCATATAAGAAGTGGTTCAAAAATTCAAGGATAGAAGTATGTAGACATCTCTGAGTACCTGACCTTTCCTACTAGGAAAATTTCAAAGTGGCAGAAGTTTGAGTTTGCTAATGTAAAAATTCAGAGTGATGATATTGAATAGACAGTTGTCATCAAAGTTCATTCAGTATGAAATCTGAAATATCTTCTCAATTGTTTTTTGTAGGAATTTTGTTCTTACAAAGCATACATTTAGACATTTTTAGTGAAGCTATAACACATATTACAACTTCTTGTTTCTTATGTATATTTTGTTTCAAAATTAATTTAAACCATAGGAAACACTCATTTTGAAACTTGTGCAGTCATAACTATACAGCTGAGAATGCTTACTGCTACCTTAAGTTTTAGGTCATGACAAGCACTTTCACAGACAATTGCTTTATCAAACATTTTACAACTGATCAACAAAATTATCTGTCATACAAAAACTTGCAGCACTGAAAGGTCAATTTTTTTTCATACATGATTCCTTCATGGCTTACCAAAATTAGTAATTAATTTAATATTAATTTCCATTGATTTCTCTGTACTTAGAGGAGAAGTGAGGTACTTCTTGTCATGAGATCACTATGAGATATTTTAGCTCATGAAGAGATAAAACTTCTTTCTATAATCTATCTCTGTTTTAAAGATTAAGGAGCCTCTGGTCTATTGTTTATTTAGGAATAGACAAATTAGTAGATGTTAATGACTGAATAGTGTAGAAAGGTTTGTATGAACACAAAGAGTCTTGGACTTTCAATATGTTTAGTTAACTGAAAAGTAGTCATATATTCATTTGGTTGGAAGGGACCTCAAAGATCATAGAGTTCCATCTTGTAGAAAATTTACAATTTAAATGAAAAAAAAATATCATTGCAAAATGAACATTTTTCCTGAAGAACTTGTTACAAAGATGCAAGAATAGCAGCTTTCAGACTTCGAGGTTATGTTTTTTTTGTTGTTTTTTTTTTTTCAGGGGCACCTTGAGCAGAATCTGTATGAGTAGTTTACTTTATTTGTGCTGATCTTTCTACAGATATGTCCAGAGAGTGTAAAAGCAAACCTTTCTTTCAAGAATGTGGAAGGATTGCATTTCTTTGAAGTAGAATAATAGAATGGTTTGGGTTGGAAGGGACCTTTAAGAATGTTTTAGTTTAGTTTAGTTTCCATTCCCTCTGCCATGTACAGGGACAACTTTCACTAGACCAGTGCTCCATTGAGCCTGGCCTTGAGCCCTTCCAGGGGCAGGGCATCCACAACTTCTCTGGGCAACCTACTGAAGCATCTCACCGCCTTCAGAGTAAAGAATGTCTTCCTAATACGTAGCCTAAACAGACTCACTTTCAGTTTGAAGCCATTCTCCTTGATCCTGTCACTACATGTTCTTATAAAAAGTTCCTCTACATCTTTCTTGTGCACTACTGTCAAGGCACCTGTGCCAAATTATAGTAGCAAAAATAATAATATATGCAAATACATATATGCACATGTACACAGTGTGACATCTCCTTAAAGTGAACTGTATCTGACTACATAGAAAAAGGAACTTTATGTAATGAGGATTATTATATCACCAAGGCCAGGAGCTTGACAGGATTTAGAAAGTAATTTGTCACCGATGATAACATCTATAGGATTAAAAATAAAACCTAGTAATTTAGACAGAATTCAAACTTGTATTCCTTAGGCCTCTTGTAAGAGTTAAGAAGAGACACTGCTAGGAGCAAGGAATTGAAGAATTTCCCAATTCATTGCTCAAGAATTTGCATAAAGAAGTAATGGGCACTGGAGAAGCCCCTACTAGAAGGGATGCTAAAAAAGTGAAAATTTAAATCTTCTGCTCTGTTGTTCTCATGCTCGTGGTTTTAGTTTCAGACTCAAGTCCCATCTCAGCAATGATAAGTAAATCATTGTAAAAGGCTTGCAGATCTCTAAATAATCTAGAAGTGTTGTACCCTCTTGACATTAAATACACCACAAGATGAAGACAACGTAAATGATACCTTCTATATGAGCACTTATATTTGCTTGATATTGGAGAACAAATGCCTCCTCACTAAGAGAAGTTCAGTCAATCCCTGCATCATTATAAGGTTACAATATGAATAATAAAAGGGATAGAGTCATATGAGTGACTGGTTCTTTCAAGCACAAATAGAGCTGCATAGCACTATAAAGAAAAAAAAAAACAAATCAAACCCAACCCCCCTCCCCCACTCCAGCTGATCTAATACCTAAAGCCTATCTTTCTAGACTCTGTCACAAACTGAAATGAGAACAGGAATATCAAATATAGAAAACAAGAAGGCGACTTTTGGAGTTTAAATCTAACATGGCATTGTCCTCAAGCATGAGTCACACACATTGCTGTTTTATTTTTAACAACCTTTTTGTGTGGAAATGCAAAACTACTAAAAAAAAAACAGAGAGGGTGTGAATATGGTGACCACAGCAAACTCAGCTTTTCACTTTAACACTACTTTAACAATTATGCAGCTCTAGGGGGCCTTTAGGCACTAACTGCTCACATACCAGTGACCCCTGGCAAAGCCCAACATAGTATCAGTCCTTAAATTACTTTTTCAATCACTGTGATCAATGATATCATTCTTAATGCATAAATGGAAAAAAAAAATTGAAAATAAGTATATAAATATTTCAAAGTTTGCTGAAGAAGCAAAACCTCTCAAAATTCTGAGATTTTCTGAAAAGACTTAAATGTGAAAGCATTAAAAACTGTAGGCATTGTCTAAATGGTAGTGGAAGGACAATAAAAGTAGCAGGACCTGGGTTTGAAATTTGCAATACAAACTACATTTCAGCTAGCTTTTCTGCTCTGATTAACAGAATTTCTTTAAGATTCAGACCTACCTTTTCCAAGGGTACAAATTCCAATTTTTTTTGCTGTCAACAAAATAAGGTTCTGAGCTGAGAGTGGGAAAAGAGAGACCTGGAGACATAATAGCTTAAGATATTGGAAAGTAGGATATAGGTCATTCCAACTTTCTGATATCAGTTTAAGGCATTTGCTACTGACTGCAAGTATTTGTCATTGGATGGCTATTTCCTTCCTTTATGTGAAATAAAGTGATGACACTGTTTCAATGTCAGATTTCTCTTTATAGATGTTCACATCACAAAGAACTTATTTTTGGCAGTGTTCTCAGAGGGAGCTTTCTTTCCTACAAGGACACATTATTCACTCATGGTCAGCTTGGTGTGCTCCAGGACACCCAGATCCTTTGATGGGAAGGAGGTTTTAATCTTCACCTCCCACCCCAGCCCCCACCAGCAAGTACTGGTGCATGGAGCTATTCTTCCCGAGGAGAAAGAATTTTTTACCTTCGTTGAACTTCATAAAATTCTTCTCAACGAGCTTGTCCAGGTCCCTCTGAATGACAGCAAAATCATCTGATGTATTAGCTAGTCCTCCCAGTTTTGTATTGTCCATAAAATTGCCATGGGTGCACTCTGTCTCATCTTCCCCATTATTAATATCAATTGAGCATTGACCGCTGAGGAGACCACTAGTGAGTCCATTCAGGCTGGACTTTGCACCTCTATTCACAATCCTTTGGGCCCAGCACCTCTGACAGTTTTCAACTCTTTGTGTATCTAGCCCATACTTTGCCAGCTTGTCTGCTAGGCTATTATGAGTAAGGGTCAAGAGCTCAAATATAATAGAGATAAGCACCAGTGCTCTCTTCATATCCATCAAACCATCCACCTGATCATAAGAAATCTATCAGATTGGTTATGTTGTTTTGACTTTGTGAATCCATGCTGAGTCCTCACAGTCGTCTTAACCTTCATGTACCTGAAAACTGCTTCCAGGATTGTTTTCTCTATCTCCTTCTTAGGGAATAGTGTGAGACTGACTGGCCTGTTTTTCTCTAGACTCTAGGCAACACTTCGCTCTTGTCTTTCTTGAAGAGAGATGTGGCATTTGCATTTCTCCCATCCTTAGGATCCTCTTTCATTTGCCATAACCTTTTAAAGATAATCAAGGCTGACCTTGCAATGGCATAAAACAGCTCCCTCGGCACTCATGAGTGCAGCCCATCATATCCTATTGACTTGTGCATGTTCATTTTGTTTTAAAATGTTCCCTAACCTCTTCCCCTGAGAGTCTTTTTTACCTTTAGACTTTCCCACAGGACTTATGGACCTGAGAATCCAGAATCCTTATATTACCGGAAAAGACTGAGGTACAGTGATAATGAATATGTCATTTTTTTTCTTTATCCTTCATCACTAGGTTCTTCACACAATAGTGGCATCGCATTTTTCCTAGTTTTCCTTTTGCTAGTAATAGATGTTTAGAAAGCCTTCTTGTTGCCCTTTACCAGATTCAGCTTCAAGCAGGTTAGGCCTCTCCCAGCTTCATCCCTGTTTGGCCCAGATGTGAACCCTCTGCCAGTGGCAGGGATGCCATTCACTAGGTGACATAGCTCAAAGCCCCACTTAACTCTTGAACACTTCCAGGGATGGGGCAACCGCAACTTCTCTGGGCCACATGTTACAGTGCTTTGCCATCTTTACACGGATACCTAACCTAAACCGAGTCTCAATTTAAAGCTATCTCTTCTTGGCTTGTCACTACATGGGGTTTTAAATTATGTCTCTCCATCTTGCATGTATATCCCTTCAGGTTCTGGAAGGTTTCAATTATGTCACCATAAACTGCCTCTGGTCCACGCTGAACAACCCCATGTCTCTCTGCCTCTTTTTGTAGGAGAGCTGCTCCATTCCTCTGATCACCTTTGTAGCCCTTCTCTGAACTCTCTCTAACAGGTCCACATCATTCTTTTGTTGATACCCTCACCTCTCCTCTGTCCTCGTGAGAATCACCTCCCTTGACCTGACAGACACACTTCTTTTGATTGCAGCCCAGGATGCAGCTGGCCTTCAAGGCTGTGAGCACACACTGCTGTACTATTGATCTATTTTCCTGGTAGTTCTTTAATTCTCTGCTTACTTGGTTGTATTTCAGGAGCCCTCTGACTTTGTTCCATGTTTTTGTAATTCGTTATATTTGTAAGGCTTGTATACTGCTGAAAAAAATCAGTGCACCATAAATACTTTATCAACTTCTGGTTTCTCCATGAGCTTTCTCCTCTTATGAGACTGTTGCCTTCTTTTCCAATTGATGCTCCTTGATCACAGAGTTGCTTGTTTTACATAACTCTGGTTCTGAATGTTATGTTCTATTCCCATCTTTCTAATGGTTTCAGATGGTTTCAGTCTTTTTTTTTTTTCTTTTTTTTTTTTTTGTCCAAATGGCCTGAAGTTAGAATAAACAATAGATTCCACTTGAGAAGGTTCTAGGTCAATGAAGATGGAGTTGGAAAAATACAGGTTTTCTACTGAGAATATTAATTACAAATGCCCTTAACCTGCTGCATTCTTCTGTATTTCTGCACAGTGTTTTGAATAAGTAATACAATGTGTCCGAAGGTGTATCCTGCAAGAACTGTGCTGCTTCTAAAAAATTAGGTCAGAGATCAGAAGTCAGGTAGTGCAAATCATAATGAACATGTTATTAAATAATAATTTCATAAAACAGGTTAATTAATGTTAAACACTTGTTGTGGCCTCATTTTAATCAGTTTTACCTGTAACAAATCATCAGATGATGAAACAGCTCAAGGTTTGTTTTGCTGAAAATGTTGATGTTTGAAAGTAGCATAGTCAAGATTATTTATTTTAATTTTATATTTTTCTTTAAATGTCACACTTATTCAGATATATTTAAATAAACACATAAATTAGAGAAATTAAATTCAAAAAAACTTTAATTATGTACTAATAGTCCTTTAAAAATTGATTAAAAAATTTCATTGACTGTCTTAATGTTAGTTCAAGTTTACAAGTTTAACTTTTCTCTGTAGCAAAAATGTTCAAGTGTCTTAAATTTCACATAATTCTTATTAACTATTCATTTATTTAAAAGAAACATAATATAGGATAACATAATCTGGTAACACACTATTCATACCATTCTAGGAAGTTGCCCTATGTAATACAGTAAACTAGAGTTTCTAAATAATAGAAGGAATCCATGAAATAAATTACATCTCAATAGTATTAAGGAATTATTTCCATTAAAGAAATATTAAGGAAATTATCCAGGACATTTTATTTGTAAGTAGCTTTCAGAGAATCTAAAACATTTTAGAGGTCAACTAGACAACGTAAATCATAATTTTTTCCTTCCTCTCCTCTGGATTCTAGATGATCATATGTCCTCCCTTCAAACTTATAAATTGATGGGACACTGATTTTTCTCCCTCTGTATATGTCCAAAATGGCTGTGCAAGCAGTCATGGATCTGTTAGCCCGAACCTCAGTTTTATTTATAAACTAGACAAACTATATGTGCATTATAGGAGCACAAAGACATAAACGGCTAGATGACCTGGCATCATGCTTACTCAATGGGATTGAGCCTTTCATGAAAAGGAGTTGTAGATGCAACATGTAAGAAATGTGTAATAAGCACAGGAAGATCTTTTCCGTTTCAAAAGAATTATACTATAAATGGGCCTGAAGGCTGAACTAGAATAAGGTTCTCCCTGCCTACTACAGATCTTCCAGTTATGCAGTGATGAATTTCATAGCTCTGTGATGGGAATGAAAGCCATGGTCTCATTCATCAGCATATCAGACTACTCTGCTTGGAAAGGGTAACTATGCACTGCAGGCACAGTTCTTGCTTTATATTATACAGTCACTGGATGAAAACCAGTGCTAAATCTGATTCACAGGTCTGCAATTCAGATCTTAAGCAGAAGAGCATTTCTTAAGTGAAAGACAATAAAATCATAGAAGTATTTTATAAAAGGTAAGTAACTTATTTCCTTTACATTTAACTTTGTGCCATTGGAAAAATACTGTAACATTATAGATTTATATATTATAAATATATATTATATATTTCAGAAAAATGTGGTTAATAACTTCCATTTTGCATAATAATTTTCACTTCTTGTTGCATAGTTGTCTTGAAACTTTGGGGCCAAACACCCTTCAAAGTATATAACTTCCCCATTATTCTGAATAGAGGAGTGCAAAAATTTGGAAAAGGGGGTGGAGGATTGGAAAAATTCTTTATGCCAGGATTTTTTTTTAGGACTTAAAATGTGCTTTAGAAATGTCATTTTCAGAACATGACTGGAAGTCAGATTGCAGTGCCAGATATCACTAAGCATAAAAGCATATTATATAACTTTTATAGCTCTCTTTTGTGCAATGCCTTTCTATGCTGATTAACTGGAAAATTCTATCATTGTCATTTTGTGGCCCAGAGTGCAATGTGATGTTATTTAATAAGATGTATAACCTTCCTGACTGCCTAATCTGGTCAGCGCTGTTAAATGGGGTGTACATACATCATCATGACTGTGGCAATGCTTTTTTGATGATCTAGTTATGCTTTCTAAAACATTTCAATGCAAGACATGTTGATGTTATTAAAAAAAAAGGAGGAAAAAATTTGAAGGAGAAGGAAGGGAAATTTATACAGAAACATTAGTTTCATAACCTCTCTTTCCATAACTTTATAACATATCTACTGAGTCAGAAAATAGAAGGATAGCTTTTTAAACTGCCTGGGAATTAAAATCAGAGCAGCCAGTCACAAGCTATAGCATTCTTCAATTAAATTTTAGGGAAAGGTAACAGAATCACAATCAGTGTCAGAGCCTGGAAGGATTGATATCTCAAGATATTCTGGGATGCCTCTGTGTGTGGGAGGGGGCAGGTCAGGCCTTGTTCACTGAACTACCCCACACCCGCTGTGTCCCAGCCCTGCAGAGCTGCCAATCACTCACTCCTTGGCACACCTGAGGCACAGCTCCAGGCCTAACCCTGCTCCTGAGTGGCCAAATGACTGGAAATCCCTCCTGGGGGGAGGGCCCAGGAAGGCCCAGAGGTATTTAAGGCTGAGCATGAGGTAAGACTCTGTCTTGATTCAACTTGTTGGAATTTCTGTCTGAACACTGCTGGAACCCAAGAGTTAGTAGGTGTATGTGTGCTTTTCTGTATCTTTTCTATCTTTCTTCTAATTCCCTCTTGGAACATTTTGAGTAACTTAATATGCAATGTGTTTAAAGTGACAATATGAAACAATTTTAAATTTTTTTCTAAGTTAAATGGGCCAAGTTATTGCTCTGAGGAGTGTTTTATGCTGATTGGATATTATACTAAACTTTTTGCCAAAGTTCCTTGATTTTCTGTATTTTGCTGGTAAAGTAATTTTGACCTTTTGAGAATATGTAGTCAGTATTTCTCTTGTGTGCCTTACCCAGAGTACAGGAGCCTCTGTAAACCCCTTTCAGTGAGTTGTCTGGGGAGCGTTACAATCCCAGAATGGCTGGGATTAGAAGGGATGTTTAGAGAATTGCTAGTGCAGGTTGTTTCAGAACATCTTTAGGGATGGAAGCTCCCCAACGCATCTGGGCAGCCTGCTCCAGTGCTCTGTCACTCTCATAGTACAGAGGTTTTCCTTCATATTCAGAGGTAATCTCCTGTCACTGAGTTTGTCCCCATTGATTTTTGTCTTGGCACTGGGAAGAACCATTGAGAAGAGTCTGGCCCCATCCTCTTAACACACCCACCCTTAAGACATTTGTATGCATTGATAAGGTCCTGTCTCAAACATATCTTCTCCAAACTAAACAAGCCAAGCTGTTTCAGTCTTTCCTTACAAGACAGGTGCTCCAGTCCCCTAATCATCTTTGCAGCCCTCTGTTGGACCTTCCTCAGTAGTTTCTTGTCTTTCCTGAGCTGAAGATAGAAAGGAACACAGTAGTAAAGATGCAGTGTCACCAGGGATGAGTAAAGGGCAGCCTTGACCTGCTGGCAATTCTCTTTCTCATGCATTCCAGGATTCTGTTGACCTTCTTGGCCACAAGGGAAAATTGCTGCCTCACAAACTGCTTGTTGTTCACAAAGATCTCCAGGTCTTTCTCCACAGAACTGCTTTCCAGAAGGCTGGTCCCCAGTTTACATTGGTCTGAGGGGTTATTCTTTCCCAGATGCAGGATCTTGCACTTGTTGTTGTACTTCATTAATTTCTCTCTGCCTAACTCTCCTACCTATCTAAACGTGCTGAGAATATACCCTGTCCCTTGATCCAGGTTATTGATAAGTTGAACAAGACTGACCCCTGGGAAGCACTGTTTCTATACATCTCCAACTAGATTCTGTCACTGATCATCCACTGAGCTCTTCCATTCAATCAGTACTCAATCCACCTCCCTGTCCACCTAATCCACACTTCCTGAGTTTGCCTATCAGGATATTATGGGTGACGGTGTCTAAAGCCTTGCTGAAGTACAGGTAGACAATATCCATCACCATCTACCCAGCCAGTCATGCCATCATAGAAGACTATCAGATTGGTCATGCATGACTTTTCCTTGGTGAATCCATGTTGACTACTCTTAATGACACTTCTTTCCTGCACATACATAATGATGACATGCAGGTTGAGCTGTTCCATCACCTTTCCAGAGATGGAGGTGAGGCTGTATATTCCTGAATCCTCCTTCTTGCCCTTTTTGATGGGTGGAATGACATTGGCTTTCCTCCAATCCTCAGGCACCTCGCTTGTTCACTGTGACCTTTCAAAAATGAGGGAAACTGGCTTAGCAATAACATCTGTGAGCTCCCTCAGCAGTGGTAGGTGCATCCTACCAGGGCCCTTGGATTTGTGGGTGTCAGGTTTTCCTATTCATTCTCTAATATGATCTTCCTCAACAGAGAAAAAGACTTTCTTTCTCCTAACTTTCTCTCTTGCCTCCAGGATCTCAGATTCCTGAGGGCTGGCCTTAGCAGTTAAGACCAAAGCAAAGAAGGCATTCAGCAACTCTTCTTTCTCTGTATCCTCCATCACCTTATTCAGTAGCAGGCCCACATTTTCCCTAGTCTTCCTTTTGCTACTGACATGCTTGAAGAAGCTCTTCTTGTTGTCCTTGCCATCCTTTGTTGTAGTTAATTTCAAGTGGCCCTTAGCCTTCCTTGTTGCATCCCTGCACACTCTGATAACATTCCTGTATTTCTCCTAAGTGTCCATTCCCTTTTTCCACATTCCATAAACCTTCTTTTTCTGTTATGCTTTTGCCAGAATTTCCAAGCTTATCCATGCAGGACTCCTGTCCCTTTTGCTTGATTTCTTACTCATGGGAATGCATTAATACTGAGCTTGGAGGAAGTGATGTTTGAATATTAACCAGCTCTCTTGGACATGTCCTTCTAGAGTCCTAATTCATGGGATACCACCACATAGGTCCTTGAGAAGGTAAAAATTTTCTCTCCTGAAGTGGTGTATGTTTTTCCCTACTTCCTCCATCCATGATCCTGAACTCCACCTTCGCAATGTCCTGGCAGGAAAGGCTGCTCCCAGCCTTCATATCCCAAACCAGTCTGTCTTTGTTAGTACCACATGGCTTTCCTCATTGGCTTCTCCACCAGCTGTGTTAAAAGTTATGGTCAGTGCTCTGGACAAACCTCCTGGGCTGTGAGTTCTTGGCTGTGTGTGTCTTTCCAGCAGTTACCAAGGTAAAGTTCCCCATGAGAGCCAGTGCCTGGGAGCATGAGGCTGCTTCCAGAAGTCTTTAGGCAGCCTCATCAGCTTCCTCTTCCTGATCAGACGGCCTGTACTAAACACCTGCAACAGTGTCACCATGTTAGGCTGGACCTTAATTCTTATCTATAAGCTTTTGACTCATTCTTCATCTTCATTTTATGTCTTCTACTTACTGCTTCATTGCTCATTTGTAAAAACAAACATTTGCCATGAAGACATAACTGCCAATTTAGACTAACTAAGACAAATCAGATAATGAGGCCAGTGGCAGCTTAGAGTTGACAGATCCAGCTGAGTGCCCAGCTCCAAGTAGAAAGCTTTCTTTTCCTGCCAGAAGGTCTATATGCTAATTCTAACTAATTTGCTAACCTTGGCCCTACAGTGTTTGACAACAGGGGAGCAAACCATTTTGTTACAGATGTGACATTAATTTGGATGTAAACTAAAGCTGGAACGGATAATCTATGCAATCTTCTATCTGAGGAAGCAGCCACCAAAAATATAAACCCGTGCCTAGTATACATAAATACAAAAAATATTGAAGTGTGAAGGACAGATTATTTAAATGTAAGATAACGAACGAATGACAAAGCCTACAGTATATAATGAAAGAGGTAAAGCCACTATATTCTGCACCTTCTTATACCCCTTTGGCTGGATGTTCTTACCTTAGCATTAGAAGAAGAAACAAAGGACTTGCTCACATTTCAGACCCAACACAGATGACCAGTTTGACCTGATACTCATTTAAAGGACTGTGCAAAGACAAAACTTCAGATTATTTTTAAACACATTTTCTCATCAATTTTTGTCACTATGATTTGCGATGGAGTTTTTCCTAAAGAATTTTTTTTTTCTCTTATCCCTTTTTCAAGTTTCATAAAGAAAACAAGTGACAGGAATATCATTGGAGATTCCAGTTAGGAATAACATTTGGGGTTTCTAAAAATATTTTTACTGTTTTTAAAATTTTTCTTAATAAATGTTTTAATGCCAGAAACTGCATTTATACGTTCTTTCCAGATACAAGGATGAGAATAATTGATGACAAATGCATTTTGTAAGCATAATGTACATCATACATAGTACAAGAAATAACATCAACCTCCTTGTGAATTTATTTGTTTTGGAGGTGTTGATTGATAGTTGACTGAACATGAGCCAGCAGTGCCCAGGCGGCCAAGAAGGCCAGTGGCATCTTGATCTGGATCAGCAATAATGTGAGCAGCAGGACCAGGGAAGGGATTGTCCCTCTGTACTTGACACTGATGAGACCACACCTCAAGTCCTGTGTTCAGTTTTAGGTCTCTAACTACAAGTTGTTTAGGGGCTAGAGCGAGTCCAGAGAAGGCAAACATAGCTGCTTAAGGGTCTGGAGCACCAGTCAGATGAGGGAGCTGGGGTTGTTTAGCCTGGAGAAAAGGCGGCTCAGGAAAACATTACCTTCCAAAACTACCTGCTAGGAGATTGTAGTGAGGTGGATGTCAGTCTCTTCTCCCAGGTAAAAAGTGACAAGATGAGAGGAAATGGCCCCCAACTGTGTCAGTGGAGGTTTAGATTAAGTATGAGGAAAATTTTGCAGAAAGGGCTGTAAAACCATTGGGTCAGACTGCTCAGGGGAGTGGTTGAGTCACTATCACTGGAAGTGTTTAAAAATATGTGGATATAGTGCTTGAGGACATGATTTCATGGTGAAACATGGTGGTGGTGCTAGGTTGATGGCTGGACTTGATGATCTTAAAGGTCTTTTCCAAAACTAAGAATTTTACTTTTCCAAGCTATCAGAAGAGTGATTTAAGAGCCATATTATCAACATTTTTCATCATCTTTGAATTACAACATAGCTGATGTGCAACATTACTTACAATGTTACAAAGATATCACTCCCAGTTACAGTGGAGCTGCTAGTGAGTAGTTGTGTATATTGATGAAAGACATTATCAGGCCTTAAACTAGGGAATCTCCTAGAATAAAATATTATTTATATCATTGTTCAGACTTCTTTCAAAGAATTATCCACATAACTAATTGAAATACCTAGAAATGTAATGTCATTTGGCTTCTACTTTTAATGTTGCCATTACAGAACTCTTCTAAAGTAGACCAGTAGAATTAATCATTATCTGTAACTAATGCACTTGAAACCTATATGTGGGTTTATGCTGTTTTGTTAAATGAGCCACAAAAAATATGGGTTTTCTTTAATGAAAAAACCCCTAAATATTATATCATGTAATTATATATCCATTCTACTATTTAAAGAGAACTTCTTTCTATTTTAGAATTCAGCAGTTTTGATTAATTTTCTATAATTTTGCCCTAATCTACTGTATTTTGAAAGTTATGTAAACTCAATAATGAAAGAAAGTATTGATGCTCATCCCAGTGTGCAACAAAAAGAATAATGCATTCTAAATTTTAAATAATCAAGTTCACTAATGCAATGTGGTTTCTGAAGTATTTCCTGCAACATCCTCTCTTCTGAGAAGTTAAAATGATTATTTAATGTTATAGAATGAAAACCAGTATCCCTTATTCAGATTTCTAAATTAGATAAATACAATATTCTTTTAGAAACCTTTCAGTACTCTTGCATTCTTCCTTGACAAACACAGAAAATTCAGTCGCTTACTGTCAAATAATAGGTTTCCTAGGTGTCCACAATTTATGTGAACATTTGATTCCAATGCTAGCAATTGAGGGAATAATTGTGAACTCTACTGTTTTTTGTATTGTTTCTTGTGGGAGTGGAGCTGGTTGGAATGGACAATAGTCTGGCCTCAACTGACTATACAGACAGCATCAATTTAAGGCCATAGGAAACCAGATGTTAGAAGGGAGAACACTGGGATAAGTTAGGATAAGAAGAGCTGGATCATGGGAGTCGTTATGTAGATAACATTGTTACAAATAAGGTTATGGTTTGAGCTCTCATTGGTGATTGATTGGTAGTGTTTTACATATATGGTTGTGTTTGTGGTTGTCCCTGTTCATTGGTCCCCTGCCCTCAGATTGTTCCCTGTATACTGTTGTAGTTGCCTAACCTCGACATCTTTTGAGATCACCCAATACCACATGAAGCTTTTCTCCTCTGTTATTTTGGCTCCATTTGTTAAAGTTCTTTTTTGGCTATATCAGTCGTTCCTGACCTTATTTCATTTTGCCACACAACTCCCGGCTGGTCTGGTTCCGAGATCGCGATGCCAACACAAAAGTTGCGGTTGTTGTGGAAGTCACTAAACCTTTGCAGTTTTAAACAATTGCATTAATAGCTTGTAATAATTACATGCATGCTGTTACCATCATTATAGCCTATATTAGAAACATTGCTGTCCAATACTGGTTATTGAATACCAATTCAAGCATAGTTCAATCAGAAGAACTTCAACTATCTTTTAAGGAGAAGGAAGCCTCTCATTACAATGGGAAGGACTCATTACAATGGAAAATACTTATCCACAAGCATTTCATGTTGTGCAGTGACTTATCTCACAAACAAGATTAATCTGGTATAGCTGTTGCCTAGTAACTTGAGAAGAAGTTATATGTATAAATATTTATGTATATAAAAATTTGCTAACCCCAGAAGTCACACTACTCAAGGTGTATATATGAAGTGTCTTTATGTAAAAAATAAGAAAAACTTCAAGAAAACAATCACCCATATACTTACAAGTTTTGAGAAGAAATGGTACTGTGATTCTTGTAGTGGTCAGAAATGAGCGCATCACAAAACAAATATTACAACTGCTTTGAAAGAGATTACCATTGATGTCATGTTGTGTTTGGCATGGTAAAGAATAGCAGATTATTCAAAAATCACTACACAGCATAGTACAATGATATAGGCAGTTTAATTTATAATTCAGCATGATGATTTGAAAGATGGTATACTCCAACTTTGAAAAGGTAGGTGGGATTCTGTCAGTGTAACTTTGTGTTTTATATTTCCTGTTCTTTAAATTCTGTGGATACCTTTGTCAATCTTACATGTCTCTTGCAATACTGTTGGTCATTTCTTTTCTCAGTGCAATTCAAAAAGAGTAAACTACCACTGGGAAAAGTACAGATTGCTACATCATTCCAGGAAAAACAGTTGATTAGTTGGTAATTTTCTATTTAGTTGTGGTTAAAGTTCTAACAGTTAGGAAATTTTGATGCATTTAAAATATACTACATGAATTGTGTGTATAATTTTAATTGTAATAACATGTAATAGTAAGTGCCTCACTTATGTTGGGCACTATCATAGTTCAAGTAAATTATATCACTGTATTGGATGACATACTCATTACGCATAAGGGTGTAAAAAGAGATGAGGCATATCTCACATTCCTGATTATTTTTTTTTTTAGTACCCTGTTGACCACCAGTAATTACAGAATTCACAATTAAGTCTTTAATGAAGACTTAGTCTGCTGGGTTTGTTTTATGCTCTGCTTGTGGACAATGCAGTGCTATTTTAAATATTTTTGTTTCTTCCAGGAAACAAAATTGCAATAAAAACTCTTGAAATGCTGACACAGTCCTAACTTCTACATTTTAAAGTTCCAAAAACTTTGGATTCCCCTAAATGCAAGCTGAAAGAGCCTCTGATATTTTCAAACAGCCAAACAGCCTTGTGAGAGATATCTGTCTTTCCTCTTTTCTTGAAAGAAGTACAGTAGAGAGAAGATAGGAAGCATCTTTTACCTTCCCTGTAGCAGTGCTATTTTGTACAGGGAGAGAACTGAAGAGATAATAGTCATGAAATCCTAAGGTATTTCTGCCTCCATTAAAGCAGAGATTAGCATACAGTTCAGACTAATTTGTATATTTGCTGCTTTTTGTGGCAAAGACTAGTAGATAGTTTAGAAACTAGAAAGTAGTATAAAAGTTCAGGAAATATCTTACTAAATTAAGATCAGCTGCTCTGGGTGATTAGCTAGAAAACTGCTGGCTATGTTAAATTTCTGCATTTGGATAAACAAACACTTAACTGTAAATTCATCTTTAACTCTGAAAGAACTTGAAGAAACAAAATAACTATTGTGTGGAAGTGATGAAAAAATAGAGCAGAACAACTCCCTTAAGAAAGAAAAGCACAAGCTAGTAATATACGACCTGAAAAATTAAGGTGGGAAAGACTGATAAAATCATAGAATGTCTTGGGTTGGAAGGGGACTTAGAGATCATTCTAATCCCTTTGCCAGGGGTAGGGACACTTTCCACTAGATCAGGTTGCTCAGACCCCCATTAAACCTGGCCTTGAACAGCTCCAGGGATGGGGAATTCCATTCTCAGGGAAATCTGTGCCAGTGCCTCACCACCCTCACAGAAAATATTTTTTTTCCTAATATCTAATGTAAACCTACTCCTGTCCACTTTACACCCATCCCCCCTTGTCCTGTCACTACCTGATCATATAAAAAAGTCCTTCCCCATCTTTCTTGTAGGCTTCCTTAAGGTACTGGAAGGCTGCAATTAGATCAGTCTAAAACCTTCTCTTTTCCAGGATGAACAATGCAAATTCTCTCAGCCTTTCCTTATAGGAGAGCTGTTCCATCCCTCTGATTGTCTTTGTGGCCCTCCTTTGGACTCACTCCAATGGGTTAATGTCTAAAATTACATGTTGCCTTTTGAATGAGTAGTATTTTATTAAAGATAAAAGCAGTGGAAAGTATGTTTAGAGAGACTTCTAGCTAAGAGGAAAAGAAGAGCAGTGGCTCTTTGTAGATTGAAGGATAAGTTGTTATTTTACTAATGGGAGAAAATAAAACAATCCCAATTTGGAGCGTGATTTACCACAAATTATTTTATAAACTTTTTATACAGGTCATGTCATTTGTGCAGATGAACCAAGGTCTCTTTATCATTTGTGAAGAGAAACAGAATTGTCCATGAGTCAGTTCAAAGGAGTAATTTTATATGCCTATTTTAAAATTAATTGTGTTTCTGCCTCTAACTGCACCTTTCTCATTATTGTCAATAAATGAAATCTGGGCAATGAGCTCGGATGTTGACATCGAATACAGATATCATGTAAAGTCTAGCTGTCTCATTATTACTCATTTGGAGTATTAGATAATATATGGTTCTGGAATCAACATACTTATTGGGAAAGAGTAACTGAGTCTAATTGCAAGTCTTTATTTACTTTGGATAATTTACTTTACTTGTTCCACATATGCATGTTCAGAACTGAGCAAAAATGGCAGAATCAAAAGAAATGAAGTTAAATTTCTGTTTTTCAATGTGGGGATATATATATATATATATATGTATATATGTATAGTCACTTTGTTAGGAAAACATGACATAAAATTTTATAAAACAGAAGAGTTTGGATATATGAATGCCTGTGGACATTTGGGTCATATGTGAGGATAATAGTACTGCCAGTTTTTAAGGATGTCTACTCTTACTTTTGGTAGAGCTTGTAACTCTACCAAATTTTTGTTGTTCAGTTGGGTGTTTCAAGCTGAGTGAAAGACTAGGAGATATTAGTGGCCTCTGTAGAAGGGTACCTCTGATGACTTGCCAGAAAATATCTGTGCAAGAATCCATAGGGGTTATCACCATCTACACATTGCTGGTAGGGTTTGATTTAAGCTCCTGCTGCTCTCATGATTGCCATTATTACTGTTTGATGGCTTCTGACCAGGGGATATCACCATGCCAGACATGTAGTTTTGTGTTCCCTCTGCTTGCTGGTTGACCATGTCTACAAGGACTCAATCCCCTGCTAGCACTCATTGATGTTAACCAACTAACTTGAAAAAAACATGGCCTTTTTCTTATTTTACTATTGTATCTTCATACTTGTAATAGCAGTAATGTTAAGTGATGCAGAATTCTGCACTTTTTCTTTTTTTTAAGTTTTCATGAATAGAGCAATGTCTTTACCCAGCGCTCAGTTTCCTAAGCAATTAACTCCAGCATTTGGTGAGTACTGAGCTTGAACAAAGGTGTGTGAAAATGGATGAAAAGAAATTATCTGAGAATGATATCTACAAAATAGTTTTTCTAACACCTAAGACAGACTTATATTAACAACCTGTGTTGTTCTGAAATGGTTTTTATCAAAGGTTTATATTTAATCTTGAAAAATCATCTTGCGACAATTTTTTTTCTTGGCGTTTCGAAATGAAATAAGGTATGCTATCTCACATAACACTCTAAAGTTTGATGCTGGAGTGAAGGTATAGACAAACAAAAGCTGTACCATTTACATTTCGGCCAGGCTGCCTTTAATAACATCGCACTTGTAACTACATTCACTTTAAGCGAAAACTGTTACTGTCTAGAATATGAATACACTAATCACATATATGTATTGAGGTTATTTCCTATGTAAAGGAAATAAACATAATCCATATATGTGATTAGTGTATTCGAATCAACTGTGGCCATTGTAAATGGACATGTAAAGTTTAAAAGGAATTGTTGGCTTTTTTGATAAGAGCTAGGCAATTTCATAATCAGGTTATGATTTTAGTGTACATATTTCCTTTGCTATACATATTTCCTTTTCTTTTTCCATAAGCTATATCTAATTTTTTTTTTTGAGATATGTTTTTCTTACATAAAGGGTGTTTTCAGGACCCAAGTGCAAAATGAGTATTTGACATACATATTTTTAGTACAGCTGCGTCACTGCTGTCCTACTCATGAATGTTGATCTTATTTTTCTCATGTTCACACATTTGCTCATACTTGAACTAGTTAATGGAATTATGAAAAAGCAGAATTTCTCAATGCTTATAATACTAAACAATTTAAAAAATATCTTTTTTAAGAGCTTTAAAGAGGTCCTTAATGCTTCATGTTCATGACTCATAAGATTCAGCTTTGTATGTATTTCTTCTTAAAACTTAGAAAAAATTGTTTGCATTGGTGGTTATGAAACAAACATGGTTTTGTTATAAGAAAGAATGCTCAGTTTTATTTGAAACTTTCTTAGTGAAATAGGTATAATAACATATCCTTTTTATGTTGTTATTTTTTTTTGTTTGGTTGTGGTTTTTATAATTATTAATTCAACAATAAGCTGTTCAGAGCAAAGATTGACTTTCAGAAATGTTTACTACAATTTTTGTCCATCAAATTGTCACCATTACTGTAGTGCTTTAATAAATATAGTACTCATACCAAATTGCCTCTGTACTTCCCAGAGACTGTCAGAGTTTCACTGTTTGCAGTGTTACAATATTTAGTATCATGCAGTTCTCCTACATTTTCTTTTGAAATTTGCATCTAACAAAGAAAACACCTATCTTTTGACATTTCATAGCCTCTAGAGTGAGGTGTTTCTTTCTACCCCAGTCCCACCTACATGCATATGCATAATAATACAATATAATATAATATATATTTGTAATATTTATAATATTATATATATAATTATATAAAATATATAATATTTTTATATAATATAATATACAAATATACAATTCATAGAAAGTACACAGATTAACAGTTTGTCTGTATGCTACAAACCACCAGATGCATTTCTTCATTGAAACATGAGCCATCTCTGTCAAAATAAAAAATTCAAGGTATTAAAAATAACAGTTTGGTACTTGGACTGATACTGTTCAGCATGTTTGTTAGTAGCACAGACAGTGGGTTTGAGTGCACCCTCAGCAATTTCGCTGACAACAACCTGTGTGTGCAGTCGCCATGCTGGAGGGAAGGAATGCCGTGACATGCTTGAGAGGTGGGCCCATGTGAAACTCCTGAAGTTCAGCAAAGCAAAGTGCAAAGTTCTACACCTGGATCACAGCAATCCAAGGCACACCTACAGGCTGGGAGTTGGTTGAGAGCAGCCCTGTGGAAAAGGATTTGGGGGTAATGGTTGAAAACATGAAGAGGAGCCAGCAGTGTGTGCTCACAGCCCACAGAGCCAACTGAATCCTGTGCTGCATCATAAGGAGAGTAGCCAGCAGGTGGAAGGAGCTGATTCTCCCCCTCTACTATGCTCTTATGAGACACTACCTGGAATACTGCATACAGTTCTGTTGCTACCAACATGAGAAGGACATGTAACTGTTGGAGCAAGTTCAGAGGATGGCCTCAAGTTCAGAGGGTTGGATCACTTCCTCTGTGAAGACAGGCTGGGGAAGCTGGAGCTATTCAGGCTTGAGAAGGTTGCATGGAGACCTCATCAACACTTCAGTATCTGAAGGAGACCTACAAGGAAGAGAAAGGGGGACTCTTTATCAGGAGCTACAGTAATAGGAAAATGAAGAATGGATGCAAACTAAAAGAGGGGAAATTTAGGTTAGATATTTGGAAGGAATTCTTTCATGTGAAAGTAGTGAGTTACTGAAACAAAGTGCCCAGGGAGGCCATGAATGTCCCAACTCTGACAGTGTTCAGGGGCAGGTTGGACGGGGTATTGAGCACCCTGCTCTAGTGGGAGGTATCCCTGTCCATGCCAGAGGGGCTGAGATTAGATGATCTTTAAGGTCCCTTCCAAGCTTTGATATTCTATGATTCTATGACTATGAAAACACCAGAGCAAATAATTAGACTGTTACTCTGTTTCCAAATCTTTTTGAAGCCTACTGAGCCATTATTCAGCATTTTGCCACCAACCCAGGGTTCTTCATAGAATACTAGAAGTCTGATTTAAAACAATAAGAATGCCAGAGATAGAGCATTTCTAACTACTATGTATTTTATACCTTTTGTAAATACTATATTTGGTATAATTTCTGTTTGTATAGCAACCAATTAACTATTGCTAGTTAGCTATTCTTGTGGATCAGTACTGAGTGTGGACCTAGAGCTGAATTACGAATTCTTCATTCTCATGAGAAAATTCACATGGAAATTAGAACTAGTCACAGAACCAGGCTAGGGAAATGAGAGTGGGCCATATTGGTATGCAACTATATATCTCCCAAAGTAAAATTTATAATTTCTCATCAACTGTTAAACTTCCAAGTACATTTTAAAGAAAAAAATTCAACGCTAGGAAACATTATTTCCATTATCCAACACAGTAAGCAGGGAAACACATAAATTACCTGACAGAAAACAGTAGAAGGAACTCAGGCATTTGCTTCACTGCCCAAAATTCACTTAATGTTTAAGATGGCAATTAACAGGGTGAAATTTTCTCCTTTTAGGCTGACAGTGTTTTTTTTGAAAACTTTTTTTTTTTTTTGAAACTTTTTGAAAACTTTGGTTTTTTTTCTCCCCTCTATCTCCTTTTAAATATGTCTGGAAGTGTTAAACTTGTCCACCTTTCATATGATAGCCTAGAGCACACATTCCAGATGTAACAGAGCTCATTTCTGTGGCTTCCTCAGCCTGAGGCAATTCAACCCTGTATTTCCCAGGAGAGTGACTTAGCCAGTGGAAATGAAGGGAGATTTCTTCTCAGCTCTTCTGACAGAGCTTTGACACTACAGCTAAGAATTGAAGATTTATGGGATGAGAGAGATAAGAAGTTTCTAGACTCTTAACATGGTGATGGGACCATTCAACAAAGAGAATGACTTTCTATTTGTACTTTATTTGTATATTAAGAAATGGGAAAGAATAGAAGCGAGATGTAGTGACCTTCTTGTTCCCAAATTAGAAGTTCAGTTATATAGTTATTACATCTCTTCTACCTCCCACATGATTCTGAAAAATTTCATATCTGTCTGTGGGATTCTACAGATTTAGCAAATGTGGAGAGCATACATTCCTTCTTTCCTAGATGCATGATTAAGTTCTTCTCTTGGGAAAGGAGAAAATAAGATTTGAATTCAGGGGAAGTATTTAGAGACTTAGGAGCACACAAAACCTGGGGGTTTTCCACCTTGAACGTAAACTCTAATCACAAATCTGTTATGCAAAATTGAGCACAAAAATTAGCTACATACCTGTCACTGTCCCTATGTATTACCAGGTGTTATCCCAGCAGAGACTTTAACGAAGAATTTATGTGACTGGTGCTCTGAGCATAATTAGCTCTTATAGCATGAGTTAGCTGTGGTCAAAAAACTGGTTCAAATGCTTGTCAAGACATGGACTGCAAACTACTTTGTGTGAAGTAGTCATAAGAAGAGATCCTTGGAAATTCTAGTCATAACCATGTGCACAACTCTGGGCATGTAGCACATTTTTTGTCTCTACCTGTATGCTAAGTACCCAGAGAATTAGGAAGGATTTTTCTGAATCTCATTCTGCTTACAGAATTTGTGGCCATCAGATGGCAGTTGCAGAATAATGTCAACTAAAAATTAAAAAAAAATAATAATGCACTTAATGCCTGTGCATTAACTGTTTCTTCAAAATTATATTAATGATTCTCACAATATACATTTAGAAAGTTTTTTCAGAGCCAGGCAGGATAAAACCAAGGATATACTAATTAAGGTATACAATTGAAATATTAGTCAGATACATCAGAGAGAAGTGGATGGATAAAGAAAAAGAGTGTTCCTTAAATCTTGTAGGGAAGCTGTGTTATATTTCTCACTGCAAAATTATATAAAATTCTACTAGTTAACTTACTAAGGTTCTCTCAGAGACAAAGGCTGGAGACAAAAATGTGCTACTTAAAAAGAGTGCAACAGAAAGGTGAATTAAATCTTTACAGCGAGGGAAATAGAAGGAAAAGTGACATCCTTCAGTATCAAGAATCCATCTATGGAAAGATAATGTTCTACAGGAGAACACAAGTAAGATTTTTACAGTGTTTCCAAGAGGAAGCCCTCAGATATGATATCCAGATTAACAATATCCATCTTTTGTGTTCTTAATGGCAGAGTGATCACACTGTGCTTACTTCCCAGAAGTCTTTATCTCTTTGTTCCAAATATCAGATATTCCTGAGGAGGGGATGTTACAAGTTAGACTGAGTGCTTGAATTTTGAGGGTTGAGATGAACTGTGGGAGCTGCCTTCCGAGGCAGAATATAATGCAGTGAAACCTTGCTTAGAATGTGAAAACTAACTGCTCCAAGTGATGCAGTGGATAATGTGAACTACAGAAAATCTAACTGAGCTTTATATAAAAAAACATACTGTATGAAGATCGGTTTTAATATTTTGGTTTAAAACTTCCTTAGTTTATCACTATAAATATAAATAGTAAAGAGTATTTTCTGTAAATGAGAATATTTGGGTAGCAATTTATTACAGTTGGTCTGCTTGGTCTCTGTTATTGATAATTATATTCTCTCATTCAAGGGCGTAAACTTGTCTAGAAGAAAGTAGTGTCTGCTTTCTAGAATCAATTAATTATTTAGATTTTATATATTGACATATCAGAGTCCCAGCGATATCAAAAATAGCCTATGGCAGTCCAAATGTTAAGCTACCTACATGGTGTAAAAAGATAAGGAGAAAATTGCCTAAATTAAATACCAACATTGTCTTTTTAAATTATATTCCTTGAGGGATTATATTACAAGCAGATTCTGCATGACTCCTTCTTTACACTCAAGTATAAAATGAAAATTGATGCATAAGCTTTATCCAAAAATAAAAATGAATATTTTAAGACAGATTATATTGTGCACATTTTTCTGATTCATATTCTAAAAGCATAAATTAATTTCAGTAAATATCTTCCTTAAAGCGCTCTAAACTGCCAGCTCATGGTGATCCAAGTTATTTGCTTTGAATAATTTATTTCCACATAAAGCTAACATAAAATTTGGTCTAGTAATTAGCATGACAGGGTTGTTGTTGTCAGATACTCCTACTGTACACTGAGACTGATATACTCGCTGAGGATGTGATGGACTGTTTAACAAGTCTATCTGCCACTGACAGAAGTCTGCTCTGGTACCATTCTGTGAATTATATAGGTCAATGACTTGTACAGCTTTCTTAATACCTCGAAAACTGTCTTTATGTACTTGCTTAAATAAGAGATGGAAGTATGCTTAAGCTGAGTTTGCATCCCCTTTGTGCTAGATGTCTGTAAATATTTCATTGAATAAGCTTATTGGCAGGATGTTCATGAAAGCAAGTTTTAAGCCTGCATTAAAGAATATGAAATTTGGACCTTAAAATATGAGTGCATTCAGTTCTCAGAATTATGTATCTAATTAGTAGATGTCACCAGACTAAATTAGACATAAAAATGAGGCAGATACTTTATGATAATTGTCTGTATTTTAGTATTTTCACTATTTCTCTGTGTTCTCATTCAAGCATTCTCATTCAAGTCAGAAAAAGTAAGAAAAAGCAATACCAATAAAAGCAGAATGAAAACAATATTAACAAAGATGTTAAAGACTCTTTAGTTTGAGTCTGGTATAATTTATCTTATAATTTTAAATACCGAAAGTCAAAAACATGAATTTTCTTCTAACTCCTGCGTGTTAGGAAACTGAATTACCTAAAATATCTAGACTTCACTATGAAGCAGAAAAGAAAGCATGATATTTCCTTGAAAACAAGATACAGTCTGCTGAAGCAAAAGAGTAGTTTGAGATCACCCTTGCATGTATCACATGACAAAATAAAAGCACTAGAGACTTTGAATATTTTTTCTGGGGACAAATTTCTGTGGGTATACATGAGTGTAGTTGCATGGGTCAGTTGTAGCTGCTTATTACTAATGCCTTGGCATATGTTTTAACAAGATAAAGCACCACTACTTTTAAGATCAGAAGACACAATTGTAGCAAGTTAGGAAGGAGGCTTATGTGCTGTTGAACTTTTAGACATTAACTCAGCTCCAAAAAATGCTGAAAAAAGACTAACACCTAGCTGAGAAGAAATACAGAAAAGAATGTCTTTTGCAAGAAGATCATTCTTTAATATTCCAGGACTTGATTCCACCCACAGTTTCTTAATCTGAAATGACAAATTGGCAAAAAGTGATGCAATACATTACTATTTGTGTTTTATTTAAAATATTGCTTTAATAATCTTATTCTAAATATAAGAAACTATGTTCATTACTGCTCGTGTGCTCTTTGTATTTTGTGAACGCAGAAGGTGTGTCCATATAAGAATTTCACAGCCTACTAGAAGAATTCCAAGTGCAGCTACAAAAGAAAGAATGTAATTAATAGATGCCTACACCATTCCTTAACAGCTGGCTCTGCATATTTCCCTGATTACAGCAGGGGATTTTCAGGAGGTAAGCTGTGCAGAATGGATTTGAAATTTTTTGTTTGAAGGCACCACATCTCCACTATGACTCAAACTGCTTTTATTACCTTGTCTGGAACTTGTCATTAGAGCTTTGATTAGGTTCCCATTTCTAAGAGAATGAGAAGAGTGTGGAATTACAGTAATTCAAGATTTCTAGAATCATTAGCCTTTTTTTCACTTCAGCTAGTGAGGTTGCATGCCAAGAGATGAAGTACAGAATACCCTGACTGTATTTATTAATGACCTTTTCCAGAAAAAAAAGCAAGCCAAAACAAATCCAGGATGTTTTGTTGGTATATAGCTTCTCTTGGTATATAACTTCACTAATCAAAGAAATATTATGCAACTCATTCTTTATATCTGTTGATAAAGATTTGTACTCTAATTTGCAATCCCAAGATGTTTCTGTAGTAAGGTGATAATAGGTCTTGCAAGGTTTTTTCTTCCTTTTCAAAAACAATGGAAGAAGACTGTTTAGAAATTTCAAGAAAAAATATCTAGTATATTTTTAATATACTAGATATTCTGATATTTAGTATACTGAATTTAAACTAATTTTGATCCTTTGGACTCAGTAGAATTATCAGGGATTTATTTTTTCTGAAAAAGAGATCTAAATGTGAATTCAAACTGCAGCCAGTTTCAACTCATGAAAGCCTATTAATCAAAACATTACAGTTATTCCATAAAGATAATTATGGTTTTCAGTTAGGTCATGACATGTCATAAAACAGCATCGAGGGAGATATTACCCTTTATACAAATTACCCTTTTGTTCCTTCCAAAAGGATCACTGATGACATTTAAGAGTTGCAAGTGAATTTGATATTGTTCTGCTGCATGTAAATATGTGAAAGTTGCTAACAGTGTACTTGCAAATGGAAAAGGATGAAAAATTTGAATAATACATGGCAAGCCCAATGCAAGTGTAGATTATGTCATCTTTTAAATCGAATCTATTCAGATTTAAATATCTGCAGTAGGTCATAAATGCATTTTGTAGTCAAATAAATTTAACAATTTTCTGGGACCAAAAGTTTAACTAGCCTTATATTTGTAGCTTGTTTCTTTCCTGTGTATAAAGCAATCATTCTGCATATGACTGTTAGGAATTAAACCTGCAATTAAAGTCTGTTCTCAGTGTTACATGTGGCTATGGTCCTAGTCACATCAATAACACTTTAGAGAACTTTCTGCAGGCGTCTGGTGTAAGATCTACTCTAACAAAAGTGGGGGAACCTCATTTACTTATTGGATTTGCCTTCATGTCAAGATTTTTGATACAATTAATGTCAATATAGTGACTTCTTATCTGCAAATTTACTGCATGAAAGAATCAGTAATATTCTGAAGGAATCAGTAATATTTATTACACCTCTTGATATTCCAAGATGAAAGATGCTATAAAAATGAAAGGTATTATTGCTATTATCCTCTAATTTAAGAACATTGAGTCCTTCATGCTTTAACTGACTTATATGTGAATTCCACATTTTTTTGTCATTTAGCAATTATGCTATAAAAATTAAAAGCTTGGAACTAATTTTTTCATTAGCATAACTGTTTTGATATGAATATTTTGCCAATACAGTTAAGCTTAATACAAGAAATTAGAAAGTAGAAATTATTAAGCCATTTTGACTATCCATACTTTGTGTAATTTGAAATAGAGTTTGCTTGACACGTAATTGCTTTCTTGTAAGCATTATATGAGTTTAAAGGAAGGTCATGAATAGTTTTGGGCTATTACTGTTCTAAAAAATGTTACTGTTCAAAATCTTTTGGGAAGTCGATGGATGTATCCTTTAAGGTGTAAAAAAAAAAAAAAAAAAAGAAAAAAAAAAGAAAATAAAGAAGCAAACAAAAAACAAAACCTAAAACCAAACCAAACAAAAAAAAACCCCAAACAAACAAAAAACCCAAACACAAAACCAAAAGGAAAATAAGTGAAATCTAGACACAAATAGACAAGGTTTCTGAATAACCTTGATAAGTGTGTGTCCTAGGGTGAGGTTATGATGCTTGTATCCCCAATCGTGTGTTCTGTTAGTGCTGGATGTTATGTACTGTGCCTTCAAGACTGGCTCTGAAGAGGAAGGTTTGTTTTGGTTTGTTATCAGCCTGCTCCCCCACGGCTGGCGGGACAGAGAGACGGGACAGTACATAGTGTGTGGCTTTTGCTTTTGGCTTTGCTTTTTGCTGCTTTGCTTTGCTCTTGCTCCTGCTTCGCTCCTGCTTTGCTCCCGCTCTGCTTTTGCTTCTTGCTTCTGTTAGTTAGTTTAGCTAAGTGGTCCAGATTTTTCCCTGGACTGCTTTTTCCCTTCCCCTTTTGGAACCATCCAAACCTGCTCCGGACTGGGACCTGGGAAACACCGAGACTTTACATCTTGTGGCTGCAGCAGCTATCCCCAGTGCTGGAGAGAGCAACAACAGAGCGACCACTCCCAGGAAAGACTTTCTGAATTTGTCATCCTTTTCAGATTGGTGAAAGTGTTTTCATCTGGTATTGTTCATTTTGTGTGCTGAGGGTGTTTTCTTGTTAAATAAACAGGTTCTTTCCACTTCTCTCTGAGGAATCCTTCCTGAACTGGTGGGGGAAAGGGGCTGTGTGGGTTTGCTTTCTGGGGGGGCCCCCTTTGGAGGTTCTCTCCCAGATTTGCCCTAATCCAGGACAGTGTCAGTGCTGTTGTGGTACTTAAATGCAAGGAGAATTTTGGATTAGGTTTTTCATCCTTACTTCCACCAGGCCTGGAATTAGCAAGGGAAGTTTCTTCTGTGGCCTTGAGACAGGCAGCTGTGCTCTTGAAGTCCTTACAATTTGCTAAGACTGCAGAGTCATAGCAATAGCAGCTTTGCTGTTTATATGGAAGAAACCCAGTCAAGAATTTTTAGCCAGTTGTTGGCCATCCATGATGTCTGAACCAAGATATATGCATTTCAAGACTGATTTTACTAACTTCAAACAAATCTAAGTAGATTTCCACTAGAAACATCTATAGCAAGACATGAGTCTTAAAATGATCAGGTGAACTGGATCTTTTGACTGCCACTTTGTGTACAGGAATTGAAAATAGTAGACATAAGTTAAGCCCTCCCACTCTGTAGAGGAGGTTTCAGGATATTTCAGAAACTGAAAAATGTGTTTTACTGAGAGTTTTGAGAATCACTGAAACATAGAAGGCTTGGGCTTGAAGGGACCTTAAATATTATCTAGTTCCAACCTCTCAGCTGCAGGCAGAGACACCTTTTCCTAGACCAGAGTTATTCAAAGCTCCATCCAGCATGGCCTTGAACACTTCCAGAGATGGGGCATCCGCAGCTTCTCTGGTCAGCCTGTTCCAGCGTCTCTTGTCACAGTAAAGAATGTCTTCCTAATCTCTAATCTAAACCTGCCCTCTTTCAGTTTCCCATTTTCCCCTGTCCTGTCCCTATATGCTCTTATAAATAACCTCTATAAATACCATCTTTGTTATAGACTCTGAATCTTATTCATCTTAATAAAGAAAGGTCAGAAAGTAATCTAATGCACCTTTTAAAGTCACCTAAATAAAGGATTTCATTTATTAAAGATTTCCGTAGGATATGAAAGCACATCAAGGGCCACTACTTGTAAGATAAATGCATACTGCAATTAATTATAGTAGTATCTTGGGGTGTATCCTCTTCATCCTTGAAGACTTTCAGTTGAATGTAATAAAATCCATTGTAACACAGAGAATAAGAATCTCTGTAAACTGTATTGCATGCAAGGTCAGTTGATGCTAGAAGTCCATTTTAATTATTAAAAACTATAAATATGTAATTAGCATTATTTGTTACACGGCCATGTCTGAGGACTAATCCCTTGGACTATACTTGTTACTTGTTTCTGTAATTATGTCCATTAAACAGTCCTCATAGTTTCTGTACTTTCTAATCTGACAGGTTGTCAAGCCTTAAAAACTATGTCATGTTTTAATTTTTTTTTAAATACATCTTACACACAGTGTTTTATTACTATTAATAAAACCCAAAACACCTTAATTATGTTTTATATGATATTGACCAAATAATTTTATCTGAAGAATTTGCTTGGTTTCTTTGTCTTAGTCACTGATAACATAGAAGGAGACAGATGTTTCACAGATGTGGAGGAACAAGGGCTCATTAATAATTAAGATGTTCAGTTTCATAATTGCAAAAACTACATAGATATGTAGCTCATAAGGAATTTTTTCTACCACATAGGACTATACAGAAACAAGACATTAAAAACAATTTTTTTCCTCTGTTACATTTTGCATATGCAAATTCTAACTGCAGACCTCTATGTGTCTGTGCATATTTTTCTTTTCTGTTTATTTCTGTGACTTACAGAAGTCGCTGAAATCTCTGGCTACTTTGATCATGTAATTTTGACAAGTAGCTGTTGTTTGTTCCCCCACTCCTCCAGGCCCACATTCTCGGCTGTCAGGTGTCACTACTGGTTGTGTCAATCACACATCTCCACGACAAGTGCCATTAGAGAACAGCAGAGAGTGATAGTTAAAATGTCTAACCAATTTAAAAACATATGTTATTACACTATAACACGAAAACCCACATAACTGTTGCAGCATTATAGATGTATTTAAACCAGCATATGCATTCTAATAAAATTGCATACATAATGGAGATTTACAAAAATTACGTACATTCTGAAGCTTTTTTGCAAAGGCTGTGCCTATTCCTTTCTTGATAAGTTTTGAGATTAGAATGTGGCCATCTTCTAAAGCTCAAAAGTTTTCAGCAGTGTCTGGTGGATGGAAAGGAAGTGACAAGAAAAGTAATATTCTGAGAAAGACAAATAGAGGAGAGTGAAGGACATTGTGCTCACAAAGAAAATACAATAATGGATTGTTTTGTATTATGTTGCTGTAAAAAAGTTCCACTAGGATTAGAAATTTTAGATTAAGAAAGAAATGTGCCATATTACCCCCCATGAATTAAGAAAAACTGGTTGTCCAACTCTTTTGTAAAATGGATGTACTGGTTTTGGTTGGGATAGAGTTAATTTTCGTCAGAGTATCTGGTATGGGACTCTGTTTTGGATTTGTGCTGAAAACAGAGCTGATGACAGAGGGATGTTTTAGGTATTGCTGAGCAGTACTTACACATAGCCAATGCCTTTTCTTCTCCTTACTCCACACAACCAGCAAGTATGCTGGGAGTGCACAAGAAGCTGGCAGAGAACAAAGCCAGGAGAGACAGACAGACCCCAACTGACCAAAGGGATATTCATGGTGTCATGCTCAGCATATAGAGCTGGAGGAGGAAGGTAGGAAGGGGATTGATGGCACTTTTTATTCCCAAGTCATTACTACACATGATGGAGTCCTGCTTTCCTGGAGATGACTGAACACCTGTCAGTGGTGAATAAATTCCTTGTTTTGCTTTGCTTGCATGTGCTGCTTTTGCTTTCCCTATTAAACTGTCTTTATCTCAACCCACAAGTTTTCTAACTTTTACCTTTCTGCTTCTCTCCCCCATCTCCCCAAGGAGAAATGAGTGAGTAGCTGCATGGACCTGAGTTTCTGGTTGGGGTTAAACAACAACCCTGGCAAACCTTCACAACTCCCCACAAAATCCTAAATTGGAACCAGAAACTCATATTACATTGATTTGCAGTAAAGCACAGCAAGGTAGCACTAAACTTTTGAGTAGTCTCTGCAGTATATTTTCTTGGTTTTGGGTGAATGGAATGTACACAGCCTCTGTTGTAGTACATCACTAGAATTAGTTTCTTGGGATTAGCATAATGCTATTCTATGAATCCTCCTTTCCATTTTACGGCTTCTGTGTGGCTGTTTGTTTATAAAAAATCCTATCAATCACCTGGATTCATTAGAAGTCTGCCTGAACAGCACAGTTCTGTATAATTTTCTTTACCATTATTTTTAAAACTGTGTATGGGAAAACAGAGTCTATGCAATTTTTTATTCAGTATAACACTGTCCTTTGAGAGGTAGGCTAGATTTACATCAAGGCTGATTACACCAAGATACGATCTAACTGCTAAAAAAAGTATGTAAAAATATCTACAGTTTCCATTGAAAATTATCATTTTGATATAAGAAAGTTGTTTAGTCTGGGATAGCAGGGAAAAGATTTTCCTAATGCTATTCCAGAATAATGATATTCAGGCACGACCTAACAACCCATTTCAACATAAAGATTTGGAAACTCTAGAGAAACCTGCTTCTGTAAATAGAGATTTAAAAACAGCTTTGAAACTTTTTCCCAGTAAAGTCAGGTCTACTGTGAGGGAAACTTTCTTTTTCCTCACCTTCTTTTCTTTCCTCTGGTCCTCACCCAAGTGATATTAGGAGCGTAATTAACTGAATTAACTATATGCAATATTATATAAGTCTTTTAGCTACTTGCACTGAAAGTTACCTGGTGCAACTGTTTTTACATTGAAACAGGAAGGATGTTGTTCTTATGACTTTGTGGGGGAATTACTCCAAATTTTTTTGGGTTTTTTAATATTTGTGAGGGAGTGAAGCTGTGAGTTCATTATGTCCAAAGGAAAAAAAAAAAAAAAACTGTTTAAAGGGGCCAAAATGACATTTTAAAATCATCATTGGATCATAGATCAATTCCTTGGAATAATCTTTCTCAAAGCTTTTTAATTGTTACAGCTCATTATGAGTTAGCTGTTTACCTTGGTATAATAGTTATTTTTTTTCACATATCTTCCAAACCTTGCTGCCTTTCTCACTTTATTAACATTCAGATATGTATTTAGTTACATTCTCCTACATATTATTAAAAAAAAGGCACTAAAGTAAATAGCATATATTCCTTCTGCACTGTGCAAATACTTAAATCCTTTGATATAACTAAAGCCTCTATAAAATTTCAACTCCAGGGACAAAATTAAGAAGTTTCCCCCCTCATTCAAAAACAACTCCAAACCATACTTAAAGTAATCTTTCTAGTAGAAATGAGAACTAGAAGAAGGTAATTAACCATGTGAGTTGACCTCAGAGGATCAATATAAGGGTATGAATTGCATACTTGTAAATGCTCTTTTTTTTTTTTTTTATCTAAGATTTAGTGGAGAAAGAACTGTCTGTCACTTATGGAGTCTGAATAGAAAAGCTAAGTTTCTTTTTTGTGTGTGTGTTTTAGTCAGTTTAATATATTTTAGTTAGTTTTTTTGGTTTTTTTCATGTTTTTAATGAAACCGCACTTCAGGTAAGTTAGTATGTCAAAGTGCTTTTATGTTGAAGTCTTTTGGTTCATCTGTATTTAACTTGTAGATGGAAAAAACTATTACACCAATGGATCTATTCAAAACAGGGGTAACTCTTCAATACTGATCCTAATGGATGAAATATACTATACATTCTTATTTGCTCCAGTATTTCAGTGGCTTTTAGGTCATTTTGTGCATATTCTGTGAGCCATATACTGAGACATCCTTTGGAGTAATTTAGTTAGAGGAAGGATATGATGTTAGATATAACACATAATGCTTAGTTTTCTTCATGCTTGAGTATGCTGCCCCAGTTTCATTGCCTTTCTTATCATTCATTACTCATATTGAGATAACATCTCTGAGGCATAGGTGCCCTTCCATATGTTGTGTAAAAATGGGAAAGAGAAGTTTCCTGCCTTGAGAAGGAAGAGAACCTGCCTTGATTATATTATTCAGAAAGTACTGAAGGAGAGTCTGAGTAAGCAAGTGATGAAGGGGTTTAACCCTTTCTGCCCATTTTCTGAGTGATCAGAGTTCAGGGTGATGCTGTGTTTGTGCCTCAGTTTCTTAAGCTCACAATTACTTCCAGTTGAAATCTTTGCACCTGAAACTTGGTTTCCAAACTGTATAATCAAACAAACCCAAAGGAATTGAAGGAAAATACACACTGGATCTTAAGACCCAAGGTCTTTCTTAATTATAATTATGCCATGGAACAGTGCATATAGTGTTGGGTGGAACTGTGTTCAGAACAGAAGAGTAACAGCAACAGTTTTACCAGAATCTCAGCACAATACATGGTTTCTGTCAACCTCTCTGATATATACTTTAGAGGAGAATTTGTGATTGACAGCTTTCAGACATTTCCTATATTCACTGCATTAATCTTCTTACCTTGCATGCAAGAACAGCAGCTAAAAGGGCCTGTGACAATAAAACCTATTTGAGATTTCATCAGTAACTCCTGCCATGATTTTTTGAGTTTCTATCAATCAAATGTATATAAATAAATGTTAGCAAAATTTATTAACATTTTAAATAGATCAGTGATATTGTTCCTTGCTACTGTGATTAATAAAACTGTCCACATGGGGTCGACTATCTAGTCAACACACTATTGCAAATATAACTGAAATTTCTTTATTGCTTTGAAAAGTTTTATTTGACTTTGGATAACGAGAAAGTAAATACAGAAAGAAAAAAAATAGTATTCTGTAATACCAGTTCCATACTGATTTTGTTTTAATTTGATACACAGCAAGGAAAGTTTATGTGAATTATTGCGGTTCCCCTTCCCTTCCCTTCCCCATTTGTTCTGCGAACTCATTCCTTCTTTGGCATTTGTTGAACACACTTATTGTTGGTGAATTTGAGCTCTATTTCCCATTTTAGTGATTGTAAAGAAATGTTCAAATGGCCAGTCAGCTAACAAAAAAATCAAAGTATCTGTTTTATTGACAGTTATTTGCTAGCAGAATAAATTCTAAATAATGTGAGCTTTAAAATCCTGGACAGGTGCTAAATGCTACAAAAGATGAAAGAAAATTAGTATGAAAATACACTTATATTTGGAGAAAATATCCCTTTGAAATGACACTGAGTGAAAGATTGTGAAGTAAGATGACTGTAGTTTCTACTGGTTCACTGTTCTGCCAAACATGTGCTTAAATTAGGACACAACTTTATTTATTCATCTGGGGCACATTTGGCAAAAATTATTTTGCAGGTCATCATTTCTTCTTTCCTTCTTTCTACCTAAGGAATGGCTGGTTTTGACATTGTGACCCAGCACACAGCAGGTGCCTGGCTTTGCTTGGACCTCATCACCTTACCTACTGTCAAAGTTCAGTGAAGAAGGCAGTCACTTTGCTCTAGACTTCACCACTAGGTTGCCAGATTCCCTAGTGTGAGAACAATGCTCTTTCCCTGATATAGCAGACAAAGGGTGTGTCATCTGCCACAAGCTGGTACTAGTGACTGCTGGGACTGGTTTCCCTCACACGGGTATTTAGTAAAAATGGCTACCTTCTTAACACGGCCTTGAGAAGCTGTATCAACTCTCAGGTAAGGAATTGTGTCCATCTTTCTTAAACTTTAATGTATGCTATCGTCTTGATGAGCAACTGCTAGTCTTTGTTGGAGAGATTGGAGTGGGGTTGTTCAACCTGGGGTTGTTCTCCTTGCAGGAGACACCTTAAGGGCTTTCAGTGTATAAAAGTGGCTTATAAACCAGATGGAGAAAGATTTTTTTACCAGGGTCTCTAGTGATAGAATGAGGGGCAATACTTATAAACTGAAGAGGGTAAGTTTAGATTGGACATAAGGAAGATTTTTTTGCATGAGAAGAGTAGTGAGGCCAGAGAAGCTGTAGGTGCTCCATCCCTGAAAGTGTTCAAAGTCAGGCTGGATGAGGCTTTGAATAACCTGGTCTAGTAAAAGATGTCCTGCCCATGTCAGGACGGTTGCACTAGATGATCTTCATAGACATCTTCTAATACAAACAATTCTATGATTCTATCACAAATCTTCTGTCTTGCCATAGCCTTCAATCATGGGCCATTCAACCAGCTTACGGTTTTCTTCAGTCATCTAATACTTACATACCTTTATAGAGGAATTTCTTATATTCGTAAAAGTACAGATAGCAATTTTTCTAATTGCCTTGATGTGCCAACACATATTTAATCTGCTAAGCACCAGTTCTGACTCAATGAGATCTGTGCATAATTCTTATTCAAAAGGACTCTTTAGCAAGTGCTTTACCTGTATCTTGCATACATTTAAATGATGGTGATTGATGAACTGCAAGCCCTCAGTCTCACTAATTTTTTGATTCTCAGTCTTTTCTATTCATTTCAGCCAGGTTCTGACAGATTTACCTCTCCCATGTGTTTGCCCAGCTGAAAAGGCCTTGTGGTTTTCCTGGCGGTGACTTCACTTTTCGTGTCTTACTCTACTCTTTTAAAAAGTGTCTGCATTAAAATACCTGTGATCGTCTTGAGATGAATAAGTAATACTTGAACAGCTTCCTTCAAGAGTGAAGTAACATTATTTAAACTTGAATGTAATTTGCTGCAAGTACATGTATTTACACTAAGGAAACAATTTTATTTCCCCAAAATAATTACCTATTACTGTCTATGTGTTTCAGGAAAATCAGAGTCTGAGAAATAAATCTAGCTTTGGATCAAATCAGGCACTCTTGAAAATGACATCAGTATAATCTAAGTGAGTTATCCAAGGACCAGTTTAAACTGTAAAGGCTTTTATGCTTCTGAGTTGCAGGTTTACTTTATGGCAAGTTATTATACTGGAAGTGCACGAGAGATAACATGATGTGATTTCAAAGACTAATCCTGGCAGATGCTCAGAATTGAGATTACTTGTGAATTCAACAGAACATGTAGTTGTGTATGCAATGCTATTGTTCATGAACTGCCTTTCAATTTATTGAAAATATACATATACATAACTCAAACACAGTTTTGAAAATGAAAACATGACAAAAAATAGAACTATTGTGCCAGTTGTAAGCTAACAGATAATGTCAAAGAAAAGAAATTATTTCAGGTGAATGGCAATAGCAGACAAAGCACTTTTACCTCATTTTATCCTATGTATAAATTAAATGTTTTAAACATTCAATTAGTTCTAAGCACATGTTGACATGTTATGTCATAATACAGCAGACATACAGGTAGGTGAACCACTGTGCATATTACCACAGTGTAGATAAAGCAGTATGGGGTGTGTTATTGGCTATTATATTTAATTCATTCTACAGAGCATACATAACAAATAAATAATAATTAATCCAGATTGTTAGATAATTTAATTAGCAGTATTCAAAATATTTGCGGCTTTTAAATACCACATCAACACAGTGCAGCTTGCACAAAGAAAATTACAAATGCCATTATAATTTAAAAAATAATTTCCTTATACTTGCAGTGGTCTGAATTAAAACAATAAATTTAGCTTAACAAAAAGAAATAACAATATCTGATAATATTTTCTAAAATTTTTCTCTAAAGGGTTTAGACCTCAACTACTGAACTGTGTCTTTTGCGCCACATCACTAAAATGGTATGATGACCTGATTAGATAGCTTTCTTTAAATTATTTTCCACATTTTAAAACAACATTGAAGACAATTAGAAATGTCTAACAGGGTTCCATAAATCTCCTACTTTCTTCTCTCAAAATAGATTAAGAGTGACTTAGAGTGCAATTAGAGTGCCTTATGTACTGGTCACACATTTGCTACCCAATTATTTTCTGAGTAATTTTGTGGGATATTTGTGAAATAATAAACATCACCTGTAACCACCTCTTAGTTTTTGGCTAATGGGGAGCCCCTCAAATTTTTGTTGGCCAATGGCAACAGCCTGTGCATTATATTTCATGTTCTAGAGCTTTCAAAATCTGGATTTCAATTTCATTGCTTAAATATTGTTATTTGAATAAGCTGATAGATATTATTTTAACATAGCATTTTTCTTCTCTTGCTGCCAAAGAATCCAGACTGGTAAAGAGAGACGATACAGGCAAGTAAATTGAATAAATGATCTGAGGTATGTGGACATTTTTAAAAGATTTGGTATTTTCTTTTCTTACTTTACTTTCTAGAACATGATCAAAATAGTTCTGTGAAAAAACAAGAAAATTCACTTTTCAAAGACACTAATGAATTTCAAAGGCAGAGTGAGCCAGAAAAAGTAATATCTTCCATTAGAGTTTTATTAACTGAAAAAACAGAGAAGATTTGGGTTATAAATTCTTCATCAGCCAATCCAGTGTAGTCCATGTAAAAAAACCCCAAACATCAAAAAAAAACAACACTTTTTTTTTTAATGTGAAAGTTAAGCTAGCTCTGCTATATTACTTAGTAATAAATTAACAAAGGCTGTGAAACTATTATTGTGAATGCTATGGGATCCCTGCCTTTGTATTGCCACCACTAGATCAGAGAAATTTCTTTTGTCACAATCAGAAAAATATAAAATAGGGGAGTAAGGTTTGTGAGCCACCTGAGATCAGTAAACAACTAAGTTTTAGCAATCAGAAGTGGCTAAAATATGGATGAACTTCTTTCAGACTGGGAAGAAGCAAAGCAGATGGCAAAGAAAGCAGTGTGCAGAACATTTGAGAGGGAGGGTTTAGAAACAAGGGCTGAGATGAAGATGATTTATTTTATTTTTAAAGTAATGCTGAGGTGTTAGAGCACGATCAAAAAAAGGATGTAAAAGTGAAGAACATTTGTGGTTTACTGATTAGATGGAATAAATTACACAGTCAAAGTAACGATAGAAAGCTTATAGCACCATAAGATTTAATGTTTCTGAAAGCTCAATAAAAGAAGCCAAACATTTCTCAAGGACAAATAGGCAGTATTCCAGGTACATGTAAACCATCAAGACAAACTTCTCTTTTCCAGAGGCAGACACTGAAGAGACTCAATATCTTTTGACTCGGATGTTCTGGAGAAAATCCTATAGTGAATTAAAGAATAACTTTTTTTTTTTTCCCTCCAATTCTTCCTTAAAACTTATAAAACGAAAACTTATAACTCTCTTACTGTTGTAGACATTTCTCTGGAATATAAACATCCATTGTTGCCAGAATATTAGAAATTGTAACTTGGATAAAATGGAAAGTAAAATTCAGTGATATATATGACAGATCTTTCAAGGTCACATTAGTAGTAAAGATATTCAGAGGAATTCTAGAACTCACTCTGCAATAGCCTGAATCAGAAACATAAGGATTCAAATATAATTTCTGAGAAGGTCACTGTGACATAAAAATAGGAATAGGGTTGCATTCCTGGGTTTTTCACAAAGAGGACATTTGGCTTTCAGCAGAAAGCCTCATGTTTTAGAAGAACCAAACCTTTTACGTCTCCTGTTGATGGTCCCTTTGAAATGGTGAGAGAGCACAAATCCCACTGGCATCTTCATTTTTAAACATATCTGGGAGTATTTATTCCATCTTTTCAGGCTCTCCATATTTTGCCAAATTTTTGACTTCAAAAGAAAATATCTGGATGTGGACAAAATAAGACCTGAAGGATTTGGAATATAATGAAAGCTTAAAGCAATTAAAAGGAAGAATATATTGAGTACAATTTTACTTGAATTTCTGCCTAAAAATATGAAATTGTGACATTTTCACATATATTTTATTTGGGCCACAGTGTCTGCAAATCCATTTGACAGGTTATAGCCCAAGGAGAACTGTAACCAGGTATGAAATGATGAACAAGCCCTTTCCTTCTGACAGGGGCCATGCATGCTGTTTTAGAAAACACCAAATCTTAACCATCTTTGTTATTAAGATAGGATTTGTTTCCTTGCACCTCAACTTGTTCTATGATTTTTCCACCCTAAGTTGAGGTATATAAAGCTTACAGGTCTCTACCTCTGCTTTTTGAGACAACAGATTGAAACAAGCTAAGGATGACTCATTGTCCTCTTTTAAATGCCTAAGGGGAGTTGACAGCTCTCTGTAGATAGTGATCTTTCTCCACAGATGATGAAAAGCCCTGGAGTCATTAGCTCAAGCATGCATGCCTAGTGGGTGACTAGAAACCAAGGCAGATTAATCCTACCCATATTTGTTGGCAGTCCCTAGAAGTCTTGACATCCCCATACCTCAGTGAATAATTTAAGATAGGGATGCATTCAGTTAACTTCATCTGTCTCTCATTTCTAATCATAAGCAGTCTTTTATGTTCTACTTTAAAAAAAAAAAAAAGGATAATTTAGAGAGTATGACTTAGTCTATACATGCAATATGACTTTCCAGTGTATAAAACTGTATCAATTAATTGTTATTGGATATTAAAATTAAAGTCAGTTTGTGTTACTACCTTATTAATTTCCTCCAAAAAATCAGGTGTTTATTTTCCCTATTAATTTTCTGAATGTAAAGTATTTCTGCAGAATATCCTCTGAAGACAAAAAAAAAAGTAAAGGCAAGTTCAGCTGAAACATAGAGTCTTTCACTGTTTATGGGAGTATGAAAGGTATTATTAGATATTTTGTTTCTCACTGTTCTACTCTGATTTGATTGTCATATATTCACTTATTTTCCCCAGGTCAAGACTGTTTTACCTGCAATTCTCCCTGCTCTTATATCGACCCACAAGCTTTCATTCATAATTTTCTCCCCTGTTCAGCTGAGGAGAAGTGCAGCTTTGGCAGGAGCCTGTTATCTAGACAGGGTCAACTCACCACAATGTATTACATGAATACATACATTCATATCTGTTTTTCTCCCCTCCATGGTTCTTTTTTTAATCCCTTGTACTGCCTGCTGAAATATTAGAGAAATTCCATTAAATAATTCCACAGGTTGGTTGAGCTCATTTCCATGAAACTGAACTCTTCCACACTGGTTGGGAATTTGGCCACTTGCCATGTTATTTATTAGAACAATTTTAACTGATGTCTAGTTTTGATGTTGCCCTAGATATTTTCTTGTTCAGATTTTTTTTAGTAGACAAATAATTTTGTCAGCAAAGTAATATATGTAGAATATATAATTAGTAATATATTTATATTACTAATACATTAGTAATATAAATATATTACTAATATACTATTTATTAATATATACTAATATGCTAATGACTAATATGTACTAATATATTATAATTATATTACTAATATATTTAGAAAAACTATCAAAGTAATGAACCTCCACAACTTAAAGTACGAGGTCAAATAAGTGGTACAGTTTAGTACAAAAATATTTGTTTGGCAAAATATTTATTGACCTTAAAATTAAATTATAAAGTGGGAATATTTTATGCACAGGTAACCATTCATGTTATATTACATTGTTTTCATTCATTTTTGAAGGGATACTCACATTTTGAGGGCCTATTTGACTCTGTTTATTTACAAATAAAATATTAGTATTGAACTCTATTGTATTTTAAGCAGGTTATGTGGGTATTGTTGTCAGCATTAGCCTTATTCCTGAGGACTGATGCTATTATATTGTGTTCCATATTTCCTCTGGTGTTTTGATAAATGTTAAGGGAGTACTGCAGAGAGAAAGTGCAATATTGCTCAGGAAGAAAAGAAAATGTGACTATGTAGATGGTCAATGTGTTTATATTGGAATGTAAGTCAGCAGTGTTTCTGGGTCAAAGATCAACTCAGTGACATGCCTGTACGGAATTGCTTGAAAGCCTCTGCAATTCCCTTTGTTACATTTTGGGCTTTTACCCTTTGAAACCCTTGATGGCCAGTCACTTTGTTATTTTATTTTATTTTATTTTATTTTATTTTATTTTATTTTATTTTATTTTATTTTAATTGACATATTTAATGGATGAAGGCAATTTTAATTAAAGTACTTAATGAGTTCCAATCAACTCTGATAAGTAAAAATATGACAAAGGTAGGGCTTGAAGGGAGATCAGAAACTGTTTACTATTCCATGCAGTTCTGTATTGAAATAGGATCAGGTGCACTGCTGTTGTCTCTGGCATGAGTCTCTCTAGGTTATACTGTAAAGCCTGCAATTAAAGGGATACTGCAGTGTCCCTAAGAACATTGTTGCAGTGTTTTACAATACCCATATGTCAGTAAAAATTATATTAGAAAAATTTAATCAATGAAAAGCATATAGAACATGAAACCCCTTTCAAGGGGCAAAGTAACTTTGCCCAGTGGGTACACTATAATTTCAGCCATGAAGTGAAAAACAAAAAAAAATCTCCAAACCCCCTCCTCACTGCCTTTATTGAAATGAGATATATAAGGAAATATACAATAAAATGTAACTCTGTAAGAAATGACTTTGCGAGGAAGACAAGACAAATATATGCAATTGTACTTTCTTCGGCCAGAAATAGTGAAGTCAAGTTCTTAGAACTAATTTTTCATCTGAAATATCATCCTTATAACTGCAGAGTGCCCCTTAAAAGCAGAGCCACTGATTCAGTGTTGAATCAGAGGAGAAAATATTACCTACTAAATCATTAGTACTATTTCTTGTACCATCTCGTTTTTTCTTGGAAGATTTCCACTTGAGCTGATCTCAACATTTCTAAGCAGCAAACACCAGTCAAGGTAGCAGTATAACCAGTGTAAGCAGAGGCCTTGTGAACATAAAGTCACATAAATTATGATAATTAACTGCAATTAATTATTTGTTAATGATTATCAATATTGTAATTCATTATCCACAGAAAAATTTGGAAATTATTGTGTTAATTACTTATTTCTGTGAATTTGAGGTAAAAATCAAAATCAATGTAGAGCAACTTTCCTTCTTGCATCTCTTTTTGACAGGTGTGAGACACAGTATTGAAGATGACAGATGACTGACTACTTGGCCTGGAGATTTGGAACAGATCCAGAAACACTATGGTGGTTTCTAAAACAAGAAGAGTAGAAATTTTCTTGCTTAAATTCAGGAGGTCGTGCAAACTATCCAAATTATAGTGTCTTCACAAAAGGTTTGGAAAATGCTATGAATTCAAAATATTAAGTACTTAAAAGTGGGAGTTTGGTGTTGGGGCCAAATCCTATCAAGTTCAAGAGTTGTATCTGAACTAGAATTTAGGCCAGCTATTTCCTTGTAAAAGAAACAGAATGTTTTCAAGCCCATTAAGTTCTACTTAGGCTTCCAGTTTTCTGGAAAAAGCTTTGCCTGTTGCTGCCAGTGTTAACTGCCTAACATTTAAAGAACTCTGTTCTTTTTACTATAGCGTAATTTCTTCTTGACTAGTTGGCTTTCTAGCAATCAAATGTACTCAGCAGATTTAACTTGGTGAATGTCTGACCTATACAACTTTGACATGCATTAGAGACAAATTTTAAAAGTGCATTTGCAACCCTTTGAATGATGTTCAGACACATCATTTTTAGGAGAAGGGAAGCCAAAAGTTGAAACTACCTCCAAATGTCACTCTAGTTGGATTAAAAAGAATGATAATGTTGCGTAGTTACTCTACAATTGAAACTGGATGACCCAGAATCCCTGTCTATAATTTCATACTGATGGACAGACTTTTTATTCCCAGATTCTTACTGTTGTCTGATTTATATGAGAATAACCACTCTTAGCCTTTTTTTCTTCTTTTTGTAATATTCATGCAGTTACTTAAATATAAAAATCGCCTATTAAATCTGAATACCAATTAAAGTTGTTTATGGAACTTGCAGTTCTTCTCATTTTGTTGTGTTATTAATGATAGTTTAACACTTAAAATATTGATTTAAGTTTCTAAAATATTTTATAGGAGACAATGCTTTTTGTATATTAATATGTTAAACCTTTTCTAAACTTTGAGATATTGAAAGTAAGTGCTGATACTGAGGAAGACCTTATTTTTTTCTCTAAAAATGTGTTTCAGTGTGTGCTTCGAAAGAACATAAATATATAGGGCATTCTTTACTTTCCTTGACATTGCACAGTTCGTATGTCTTCTCAACAGAGAGTATAAGTAAATATACCATAAATTTCAATGCACTTTAACTTGAAATGTTGTGATATTTAAACACAGATTTCTGATGTATCATGTCTTCAGTTTACATATTAGACATCCCCTGTCACTATGAAACTGATCTACTGATGTAATAATAAAATATGGACAAAATTTATGGTAGGGAGTTAAGGAGATTAAATTTCCCTTTTGAATCAATAGAAAGACAGTTTCCAGTTTCACAGCATTTAGACAAGAATACCAATATCTCTTTGACTACTGCTATGCATTACAGAGGCCACAGAGGCTGAAAGATATACAAGAAATCCTGAGTCAGACTTTCTAGCCTAAAGACTAGCACCCACACTGAAGCTTTTCAATACATCACTAGCAGGATTGCTGGACACAAAGCTGTTTGTTTTAAATCTCAAACAGCAGAGAAAGCCCCAGTTCTGCCTTTCCTTTCAATTCTTCCACTGTTATCTCTTCATGTGTGGAAGTCAGCTGGCTGAGGCGCTTTAGACGCCAAACCTCAGTTCCCACAGACACTACCATGATTTAAGAACATGTATTATCTCCAACAGCTTCCAATTTTGAGTGCTCTGTTTTAGAATGTGCCTATTCAGGACCTCGTGGTATAAGACAGAATCTGCTCTTCTAGGTCTGCTGACCTAGATACACTTAATTTAAGAGCAATAAAATAATCTAGAGTTATGAAAGAGTGCTCTGTTGCCTTAGGTTGCTCTGTCTGCCATAGGTTTTCTGTCAGTATTGTCTTCTTAGGAATCCTGGCATATGTGATTTTATTTTTTGTTATTATTTATGCTAGAAAGATGGAACTGATTTTCTAGAACAACATAGAGTGTTCATAACATCGAAGCAAAGTTTACAGTACAGACATGTATTTTTTCCTCAGATTCACATTGTTCTCTTATTGATGCAATTATTCTGTTTACTGATATAGAGCACTTTAGGAATGAACTGTACTTAACAAAGTGTGACAATATGTATATGAAGTTTCTCCACTTTTTCACATATGGCAATTGTGTATGAAAAAATTTTCACAAGATCAATCTTTTGATGCATGACATTTCTCCTCCACTTTTCATCTTACAAGACAATGAGTATAGTTTTGTCAGTTTTAAAGCTAATGAATGCTATTTCATATTTATTATGCATTGATACTAGAGTTTATATTGGAAAAGACTCAACAGAATAAATTTTCCCTCTGAATGTCATATTAGAAATGAAGATAATTTCAAAGAACTGAGAAAATATTATATTTTCTTTGATGTCCCAGCATTTATATCAATACCAATTTTTTTTTTTTTGTTTGGACTCTCACAGTCAGCCCTTGAAAAAAAGATAAATTATTAGGTTCATAATACCCTCTCTTTGTTAAGTAGATAGTGTAATTTCAGTTTCCTGAATCCTGTCAATTTAGATCTATTTTGTTAAAACCTAAATCATAATTTGGTTTATATTGCTCAGTTTAGTTTACTTATTCTAGCCATATTTTAAAGAATTTTATTTTCTAATTTCATTTGATAATTTTATCTGTACTTCAAATTATGGATCACTTGGATTATTCTCTCTGAGGATGAACAATTATTACTTGCTACATATATCTGAATGCATAGAATTTGTGCCTTCTATGTTCCTTTGGGGGTTTGTTCCTTCTAAATTCCTTTGAAGACTGAATGCGTTACAAAGCCTGGAGGAAAGAAGGCCAGCTCATTGAGGCTTCAGGCTTCTTTTCACTTTGTTTCGTTCACTAAGACAGGACACGGCTGTAGAGGCTGCACTTTTGTTTCAGTGTATTGTAAGAGCATTTGGATGTATACATATATTATAAAATACATGTCTTGACCTTTTTTTTGAGACTATGTAAAAATTAGGTGCTTTTAGCTTGAGCTGAAACTGTGATTTATGCTGCCAAGTTAATGCACCAGAAGTGTTTTGATGTTCAAAGCAGAACAAACATCTCATAAAGAGTCTGAAAAGAGCAACATAGAAGCAAACCTCTTCCTATCTTACCAGAGAAAATAGATGCTTCTGTGACAACTTTTAGAGAAGATTAATACTGAGCAGGAAGCTGAAGACCATGCCAGAATTTAGGGCTTTACACCTGACAGCTCAGGATGGATGGAGGGATGGAAGGTATTCTTGCATCTCTTTTAACCACAGGGGCCATACAGGCTGTATGTCTTCCTATGTGTCTGATGTAATCTGGAAATATTGGATCTCTTTGTGGGAGAAGGAAATGAATAAATTGCTGACATCTGGAGGCCACTTGTCACAAAAAAAGAGGTACAGAATCACCTTAGGAGAGGACTCTCTGGGATGACCAAAGGACGTGTGTTCCCTATGTATCCTTTGTTTGTGTGTCCACCTTTTTTTCCTCCACATTTCCACTGAAAGTATCAGAGCACACTTAACTATTTCCTTGTAGAAAAAATGTAGTACATTCAGGTACATCATGTACATGTGCTCACAGAATTTTTCCCTCATTTCTATCTTTACCCTCCCATAAACACTTGTACTCTCTTTTGTCTTCAAAGGGCTTCCCACTTATTTTCTTCTTATAATGTTCATTTTGCCAGAAAAGCAAAAGGTAGGGATCTCCATCAGCAGAAAGTGGAATATATCTCGTTCAGAGTTATCAGATTGTATAAAATGTCATCTCTCTGTGACTTGAATCTGTACTGGCAGCTGTGATCCATCTAGGTCAAACCAACTTCATTGAGAATTAAAGTGTCTTTGGTAGTTGGGTTTTGATTTAGGAGCTTTTCCACCTAAAAGACAGGATTATTTAATCTCTCGTTTTTCTTCCTGTTTATTAGGTGTTTCACAGGGTAGTCGCCAGTTCAGAAACTGAGGAGTGTTTTACTCCAGTCTCACCTTTTTTATTCTTCTTTGTGTATGCATTTGGATAAATACTGTGTCAGTCCACATGATCCTGACCATGCTTTTCTCTTTCTGTCACAAAATTTATTGGTGTTATCAATGTAGTTTTTCTACCTTATACATTTCATTGTCAGGTACAGTAGGGTTTGTTTTAAGAAAGTTTAGTATTTTGTTTGTGCTCTTTCTCTGGAACCCTAAAATTTTGGAAAACTAACATTTTAAGAATGTGAGTCATCTGATGAAATATGGATGTCTAATCTAGGATGTAACCAACTGTTCTCTAAAAGTTAATCCTTCTCTTTCAATTGAACTTTAAAAGAACTGAAGATGTCAAGTTCAAATCTAAATACTTATCATGTAAGCATTCACATTCAGTCAAATGAATTCACAGTTGTGGAGACTGTCTACATTTGAGAAAGTGATTTAGATTTTGTACTGTCAAATATCATTTGACTCCCACAGGTTATGTGAAATTTGTAGGCATTTCCTTTTGTAATGCTATGACATTATTAGTCATTTCTTTACTTAAACTTTCTGATATACATATCAGAAATTCCAGAAGTAAAGATGGAAAACCCATGTCTTACTTTGTCAAAATCAATTGTTAATCAAAAGGAAAGGAAACAGTCCCCTTTCTGCTCTGACTCATCCCTCCCTGATCAGTTTCAGTGTGATAGTAAGAGAACTTTAAAACAGCATCAAGCTGAAAATTAAGAAAAAGATATAGTTCTTCATCTAACATGTATTTAAACTTAGATTTATTACTACAAAATGTTGTGAAGGCCAAAATTATAAATGGGCTCAAATACACAAAATTAAAAAAAAATATAAAGGGGTTCAAGAAAAGCTTAGACACATTCACAAATCTTAAGTTCATTAAAGGCTATTAGACACAGTGAGGTGGATATTTTGCTAATGATGTGGGCAATTGAAGCTCTGAAATCCTGAATCTGTAGTTTGTTAAAAGTTGGGAGAACTATCAACTATACTTGCTTTTTAAAAAGCTTTTGCTCTGGTCATTGTTCTACTCCACTCAATTTATAAGAAGAGTATTTAATTTGAGAATATTGTCAAACTCAGAGCTGTCCAAATGAGGGTGACATGGAACCATGGGAATTCAGGTGTAATAAATGGGAAAATAAAGAAAAAGAGATCAAGGTGAGGACAGAAGTTCAAAAATCATGAGGGACAAGATGCAAAGCACTGTGATAGTTCAAGTGCTATTGAAAAGCATTTAAAGAGCAATGCAATTGACATACACACTCAACACATGTTCACAAAGGGAAAGTCATAGAACATATCATAGAACATCTTCTGCTGAAAAGGACTCACCAGAACAATCAAAGTCCAGCTCCCGATGTCCTATTTAACTAATTTAAAACCCTTGTATGAAGTGTCACTTGTCAAGTGGACGAAGGAAAGGTAGTGGATGTAGTTTTTCTGGATTCTAATAAGAGTTTTGATACTGTTTCTCACAGAAACCTTCTGAACCATCTCCTACTCTGAGATGGAGACGTACATGGTCCGTTGGGTGAAGAGCTGTGTGAATGACAGGGCTCGGTGTTGTAGCAAATAGGGCTGCATCTAGCTGGAGACCAGCAGTGTTTCCCAGGGCTCAGTTCTAGTGCCAGTCCTGTTCAATGCATTTATCAATTATCTGCATACAGGCGGAATGAACTATTACCAAGTTTGTTGCTGATACCAAACTGGGAGGTGCCATTGACACTCGTGATGGACAGGAGGCCTTGTGGAAGGATAGAGACACATTGGAACAATGGGCAATCATTAGTAGGATGAAATCTAAGAAGACAAAATGTTGCATTCTGCACCTAGGATGGAATAATGCTAGGCACAAATATGAGTAGGGAGAAGTGCAGATGAGAAGCATCCCAAGAAAGGGATCTGAGGGTGCTGGTTGACATCAGGTTAAATATGAACCAGTAATGTGCTCTGGTGGTTAAGAGAGCAAATCACATCCTGGGGCATATCAAGCACAGCATCACTAAGCAATCACGCCACCGTATTCAGCATGGTGTGCCCTCACTTGGAGTGCTATGTGCTTTTCTGGGCCCCACAATTTAAGATGAATGTGAAGGGTGTGTCCATGAGAAGGCACCAAACCTGCTGAAATGGCTGGCAGGAATGTTCTATGAGGAGCGGCTAAAGACATTGGGATTTTCAGATTTTTGGAGAAAAGGAGGCTGAGGGGTGACCACGTTACTCTCTACAGCTTCCTGAGAAAGTAAAATGAAGAGGGAGGTGCTGATCTCTTCTCTCAAATATCCAGAGACTGGACAAGTGGAAAGGCTGAAAACTGCATCAGGAGAATACAATGTAATTTTATGTTGTCATAGTTATGTCACTCCAAAATGAACTTTGTGACCTAATCTTAAAGCTAAAATGATTATGTGGGTCTAAGTGGTCTACTCATCCAATATTATTTTTATGTCTTAGCATTCTCCTCTCCAATTTTTGCTGACCATTGTCATGACAAAGATAAAAATTAGCAAAGCAGGAAGGCATCTATTTTTCTTATGTAATACTGTGAAGATATCTTATGGAAGCCTAGTTTGCCACCTTCATAGAAGAGTGTAGGAGTGTTATTGACAAGAGGATTTTAATTTACATTTTTTTTACATTATGTGAAAAATATTCCCCTTTCTATGTGTTGGAGGTCTTAATAGTGTGTTGTCAAATGTTACTGGAGAAGGAAGTTAAGCAAATATAATTTTCCACAAGGGTAATGAGATGTGATTAACAAGGTTGCAAAGCTGCCACCAGGAAGGCAAAGGAAAAACTGTAGAAAAAATTATTTCATGCCTGTGTTCCTACTTGCTGTTGACTGGGTTAGACTGTGGTCTTGTAATTGACTTTGGTGACATAATTTAATTCTTCTTCTTCATTCTTTCTGGATAGCACCATCCTTGGAGCAACATACTAATACATCATCAGCTGCTGATGATCACTAATGATGAATCACACTAATATACCATTAGCTCTGTCATACAGGTGGCTTTGCAGATTAATTTTATCAGAGAGGTGACCTGTGCTGCTGATTTATTACTCAATAGATAATTTTGGTAAAAATGGGTCTTAAATAATTTTAAATTCAAATGTTATTTCATTTACCTAAAACTTAATTAATATACCTTCAAATAATATAACCGACTGACCAAATCAGGTGTTCTCCTGGAAAATGTGGACAAATGTAATGAACCAGGATTACCCTATGTAGTTAAGATGAAAAATTATTGTAAACTACACAAGCTATAACTGTGAAAGCCATGAAATGCGAAGTATCTTAAAAGTATTGTGCCACTTCAAAAAAAAAGTGTTAGAACCATCCTGACCAATAGTGTTAGAATCACAAAAAGAATGTTAAACTCTGTAATAAAAACACAAAATTTTTGAAGTGAAATAAAATGCTTACCACTACAATTTCCTTTACATTTTTAAACTGTGATTGCTGGAGGAAATTTTAGAAAAGCAAATTAAAATACTTGTTTTCTTAGACATTTTTCCTCATCCTTTCTATATATCTTATGGAATAAAGAAATTTTAAAGTTTGGAGAAAGATTACTTAATTAACAGGACCATTTTCTATTAAATTTTTTTTCATGTTTTTCCATGCACATATTCTTTGATCTTCATCGAGAGGGACTCATTAACTTTCATCTCACCAGGAAAAATACATCTTTTCCAGACAAGTGTCAGTTTTTCTGAACTTCATTATCGTGGTACAAAGCATCCATGATACCTCCACATCTTCAGTGTTGTGTGCAGTGCTGGTCATCCCTTCTTCAAAGAGAAAACTAGAAAAAGGATGAGAGAAGAAGGTCAGGTCTATGATAACTCCTGTATAGGGAGAGTCTTAAGAGGCTTAACCACACACCTATAAGGACATCTAGAATGGAAGGAGTGTTTGAAAAGCTGATAATAAAATTATCTAATACTTTTCACCAAAGAAGAGATGAAATTAAATTCGCAAGTACTACATTTAAAGCAAAGATAAAAAATTATACATTTCCTTACAACACAGTTCGGTCATATCCTTCTATGATAAGGTCACCCACCAAGAACCGGAACTGAACACCACAGAATGCTGTGGAGACCAAAAACTCCAAACCATGGAGGAGTTCACAAAAGGCTTAAACAAACTGGAACTGAATTCAGGTTTTGGCTCAAGTCTCTAGTCTACAAGAAGAATTTATTCTACCCATACATATTTTCTTTAAGTATCGGCTGCATTAAGGTCACTTGACTGAGACTACTGGGCTTTTAATCAGACCTAGTAGCAACATTCTCAAATAACACAAGATTTTTAACTGTGCAACCTTTGCCTTATAAAGACATTTCTCGAATCAAGCAACAAGGGCCTGAGATCAAGTCTGACAACAAATCTGTTTTGCCTAGTTCCATTCATAAATACCAGCACACAAACTGTCAGAAGTTGAGCTCAGCTTTTGTCTCTGCTTTGCCATTGATTCTATGTTATTTAATTGCCATGATTTCTGTCTCATTATTGTATGCCTGCTGTAGTAACTATTTACATTTCTTTCATAAACATCCAAAAACTGAATTCAGTGTTATGTGAGCTATTGAAAAATTGAGTAATTTACTTTAGACAGTGAAAGCAAGAATATCATATGTGGGTTAGTAATTACTCTATAAAAAATGGTCCCTGTATGGAATTTTTCTTGCAGGCAAATAACTACTGGTTTGGTTTTTAGAAAATTCATTAATTTTCAAAAATTCCTATGTAAATTCAACAGAAATCATAGATTATCTATAAAATTTTATTTTCTCTATAAGCTTCATATGGAAGAAAAAGTTCTACCATTATAACAGAAAAGCTCAAAACAAATGACATCATGGGATTCCTTTTTCATCTTTTAGCAGATAAAGATTCAACTTAATGACTTCTCAAACAAGAAACTCTCTCTCTGTTACTTCCAGCTATCATCATCTGACACAGAATGTACTTCACAGAGAAGGTCAGAGAGTCACTATTACAATCCCCTGTGCAGGTTATGACCTGAGTGACAAAAATTCAGCTGTTTTCACTGCTCTAGTGTCTTTCCTGAAGTGTTTGTTTTCTACTAAATAAATTTAAGGTCCCTTCCCTCCATTCTGCCCTCTTCCTTACTAAGCTGAGTATCTAGGCTGAACTGCAAGAGTTTATATGAGTATACAAAGGAATACATGGTGTAATTTACAGTCACTCTTTCAGGAAGAATCAAACCTAAGAAAGAAATACTGCAGAAGGAATTGCATAGCTGGGGGGACTAAAATTTAATGGTGTTGGTTTTGTTCTTGTTTGTCTCTTTCCCCGGAAATTTAATGTAATTATCCTGCTTTCCTATAATGCTATATAAAAGTATATATTAGTGGATTAAATTTTCTGTGTACAAGTCATATTATCTTTCAGTAGTGGGATGTGTCATCATTCTCTGGCATAGTGTTACTGCAGAGAATACTGCTTTAGATCCAGTACTGCTTTAGATCCATTAATTCCAATATAAAGAAGAGAATCATGTCTCTACCTCAGAGAAGACATTTATTTCCAAATGTGGTATTTGTCAGAGAATGGACAGGTGTCCAAAATACATATGATATATAACAATCCAAATTAGTCTTCCTGTAAAGTTTCAGTTCTTTGGTAGAGTAAGAGTTTGAAATAGCTCATATGTAATCCATTAGTCATTTAAAAGTCAATATATGATAATTAAACTGATTATAATAATGTCTAACAAGAAAAAACCTTGAATTGTGATCACTGATAGTAAAGATTAAAGGAATCTGACTTTTTTAGCTTCAGCTGACACATAATTTAAGGAAAATAAATAGAATCCACATCTGATGCATAAAAGTGCACTGGTAAAGAAGCTGTATCAGAAGAGAAAGAAACACACATCACTGGCCTTATCTCACCTGTATCTCCTGAAGTTTAACTTAATTTGGCTTAATTAGTTCAACCTAATTATGTGTGTTTCTTTTGCACTGAATGACAAGTATTCATTCCAGGAAGCCATTACTCCTGCCTGAAGACAAGTGGTACAATTGATTATTTGAATACTGGAATATCTGTTAATACAGAAAGAACTAGGCTACCAGTCTAGACAAGCAAACTTTTTTTTTTTTTTTTCATGACTAAAATTAGGTAAAATAGATCACACTGTTTGTCTGGTAAACTGTTGCACATTCTTGATAACTAACTGAAGTGGCCTAAAAGATAGATGTCTGCATGGGAGCTAAATGCCAAAATCCAGGAGATCCTGTCAATATAGGAAGAATAACTGAATGAGAAGTTATATCTTGCTAAAGAAGTTTATCTTGCTAAACATAAATGTGGTTTTTTAGAGTGAATTTGATAGCTCTTCAGGATTACAGAAGGTTCATTGATCAGAGGTTGCTTTTCAGGCCCCAAAATGGGAACTTAGAGCTCTAGGTTACATGCAAACATCTGTACCTAGACATCTACTTTAATCTGTCTGCAGTCAGAATTAACTCTTATACATGGGGCCAATTCAGATGCTGAAATACAGACTGCCATTACATACAGCTGCTGAAATACCTACTGCCACTGGAGACATCACAAAGTGTCCTCTGCACCAGCCTGTCACACACAGAGCAGGACCTAAAGGAGGTCCTTGGCCTTCTAGAACAACAGTTGGATATTAAATGAGAATGACAGATTATTATATGTCAAAAAACCCAGTAAAAATCAGAAGGATGACTCTACTATCACCTGTGTCTGACTTTTTGGTGTATGATATATGTGAGAGATACAGGTCCTGTTTTCATGAGCTCTAACTAGTACATGCTAAATTTCACAGTAAAGCAAATTGCAGACTGACATATTTTCAAAAACCAAAAAATTTTAATCATGTATTTACCTCCCACTTTTTCAACTACATCTCTCTTTTCTCCTGACTGTGCATTCTGAGTGAAATATATAAATACAAAACGAACTGCATGAAAATGAAATTAAATTCCTTCTGGATATTTGATAGACTAAAAGAGAGTAAAATTCTGATATTAAATTAAGCCTTGCTGAGTCTTGAGAACAGCTTTCCAAACATCTTAAATTGGAATGCATTGGCAGGATTATAGGTCAGGGAAAGTCTTCCTGACTGGAGATCAGTAACCAGCTCTAGTACACAACTTCAGCTAAACTAAATAAAATAAGAAGGGGTGTTGCAGAGCAATTTGGAATAATCTCAAGGAGTATTACCCATGTGATAAACCCACATGTTTTAAAACCCCTTACCTTTTACTGAACATTTATCAAAGTTCCTCTTTTTTCAAGGAACGGACTTTTTTTGAGTAAAAGAAAATTAAATTCTTTGTCCCTTTCTTCCCTTCATCTTGTAGAAGATTTTATTTTTATCTCATAAAGATAAAAAGATTAGAAGAAGCCTTCTTGCTTGAAAGCAAATTTTATTGAAATTCAGCAGACAGTTTTTAGGTGTCTTCTTGCCATCCTGAAGCATAATCTCAAAGATTTTCTGATGAAGTCTAATATCCTAATATCCTGTTTGACATAGGAAACAAACAATGATTGAAAATTTATTTTTAAAACCTTTATTACTACAATGTATCTCAAAGTCAATAAAAAGTACAAAATAGGGTTAGGCATCTAAGTGCTCGCTTTATCAGGAAGATCAAAATCTATTTTAAACTCTTTCTAAGGTAGATGGTTCTCCTTGCAGAAAGACTTAAGAGGTTACAGAGAAGAAAAAAGTCTGTGACTCTCAATGAATTTGATGAAGAAGCAATTTGTCTATCATTCACCACTGATAAAAAACACATCCTCCATGTAATTCTTAGAGAATTCATTTTTCTTCAGAGTGACCACAGACAGTCCCATCTTCCCTTCTGGTTTCCTTGCAAGAAGGCTCCAACCTATTCAGTTTTGGGGTTTCTTTTAAGCAGTGTTTCTGTATCACAAGCAGTCAGAATGAAAGTAGATGCTTTTGAAAAATTAATAAAGGTGTAAAATATACTCCTCTGCCTTTCTGTGTCTTGGTCTGTCTCCCCAAACAATTATTTTAAACAATATGTAGGAATGGGAAGTTGAACATCTTACGCTGGGTATTTCAAAGGAGGTGCCTCTTCAAAAGTATCTGGAAATAAAATCATAGAATCATTTAAGTTGGTGGATTAGACCTCTAAAATCATTCAGTCCAGCCATTAACCTAGCACTGCCAAGTCCAAATTTAATAGGAAGCAGCTTGATCTGATAGTTACCACTTCACCGTGGCCTGCCAGCCTCATTGCTAAGCTAAGCAATGAACAGACTTTTGTATTTTAGAATCCTTAAAGGGATATCTTCTATGGTAGGAGGTTATCAGCAGAATCCTGACAAATTTTAGACTTCTACAGTGAAGAAACCTATTTCTGAACAAGGAGGTCTAGAGTTCCTTTAAAGACAAAAGCATTTGCATTGCAGGGTAAATTTCATCCCAACATTCTCTTAATGATTGATTAAATAAAAAAAAAAAATGTCCCCTTTGTTCAGGTGAGTGTGTAGCTGCATACTAACGTATCTTTGTGTGCTGGTATAGTTTGTGCACACTACTTTCCCATCCCACAGAAGGCACATGGTTTCATGGTTGTTTTATTGGTTTGTTTTTCTTTGTTTGGGTGGTTGGGGTATTTTTGTTTGTTTGTTTGTTTTGTTTCTTTTGTTTTATTTTGATAGAAATTATTCAATATTTAACCAATTCTGAAGACAGTATTCACATCTTTGTGTTCTGATTATGAAATATAGCTCTGGTTAGACTTCTGTCCTAATTATATTGTAAGAATAGAAGTCCTTGAGGACTATGGAACAACAGAAGATACCACAGAGTTAAAGTGACTAAATTAATCAACATTTTAATTAAATCCTAATGAGAAGGATTGTGTCATTTTTGGATGTAAAACTTCAAGTAACTCTTTAAGTCACTTGAAACAAATAACCCTTTTAACATATTAGATGCTTTTTCACTGAAGGGGGCTAATTGTTTAGTGTAGCCCAACGTTAAATATTTGTCATTTGGAGAATATTGCTTATGCTGGAGCTAGGCTCTGTGGGAACCTCCTGTAGCTGTGACAATGTTGACTTTTTCCTAATATTGATTAAAAAGATGATTAAATATATTTTCAGGAAAGGGAAATTAAAAGAGCCTAGACATTACAATTTTCATAAATCAAAACTAATCATGCAATGCATTTCAATTAAAAATACAACAAATATTCCAAATTTAAAGCTTCACTAGGCAGGATGAGGGTATGTGGGTTCTTGAGGGAATTTTTGTTTGTTTCTTTGTTTTATTTTATTTGATTTAATTGAGTATGGGACACCATGCTTCTGAAAGTATTTCTAGTGTGATTGCATTTTTTTCCCAAATGCTTACTAAATTGATCAATGGAAATACCAAATATTTATATGTTAATTTCCCTGATTATTTGTTTCAATGGCAAAACATTATTCAGATAGAGCTGGAAGTACAAGGTATTACTGAAATTACTATGGTTTATTTTTTTAAGATTCCTGACACTTAACTTTTATAGCTGCAATGACTGCATCAGTAATGCACACAGGAATAATTGTTAACTGTCAAGAACACAATGTATTTCTAATCATATGCCATCAATGACATGTGTTTTACATTGTTAAATCATTTTGCCTGAAAAACAGGCTCAGAATGGAATATAAAAAGCCCATTCTTTCAGTTTCTTTGCATTATTCATAAATGCAGTACCTTGTCAGCACTTAGAATGTAATCAAAACATAAATGTTGTACGAATATTTTGTGTTCAAACTGAATGTAGGATGTTCCTAAGTTACACAATACATTGCATTGTCTTTTTTATAGTCAGTATAAAATTCTAACTAGTTGTGTTGTAAGTTCTGTAAAAGCAAGGCTGTCTACTGTTTCTTTTTTGTTCATTGTTTCAAAAGAATGAGTTGAAATCGAAAAAAAAATCATAAAAGAACCCTCAAGAAAATCAACAAGCTGCTTTTATCCTTTACCATTGAATCTCATTCATACTCATTATGCTGTTGCATGGTATAACTTGATATAATTTTCAAACTAACTCTTCTGAGCACTGGTTTGAGTGTTTCAGAGATAAATAACATTATGAATAAATAAAAACCCCCACCATGACAGTAGTTTTATTGTGCAGTGAAGAAAAAGATAATGAAAAGCGACTTCTGTGTTCTACGAGCTTGGAGTCTCTCACTATGTACTGAAAGCTGAAAAAGAAATGAGTCTAGAATCCTGAGAAATTGTCGCAAAGATAAACCAAAACTTAATATACTCAAATGCAAAAAGAAAAAAAAAAAAAAAAAAAAGAAAAGAGAAAAGGGAATGCAATGATTTGCAATTGAAGATGTGGGAAAGGAAGTGAAAAGTATTTTCATTGTCCCTTCTGATGAGCAGAGTAGAGAAAACTTTTCCTCCTATTATACTGTCTTTCTTGTTACCTTCTTAAATTTCAGCAGTAATATGTAAATAGCACCTTGCTTTCAGGATTTTCTTTAATTTTGATTAGGGACAGTTTAATAGAAAAAAATATAACTAGAAAACTTAGAAAAACCCCTCAATTTTAGCTGAAGGTATAACAGAATGCTGTTTCTCAGAAGCAAGTTTGCCCTATGCATAAAATTCAACAGAATGCAAAAATTTTGCTGAATATTTTGCTTCACTGGACTATTAGAATCCATCTTTATAACTATAAAACTAACTATAAAACTAACCATAAAACTAACTATAAAACTAACTATGACTATAACTATAACTATATATATACTAAAAGGTCTCCAGCACCTTCTCATTTTTAGGCTGAACAAGTACAGTTGTCTCAGCCTTTCTTCAAAAGAGGTGATTCAGCCTTTTATTTTGTTTGTTTGGGTTTTTTTTTTGTTTTGTTTTGGGGTTTTTTTTGGGGTTTTTTTTTTTGCTTTTTTTTTTGGTCCTCTTCTGGACTTTCTCAAACAGGTCCATGTCTTTCCTTTGTCAGGAACCCCAAAGCTGAATGCACCACTATAATAACAAATGCAGTGGGGTCTTAAGAGAATGGAGTAGAGGGACATGATCACCTCCCTCAACCTTCTGGCCGTGCTTCTATCTATGCAACTCAGAATATAATTGTCTTTCTGGGCTTCAAGGTGAGCTTATACATAATTTTTCATCCACCAGTATCCCCAAATTCTTTTTAGCTTTTAATAAATTCACTCCCTAGTTGGCATTGATACTGTGGACTTCCCCAACACAGATGCTGGACCTAGCACTTGCCCTTCTTGAACTTAATGGTGTTTATATGGTTTTACTCCTCAAGCCTGTCACAGAACCCTCTGGATGGCATTCCATCCCTCCAGTGAAACAACTGCATCACTAAACTTGGCGTTATCTGCAAATTTGAGGGTGCTCTCAGTGCCACTGCCCATGTCATTGACGAAGATACGACCTAATGTTTGTCCTAATATGGACCTTGAAGGACACCACTCATTACTGGTTTCCACCTGGATGCTGAACATATGTCCGGAGCTCACTGGGCTCAGCCACCCAGCTGGTTCTTTACCCATTTAACATTCCATTTGTCAAACCTATGTCTCTCCAATGCAGCAGAAAAAATACTGTGGGAGGACTGGATCAGAGGTTTTGCAGAAGTCTGGGCAGATGACATCTATAGCTCTTCTGATACAGTAGAAGGACATTAGATTAATGTCATGATTCGCTAGGGCAAGCAAGGTCATGATAGTTCATTTACCAAACCTAAAATTGCAAAAGATAAACAGCAGGGGACTATCAGTTTAATCACAACAAATGCACCTTCATTGAGGGCCAACAGCAAATGCAATAGAGGGATCAGAAAAGAAAATAAAGGATAGAAAGAAAAATAGGGGAAGGGGGAATATAGCTACCAACAAGACGGAATCCTTATGGTCCAGCCACATAGATTCACCATCATCCATGGGGGTTCACCAAAGTCATCTCAAAAGTTACAGTTTATGTAGTCTTAATCCAAGTGTGTGGCATCTGGCCAAAACGTGAGGAAGATTCATGGGCCATTGTGCTGAGACCCCTCGGTCTGTAAGGCAGGTGAAGGCATGTAAGGACAAGCCACCATTTGTCAGAACCAGTTCTAAGCAGTGTTCTGTGAAGGCACAGCGAGCACACCTGCAAGCAATCACTTGGCAAGACATTCACCTTTGCCAGGCCAGCGCTCCTGTCAGGGGTCTTCAGGGTTCTGGTGATGATCGTGAGACAAATGAAGGAAAATTTGGACCGTCTCTTACAATTAGTCAGGCACAATTTGTACTTAGTGAAACCATGTTGTCTGTCTCTAATCACTTTTGTGTCTTCCATATGTTGTGACATGTATTCCAGAGGGATCAGCTCCATTATCTTATGGGTCATGGAGGTGAGATAAGTGCTGAAAGGCTGAGAACCTCACCTAATATTGCTCAGATGAGTGCCAGAGTAGTTTGTGGAAGTGCTCCAACCACTATAATAACAAAAGTCTGTTTGATATCATGACCAACAATGCATTTTAAAGAAAAGAAGCCAGCTGTACTTCATCAGGTTCTTGTCTTCAGAGAAAGGCTAGACAGACTGTCTCCCAAGAAGTCACAGGGGCCTAACTTCCACCATTTCTATGCTTAGCCAGTGAAGAATGATAGTCATCCTAGACTGTAGCTCCAGCTGATAAAATGTTGTCATTGATTTTCCAACATCTGGTATTAGGAGACTTCAGTCATTGCACTAACACAAAATGCTTGATGTGTGTGTTGAAGTGAGGTGTCTAGATTATGGATTTCAATCAAATACAGTCAATATACGAACTTACCTGAGTTACTCTCAATATTAAACAATGGGCTTCACAGTGTCCTCTGCATAACCACTGGAGTATCCTTGTTATTTATAAAAGTCTGGGAAATATGGAAGAGCCACATCTCTCTAAGCTAGCACACAGAAGTCAAGAAAGACATGTCAAGATATCACAATTATTGCTAGAAACATCTGTCTGTATAATTGAATGAAGGGCTATTTTTTAAAAAATCTTTACCCATCCTATAGCATGTGATGATATGTTTTTGTCTCTTTTAAAATGATTTTATTTTTAGTTTTTTATTTTCAGTTTGTTTATTTTCTCTATCTGCCATTACTTGACTATATAATACCAGATTTTTTCATGAGATCAATCCCCACAGAGCTGGCTCCAGTAGTCTGGCAGTTATTGTGTCTTTGTAATCTTCGTACATGTCTTCTGCTCCATATAAATGTAGTAGTACAACTTTCCTGACACCCATCCTTAAAATAGCAGTCAGGCTGTGTTTTTGCCATGTCTGTATGTACTGTGTGGTATATATCCATGTATATATTTAAAAATGTACATATGCATGTACTGAAGCTGGCCAAAATCTATAATTTTCAGACAAATATTAACAATATTGGGGGGTTTTGTTTCTTTTTCTTTTATTGTTGGGGTTTTTTGTTGTTTTGTTTTGCTTGTTTTGTTCTGTTTTGTTGGGGTTTTTTTAGGAGTTATGAAAACTATTTGAAAAATCCCACTTGGGCTATGAGTATTAAGTCACAAAAAATGTGTTAAACCTTCTGTACTACTAATGACTAATTGCTAAAGCCAGCAAAAGAAATTTAAGCTAACACTGCAGGGTCAATGTTTTTCTTAAGTGAAAGAGATGAGGCCTAGAATTTCCATCTAACAGACTTAACCAGAAAATCTGTAGTAAAATAAAGCCTGGAATGAAAAAAGTGGATCTGGAATGATTAAGCTATATAAAATGAGAAAAGCTGGATCTCAAACACATTTTAAAGACTTTAAAGTATAAATAAAATTCCAATATATTTAATTATATGCAATTAAAATACATTTCAACCCTCAAGGAACATTTGCTTTAAAACACTACTTACAGAGAAATAAAAAATGGTAATGGCTTCTAAATACTCCAATGGTATAATTTAAAAACAATGCAGTGAATTTATTAAATTTGACATGGGATATAAATATAATTAAATAGGAAAATGCTCATTTTTATTCAAAACCTTCTTTCAGAACAAATGCATCACTAGTGGAAGGCAATTTTATTTTTAGCATATCTGCAGGAAAAGTATAAATATATGTGATGCAATGACAATGGCAGTGGCATCAGTTTCACTTATATAGTTTCAAAACTCATCAACACATTTAGCATTAGCTAGTCAAAGTAGGATAATTGCTCCTGTGCTATTTGTTGGAAATTCATTAAAGAACAGGAAATGAAGATGAATAGTATGTAAGATGCATAGAAACAGATTCAGAACAATCCTGGCCTTTGTGGTGCCCATTTTAAGAAACTTATTTTCAGTCATGAAAAATTTGTCTCCTGTGTAGAACACAGGAATAATTTTTAAATCACAATGAATTATAGCATCATAGAACAGCCTAGATTTGAAGGGCTCTCAAAAAATAATTTGGTTCAACCTTTGGTGTGAAAGAGATCTTTGATGAGATTACCTAGAACATCATTCACTTGCATCTTGGAAAACTCCAGTGAAAAGCACTCTTCCATGTCTCCAAGAAGGTTCTTCCTCTGACTGATTCTTCTTACTGTAAAAAAACCCAAAAAAACAAAACAAACAAACAAACAAACAAAAAACAACAAAAAAACCCTGACAACTTTTACTCATCTTTTACTCATTGCTCATTGTCTTTGTGTGACTTGTGAAAAAAGAGTGCTTCCATCCTCTTTGTAGCTGCCCTCTAATGCTGGAAAATGGTGTTGAGGTTCTCTTGAGCCTTTTCCAAGTAGTAGAGACTTACCTCCCTCCATGTTTCATCATAAGGCAGGTTTTACAGTAATTTGATTATTTTGTGGCCCTCCTCTGAAGTCTGTCTGGTGTATCTGTACCTTTTTGAATTTTGGGGTGAGAACTGGCCATATCTGGTATGTTAAGAGTGGAAGGAAAGAATATAAAAATCAAAATATCCTGGAAATGTTGTGATTTTGTTTTAATAAAATTTCAAGACTTACCTCTTGATTTACACCATAAACACTCAATGCTATTCCTGTCTACTGAACTATTCAACCTTACTTGCTATGCAAGAAGTTGTCAGTGTTATAGTGCACCCTGAAGCAGTGTCTTAACATCTAGAGAGTGACACAAAATAAAATTAAATGTTACATAGTTCAGCAGGATGTGCTGTAATTCTCTTGTGTAATTCTCTTAAAAACAGAGCAAATAAATGTTCATGCGAGGAAATTGCTAACTAGTCATTGTTTGAACTGTGTACCTGTTCCTTAGAACTATTTGCATTTAATACAATCAAATAAAATTTATTCAGTTAAGTAGTTTGCCACCTTCTATTTAATATTTAATGATAAGGGTAAACAAATGCTTATATTTATCCTTCCCATCTCTACATAGATATGTAGATTGGTAAATTTACAGACACCCACATAGATATCTGAGACTGTTCAGTATCAAATATTGGTTTTCTTAAACTTCCAATGTTTGCACACTTGGGGTCTTTCAGGAAAAAAATAGCTCTAATTAACTTTCAGAGTAAATAAATTAAACTACCGTAAGTAATTTCCTTAATATTTTTTGTAGTGGATTACTGAGGCCACTTCATAAAGTTAGATAAACTACATTTACTTCTGTATGAGTTTAGTCTTGTTTAAGCAATCCAATTTAAATTCACAGCTCTAGATTAAATATTTTTTTCTCAAGTCCCTCCATGTAGACACATCTGAAAGCGTATCTAGAGTAAACTGAGGAACCCATCACATATGGGTTGAGATAACTGTGCTGGTTTTAATCCGAGGAACATAGAAAGTGCTCAGATTCATTTTCTTTTCAAAATATGAATAAAATTGGTTTAAATGTATAGTCCATTGCAATTTTGGTTTAATAGAATAATTTACTGAGATATTTCAGAGATAATATTATGATGTCAATAAAAAATGAGTATTAAATTCAGTTTCATTAAAATTTTACATAAGAAAAGTATTATATATTGTAAATTTGTTTCATATATGAAGCACAAGAGTCAAAAAAATTTTGAATTTGCTTCCTTAAAAAATGATACTTAGCATTTCTACAGATCTGACACATTTATCCATAGCAATGGTAATGTGAAAATTTCAAGTTTTGCATATCACGAAATCCTACTACAACTTCATCAAATATTAAAAAGAAGAACCACATGAAGTGCTTCTTTATCAAGAAAAAGATCTAGGTTTCCCCAGTTACTTTAGTAAATCCAGTTAGCTAGTGATGTTTGCATGTTTTTCATTCATGTGTCTCACTGAAACTGATTATTATTTACAAATGTTGCCTAGACAGGATACTGTTCTAAAAATAGGTAAATTTCTGGTATGGGTCTGTGACTGTCTGGGCAGAAAATTTTTGTAGATTTCCAGCTTCTGCTACCTGATTCAATTGTAATTTCTCAATAGTTATTTGTCTATGAAAATCCCCATGATGCAAATGTCCCAACCTTTTTTTTACTCTGCTTTCTGGGTGTGATATATATTTTGTGTAAGACGATTTTCAGGTCTGGTCATTTTGCCCTATACTGCGTGCTTGAACTTTTCTTCATTTTCTCATTATTTGGCTACCATTGATTATTATATCTGACTTCTAGCTGCTGGTCAAGAAGGTGAAGCTCTCCAACAGCCTGTGCATCTGATTTACAAAATGACATTAATGCCTTGGAAGCACAAAAAATTTCATATGACAGTAGATGAACATGTTTGATCAGCTAAATATATCCCCTGGAAAATCAGATTATCCCAGCAATTTAGGCAGAAATTTTAGAATGACATAGAAAACATATATGCTCATTTATGCTTATATTAGTTCAAAAACTGCATATGCCCATTTCTGTTTATTCACTGCAATATGAGATTTGGGGAGCTACCCGATATTTAGACCACTAACTTCAGGTGCTTAAGATTTCATGTATTAATTCTATTTCTACTTTCAAAATGAATGCTGAACTAATTTAGCTACTTTGAAATAGTATTCAAAATAGACATTGAAATATACTAGGATATTCAGAAAGCCAAAATACTATTTTCAAGGTGACATAGTTATTAACCCTAATTTGTCACACTGCTCACATTGTTTATAAGGCTTTAATTTGTTAGCTTTTGTGTTTTTCAGTATTGTGACAACAACCTGCAGAGAAAAAAATCCCAAACCACTACAAAAAGCAAGCAAGCAAGCAAACAAACAAACAAAAACAACCACCAAAAAACCAACAAAAAACCCAAACAAAAACCAACAAAAAATGGAAAATTAAAAGGAAAGGCTCAAAGGCTCCAGGGAATTATGGTATGCTATGGAATAATAATCATAAGATCTTTCTGACTGTTCACAGACTCGTCTTTCTTGAGTTAACATACAAGTTATTCACAGTGGTATCACATGGTACCTTTTGGGTAGGAGTTATGTTGAGATGTGTGGCACAAAGCAATCAAATTCTTGAAGCTAGTTCTGCTACCTCTACAGGAGTGTTAGTGCAAAAGTAGAACTTTTCTGATGAAACAGAGAATATCTGACCCAAGGGTGTCACCTTTGTTGGGTGACCCAAGGGTCTGACCCAAGGGTATCCACCCAAGGCTGTTAAGAGAGCTGGCTGATATAATTGTGATGCTACTCTCTATAATCTTTGAGAAACCATGGAGAAATCTCAGAAAGTTAGTAGAAGACTAATGTTATCTCCATCTACAAGAAGGGCTTAAAGATGGATCCAGGAAATAATACACCCCATCACTCTTATTTCATTCCTTGGGAAGGCTATGGTAGAAAACCTCCTGGGAGCTATCACAAGGCATACGAAGCACATGATTGGTTAGAGCCTGCATGGATTCACCAAGGGAAAATTGTGCTTGACAAACCAGATTGTCTTCTATGACAGAGTAATCTGATTGGTTGGTGTTTTGTGGGCACTGGACGTTGTCTCCATGGACAACCTTTTCCTGGAGAAATGGATGCGTTATGGTCTAGACAAGTGTCTGTGTGGTGGGTGGGGAATTAATTGTCTGTACCCAGAGGGTGCTGGTAAATTGTTCCTTTTCAAACTGTCAGCCTGTCAGCCTGTCACAGTTGGGGCCCCCAAGGATCAATATTTGGCCCAATGCTTTTTGTTATCTTTGTAAGTGTTCTGGATGAGGGGATCAAGTGTCTATGGGGAGGTTCTATGAAATCATTCTCTTCATCATGGAGAAGACAAATCTATAAGCTTCACTGTGTCATACCATGAAAGAAGAGAGAGAGAGAAAAAAAAAAAAGTGAATGAAAGTACGATTTTTTTACATTGGGCCTACTCTGATAACAGAAAAGTTGGAACTTAGGTATATGGAGCTTTCTTGTGGACACAATTACAATACTGTATTATTGACACCAAAAGATCACTTTAAATGTTTATCTTTTTTATTTTCCTTATTTTTTTTCCCCAGTATAAAAGCTATGAATGTGTACTTCAGCAAATGTGATTCAACCTTTATATATCTTCTGTTTCTTGCAGTCATTTATGACCGTGGCCAGACTACACCCCATTTGTTTAACTGATTTTAGCTTTTCTGGCATCAGTGGCATGTCTGGATTCAAGATCATGCAATATTACAACCACTTTTGCTTTCTTGAGATAAGTTTTGGTTTCATTAAGATTCTGCTAGATAAACTATGTAGCTCTGTCTTCCTTTTATTGATTAAATCCTGTGGTCTTTCTTAAAAGAGAGAGAAATTTTTTGCAAGAATTTGTAGTGAGGGGTGATGGTTTTACACAGAAAGATTTAAACTAGATATAAGGAAGAAAATCTTTATGAGCAGGGCAGTGAAACATTGGAACAGGTTGCCCAGAGAAGTTGTGCATTCCCCATTCTTGGAAGTGTTCAAGGCCAGGTTAGATGGAGCTTTGGGCACCCTGGTCTACTGAAGGATGTCCCCACCCATGATGATCTTTAAAGGTCCATTCAAACAAAAACCGTTCTATGATTCTGTAATTCTATATTCTAAACATCTCCTGCCTTAAACATTTCAGAAAGCAGTGTCACTCAGATTGTTTCATATAGGTTTTAATTTGTGTGGGTGTTTGTATCTGGAAGTACATATGTTGAAACATAGTTTTATGGACTCAGTGATGAAGTTCTAGCAATATCCTAGCAATGTCCTACTCATTTGGATCAAGATTTTAGTTTACATTTAATGTTTTTGTAGGAACATATAAGAACTTCAATAACTGTGCATAGACGAGCAGAACAATTTGTTCAGTGATATTTTAAACCACAAGGACAAATTCCTCTTCCCATTGTTAAAGGCAAAGAGTAGGGAATTGTGCTGTTTGTAAGGGAGTGCATGGACTGCATGGAACTCTGCCCAGGACAAGAGCTGAGCCAGCTGAGAGCTGGTAAGGATTAGAGGGCACTCTAAACACTTCATTGTGGATGTGTGCTGCAGAGGATCTGACAATGAAGAACAGGTGCATGAGATCTTCAGATGAGAGGAATATCTGCTGGAGGGAAAATCAACAGGAAAATTATGACAACTGCTTGACACAGGTGGTCAAGGAGCTAATGGGGGGAGATATTCTAGAACTCATATTTACTAACAAGAGATGAGAAACAGCCTTGTCTGAAGCTACCATGATCTTGTGTTTATAATCTTGAGACAAGGGAGCAGGATCTCAGTCCTGAATGTCATAGGACCAGACTTTTCATATATCTGTTTGGAAGAATCCCAAGGAATATGGTACTGAAAAAATGTGAGGTAGAAAACAACTGCTTGCTTTTCATGTTCAAGAACAATCCATCCTGATGAGAAGCAGCTCAAAGAAAGACAGTAGGATGTCTGGATGGATGAACAAATACTAAGCTTAAATGTAAAAAGGAAGCATGAAAAAATAAACTTGGGTACAGGTGACCAAGCAGAAAAATAGACACCTCTTAGCAACAGGAGTGCTGTTGAAACAGAGAGCTTCTCTTCTCTTCTCTTCTCTTCTCTTCTCTTCTCTTCTCTTCTCTTCTCTTTTCTCTTTTTATAGTCACATTTTTAACCATGTACTATTGTATTTTTCAGTCTTTTCAGAAATACATAGTAGTATCTTCTTCAAAATTAAATTAATATAGAAAAAAGGAGAGAGAAATGAAAATAAGAAAATGTGAATACGAGTTTTCAGATTTCATGCTGGAAAACACAGAATAAGGTCAACAAAACTGTCAAGGTCTGATAAGTTGCTGAGTTGTTAAGAATGACAAATTGCTGATTATACTGCATTTTATTGGGTATATGACACCCAGTAGGAAACTACGCCTGCTCCACCACATGCAAAATGGAACTGATATAATTGTATTTTTCCCGCTTGTGTTGAAAATCCCATCTATTCATCTTCAGCCAAATTCCATCCACCATGTAACAGTTTTAACAAAATCCTTTTTTTTTTTTCTTTCCCTGATTTTGTGGTACTCACAGTTTTAATGTATTTCGCCACTTTTAGAAATCAGTTACTGAGGTCCTTGGGCAAAATTTTGCATTTCCAGTTCAACTATGATTCTAAAGTCAGGCTTTCCAAGCAAATTCATTGAACCTGTGGGCAGAAATATGAAAGTCTGCACAAAACCAAAAAGGCCAAAAGTAATGACAAAGGGTTGCCATTTGGTCCTGCTTTTCAAAATTGGCCAGAGACACATCTTCTGGCATGGTACATTTTGTGAGCTTCAAATAGAGTGGTTACAACTCTGAGAACCAAGGTGTGCTCTCAGTGGTCTAAGTGTAAACAGGGAGGTAGGCAGCTGGCCTAGATATCATTTTGTACAGATTGGCATGTGCAGAAATACCCTCTCATACAAATGTCAAGAAAGTCATGGAATTTGATGGCATGCCTCAAGTTATGGGTACTGTTTTGAGCTCAGACAGTCTTTAATTTTTTTTTGTTACTTAAAGTGTTTTTTATTCAGGATATCTGCCCATCACTTTATTTAATACTGCTGTACTTTAATAAGGAATCTGTGGGGAATGTGTAAATATAATATTTGCTTTTTTTTATTATTTTTTTATTTTTTTCCCAAAGCAGCAGAATTACATATGGATATAAAATGTAAATCTATTGGTTTGTTGGGTTTTTTTCTGTTCTGATGAACTTTATTTTAATTTTGACACTTTTTTCTTCCTATTAAATACATCTGTTTTGCTTCTAGATCTATAGAAATAAACATTTCATACCTTGCAACAAAAAAATGCCATCTCTGTTTTTACAACAAATGCCCATGACATGAAGCAAATGTATTGATTTCTTCAGAGCTTTTTGTAATTTTTATTTTATCCTCTTCCAGACTGAACTTTGTTTATAGTCAATTTATGCATAAAAAATAAGCTTGTTCAAAAAAAGAAAAAAACTTGAATAATACAGATCATATTATTAGCAGTTATATTACAGATAACTGACTGATTAAATTAGTCTGGCAGTTAGTAAATATTCTCTAAAACTGCTCATAATAAATATTTGACAAAAATATTTATCTCGGTCAATGTTACTGACACGAGAAGTGATTTATATGAAAATTACTAAAATATATAACTGAGATCAGAGTCTGGGATTTCAGTTTTAACTTCTTTCTCTACTCCTACCTTGTGAGTTTTGTGGATTTAGTAAATCTGTTATAGATACAGGGATAATAAAAGATCAGCTTTGAAGTTATATTTTCTTATAATTTGTAATTTAATTGCTGGTTTGGATTTTTAATAGAACTATGCCATGATTATTAAAGGTATGTAACATCTTCTTTCAAGTTAAAAATCTAAATACAGATTGTATTTTAGAAATGGAATTGCTGACTAATGAGACATTTCATTTATAAAAGATCTGACAGAAATATACTTGTGGCAGTCTAGCTGCAAACCTTTGTTATATTATGATATTCAATACTTTGAACAACAAAATGGGGGCTTTTTCAGATTTTTTTTTCTCTCATGTAGGGATGTAGCTCTCTGTATTCTTCATTAAATTTGTTTTTATTGAATCATATTTATTAGGTTAGACTATATTTCTTGAGAAAAATTCAGTAATATTAGCCTGCAAGTTATTAGTGGTGTTAGATTAGCAATGTTAATAAAAAAAAAAAAAAAAAAAAAAAAAAAAAAAAAAAACTAAAAAAAAACCCAAAAAACCAAAAAACCAAAAAACAACAGTTTAGTGATAAATATATTGACACAGTCCTTTAAGCTGTAGGTGTAAATTTTATGGATGTTATAAGAGCTAGCCTAGATAGGTACTACAAGAATATTGGGGGTGGAGACAGAAAACAGAGACACAAAGAGAGAAAGAATAAGAGGAGGAGATGGGAGATATTGGAGACTGGATGTTGATGTTCCTGAGCCTTCCTAAACTGGAGGCACGTTCAAGTCTCTGCCACTGCCACTGGTCATTACTGATGTCTTGGGAACCTGGACATGCTTTTAGGACTGGCTGAGGTTGCATAGTACAGAAGCTCCCTTCACTCCTGTCTCTTGAAGAAACCTGAAACTTAAGTGAAAATTCAACTTGTGTGGCTAAACTCCTAAACAGTAGGTACTGCAGTACTGAGCTTGATTGACTTTTGAATCTGCTGATAGCTGTCTTAAATCCAAATTTTTAGATTATCATCTCCAAAGACAGTGTGTTGCAGTTCGTTTTGGGAGGGAGGGAGGGGGGCATGCCAAACTGTCCCCGGAGGGCCCCCTAGGCTGTGAGCTGGCTGGCAGCAGCAGGCAGGCAAGGAGACTCCACACGGCTTCTGAGGGCGCTGATTAGATGAGGGTTTATTGGGGGTCCCATCCCCGGGAACAGCATGGCTACTGAGGAAGAAGGGAGAAAGTGGGGGGGAAGCCTAGGGGAGGGAAGGGGCAAGAGGCGGAGAAGGCTAAGAGAGGGGAAAGGCTAAGGGAGCAGCTGATTTCCCTAGCACAGTTTAAGAGGGAGATTGAAGTGGGCACGGAATCAGACTTGGGCCAATGGGATTACAGATACAGGATGGTTCGGGGCAGGACCACAGGCTTGGGATATACCATACATTTTAGACGGGTGAGACAGAGCGTACCATTTAAATAAAATGCAATACTGCAATAGTGTTTATCTGAAAGCAGGTAACCAGACTTCTTTTATCTCCTTATTTCCAAATATCTAGACCTGTTAGAGTACCCACCCTGCATGACCTTGATCATTACTTAGAGCTGTGACTTGCCACCCTAACAAGTCCTAAAGCTGTCAGTTCTCTGAGAACAGTCACGGATGACTTGGTTCCTCCTGTTATTAATGATGAGATGTTTATGAATAAGAGTTTGAAATGAGTCTCCAGTCACATGAAGGTGTGCTATTTCCCCTTGCAGCAACCTAAATATAAGTGAGTGCTGAACAAACATCATGGTGTAATTACTCGTTAATCCATAGGTGTCTAATGTCGTGGGAGATGTGCCATAATGGCTGTGCTGCCTGAAGGACTGCCACCACTTCCGTACCACACAGGTAGCCCAAAGGCACTGCACCACATCCCACAGCTCTGAGCAGATGCCTCTTGTAACACAGGATATCCAAAAGGGCAGCAATGCTGTTTTTTGGCCGACTGCACTGTCTAATTTTAAGTGGGGATAGCTTTACAGCCTCCATTGACTAGAATCAATGTAAGAATCCTAGATTCTGAGCTAGAATTTCCATGAAAATATGAGTGTAGCTATTTTGGGTTAAATATATACAATCTACAGTTGAAATCTACCTCTTGTGATTTTAGCAATATGCTAGAGAAACAGTCCTTAATTAAAAAAAAAAAAAAAATTCACCAAAACTAAATTCCAAACTGGAAAGTTCATTACCTGCTGCTATAGTTTAGTGTTTGTTGTTAAGAAGCATTTTTCTTTCTGAACTGTATCATGTTTCACTTGTTTGCCTTGCTTATCACAAGTAAAACATTAGGAATTGATATTGCATAAAAATGTTTGAACAGAACAAAGACGATAATGAATACTCAGTCTGGGGTAACTGTTGAAGAGAGAATTTTCTTCACATAAAAATCTTTGTTTGAGTCAAATTTTGGTGCCTTCAGCTTTATTAATTTTTAATTAATAGTATTTGTACTGGCTATTACATGACTCTGTAGACCATAGTAGAGTGTCTTAAAACAATTGGACAACTTTTGTAAAAAAATACTTTCAAAAATATAAATTCAAGTTATTTCAAGCTAAATTATTAACATATTAGATATGTGAAAAATTTATTAGATACTTTTGTCTCATTTCCCTTTTGGTTTTTAGAAATACTGCTGTTTGGCAGTATTCCCTTTTTTTTTATTTTTTTGGTGTTCTTTTTGCTTTTCTTCTTTTCTTTCTCCTTCTCCTTACAAATTTTCCATTTTAATTTTAATTTACACTTTGATTTTTTATTATTCCGTCCCTACCCACATTCTCCTTCCTTCTCTTCCTAATTTCATCCCTCACACTGTCCTTTCGTTTTTCTATCCTGGGTCTTTGCTAGATACACACCCTTTTTTCTTCCTTGGTTGATAGTTACTCCACACAAACATTATTGTTATTTATTAACTATGTCTTAGGTGCTAAATGTCTGATATATTATCTCTGAAACATCATTTTAGAAATTCTTAATTTTTTCTAATGTTATTTATAGTGGGCTGTTTACTAATCCAGTCTTGTGGACTGGATGTAGTATTTGCACATATAAATTTTTAGGAATGCCACTTGATTGAGTGTAAGGTATCACTATGGCATAGTATTGTTTTAACACAGTGGAAATTTAAGCCATTTGAGAGCTTATGAAATTAATTTATTGGATTTTTTTTTTCAATCTAAAATCAGATTTTCTTTGTAACAAAATTTCTGTTGTTTCCAAAAGGCACATAATCTTGGTAAACTCATCTCTTTGTGTGTGAACTGGATATCACACTTAATGTCTTTCCAAACATGAACTAATACGAAGATTTAATATTCTGTAGTAAATACTCACTGATACCTTGGGCAAGTCAGAATCTAGTTCAGCTTAAAACACCTCCTGATTTTCACAGAACTATCCCACCATGGCCTCAGCAAGGGTCAGAATAGTAGATATCTTTTTACATTCTGTGTGTTTGTCAGTGATGATGCAGAAACATCTTTTTGGTGGTCAGCACTGACAATCAGGACAAACTTACCTGGGCTTACCACATCCATCTACTTCAATTCCCTGGCAAAGGAGTGTTTGAGACATGCCGTTCTGACTTAGTAGTGAGGCCTGAAATGGAGATTAGCTGCTTTGTATTAGTGAGGATAAATGTTGACAAACTAAGATTTGCTTGGGAGATTTATTAGGAGCACTTGAAATCTTACTTGAAAAGTTTATTTGCGTATATATTTATAACTTTGTACATAAATTTTTTATGCATAACAAATTTTTATATGTAGCTTTACACTTATATATATTGCTTGTAGTTCCATATATATGTACATATATATGTACATACCTCTTGGTATTACTTTACTGCCTCTTGTGTTTGCCCCAGATACAGAAAGCAAATAGGACTTGACATGCATGTGAGGCATAGCGAATTTCAAGATACTCTAAGGATGCAGATTTTTAGAGTACTTAAGTTATTTTTTTAAACTGCAAGCCCTCCTTGCTCATAACTATAATGACATTGGTGCTCTGCTATCTCATTGGTCATGTGAGGCTTAGAGTGTTGGTATAATCCCTGATTTCAGAATTTGTCTACTCTGTGTCTGCTGGCTCTAAGGAAACTGAATGATGCTGAGTTGTATTTCTGATTTTAGTTTTACTCTGGAATTGAATTTACTCTTCATCCTGAGTTTTATTACTGTTTTGCAAACCACATTCATTTCTGGTAAAGATATGCGAGGCAAGGTATGCATATGTGGTGGATAGCTGGGGATGGGTAAAGAAATGGAGGAAATTATTTTTGCAATGGTTTCTGAATGTCAGGATGCTTTTGCTAATATAGCTGTATTTCAGTTTCTGCTGAAGTTCACTAGAAAATAATTTACTTGAAACAGTTTTGTCCAATGCATTCCACATTACTATAATGTAAAATTGAGTGTCTTTTATAAATTGTAGGCTTAACTGAATTTCTAGCAATTGAATAGAGTACTTACTACAAAACTGTTCATCTATGAGTACTTATAAAACCTAAATCCTTGATAATATTTTCCAGCTCAAAATATTTTGCCATGTGTTTAGACACCTTGTATTTTGGTGCTGAGGTATGAGAGTAGGCATGGCACAATACTGCTTGTTTACTGCTTTATCTGTTAAGTGATATGCTAGACTGAGTCTTTCTCTCTGACTAACATTATCCCACTGCTCATTAAAAATAAAGTGCAATTTTTGTCATCTTTGAAAGTAACTGGTCTATTTTTCCTCTCATGGGCAGGTTTCCCCAAATAACTCTGCCTTCTAAACTCCAAAATTCATAATTTTGGGTTTTTCCTCATCAATATCTAAGTCTTTATCACCTTTATCTTGTAAAAGGAGAGTAAAAAATTTCTTATATTTGTGAGGTTTACAACTTGAAATCAAATATAGTAATTGGAGTCAGTGAGTCTTTTTGCCAACTGGTTTTCTCCCTCAAAATTTTACTTCTGGCCAAAGACAGAAATCATCATGTTGGCAATTCAGGCTCCTAACAGAACACCTGTTAAGAAAGGAAATAAAAAAAAGGAATAATTAAATTAATAATTTAACCCTTAAATTATCCATTAAATAATTAGTTATTAAATCCTTACATTCTGGGGTCTTTTTGAACAAAAAGAGTGCTCAACACTGAGATTTTGTGTCATTCTCTTGTCCTTGTTTAAGTTCTTCACTTTATTGTTCAGGAAACATCTCTTTCAAACTATGTCTAAAAAAATGTGAAACAGTCTGTTTGTGAAAATGTGAAAATGCAGGACACCTCACTGCAATTATACTTAAACTCAGTTTTATTCTGTTTTCACACTTAGTCTCAAAGTGTTTCTGTTCAAGAAAGATTTTTTTTCTTCCTGGAACAGATTTCAATTCTCATTGGAAAGTTATTTTTAGAAAAGTAATTTTGAATCAATGAAAACCAGTAAATATTAGAAAAGGAGAAATTCATCTGAACAGCTAAGTTCAGGCAAGCCAAGCAAGCCTTTTTATCAAACAGATATAGGAATTAGATTAGCTCATAATCTAAGGCTTTGCTTTTTTTATGAAGCTCTAATCAAACAAACTTTTAAAACACATTCTTATAAGATGCATGAAAAGTCCAAACAGGTAAATGCTTTGGCCAGTTATTTTTACTGTGTTGTTTTTAATAGATACACCATTGGCCCAACATGTCTGCTTCAGACCCTTTGACATTATAAAATATATAAGAGGTCATTTCCTACAGCCCTGGACAGCATTTTATCTTCCCAAATCAACCACTGAACAAGTGTGTATTTCAAGGCAATTCCCTGCCTTTCAGAGGTCAGTGTGGTTCAGCAGCATTAGACTTCTGTTTCTGAAGTGCTTTGAAATACTTCAGGAAATAAGTAGAAAAAAAATCACTGTTAGGTGTTGTGGTTTGTGTTGGGATGTTTTTTTCTTGTTTTGGTTTGGCTTGTTTTTTTCTTCTGAAATGAAATCATTAGAAAAGAAAAAGAGTCTTTGCTGTCTTTGTGAAAGTTCCATCTGTTGTCTTACTAGCACAATATGAACGACAGTCCAGTCACATATATAGTTAGAGAAAACACAGACACATATACACACCAAAATACATATAAATTGGATTAGGAAGACTGATTAAAACCATAACATTTTGCTGAAGAAGAACTGATTTTGGATTTACATTTTCTCATGAAACTGCTATTGCAGATGTTTGGAGAAAACTTGATATGAAATATTTCCGAGTGTCACATTGGATTTGACACAGGTTCATCCAATTTTAATTGATTCATAATGAAAACTGTAATCTCTTGAAAAGAATACAGCTGCACATTTTCAGCAATCAAACTTTTGTTATTGTCTATGAACTTCAGTTAATTAAGTGTGCATAATAGCAGAGATTTCCATTTTAAGATCATATGTGCTTTGGGAAATAGAAATAGAAAATAAGACAATAAATCCTGGGTCCCTATATGTATTTTTCTTACATTAACTGAATTTATATAAACTTAAAATAGTTGGAGCTTAACTAGAGTGTATTCAATGTTCTAATAAGGTTTAAACACATAATCTTAGCTTTTATCATGTTAAACACGTAAAAATTTTACTTCAGACTTTCATTTGTTTTGTCCAAACAGATGAAAATAAATAAACCTATGGAATATAATGTGGAAACAATACCTAGTGATATATCTGTGTGAGACAACTTTTTCTGTTACCCATTGCCAAGTATAACAACTCCTAATATAGAAAATAAACAACATATTGCTTATTTCCTGTTTTGTCTTGCTAAATCATAAACAGTGCTATCTCAGAATGTATAAAATATGACACTAAGATTTTTCTTTCACATTTCTAAAGATCAATTAATAGAACATGTAATTTTCTCTAAAATAATTTAAATTCTATATCTGCTCCTGTTTCATTCATTGCTCCTCTCAGGAAGTTGAGGAAATTAGGCTGGAATGTCCCATTTTAAAATAATGACTTAAACAGGTCTGGCTTGCACTATTTATCTCTGTTCTTTGCTTCCTTTTGTAATAAAATATTCTTGTCCTATGCTTATTAATTTTATATGTGGGCATAATTGAGATAGGTGTATGAAACTTGTCATGTGCATGAACTCTCCTGTATTTTAGAGTCATGATGCAGCTAAGTCATCATCAAGAAATATCGCTTCTTTTTCTTAGCCTCTGGCAGATTTAATAAATATCTTCTTTACCTGAACCAAGATGACCTTTTTTCCATTGTGTAGGGAATTAACTACCAGTGATCATCCCAGGAGTCTAGTTCATTAAAAAGCACAAGTATCATGAGTTGCCTGATTAAGTTATTGTTCTAAAACCAGAGTGGATGTAGCATTAAAAATCATACTACTGCCTTAGGTAAAAAATACTTCTCACCAGATGTCTATTGACCAGAATGTAGGTTAAAAAATGCAGAGATAAATTCACTGCACAATTCAAAAATTTAAATTCCAAATCATGATTTGAGGACTTTTTGGTTTCAGAGAAATACATTAAGAAAGCATATTGAACTCATCAACTAAAGAATTAGTTTTTGCTTAGTTTCTGGGAAATTATTCATTATACTGATTTTAAATCTAATATCTTAATATCTAAGAGAATTATTTGAATCATGTTTTTTTCAGTCTGACTGCTGGCCACAAACAAAGGCTGCAGCAGGTTTCTATAAAATTAGAACTTTGTGAGATTTATTATAGTTTTCAGCATTCATAAAAACCTTTCTGTTAAGCCCTCCAACAACATGCTGTATCTTGGCAAGAAACCAGCAAGTTACGATAGCTGCCTGATATTAATTAATAATTGAGCCTTTACAATTGTCCTGGCTTTTATCCTAGAAGTGCTTTTTTTTCGTGAGCTTTGGCAGTTTGTTAGCAGATGCACGGCAGGCAATTAGAAGATGTCATCTTCATGTGGCTTTGCTGCCCGTTCACCTATTTAATAAAGTATTTTTATTGCTTGCATTAGGCTTGTGTTGGAACAGGTACAAAAAATATTTGCATCTTAAGTAAGATATAAATGCTTTACATTGGTTTTCTTGCCATAGAAATATATATATTGGAGTAATTGCTTATTTAATGGGAATACTAAACACGAAGGAAGAGACTGAATCTTTATTTGATTTCTGTAACATGTTAAGACTTGGAGTCAAAAGAGGTTGTATGCGACAGCCTTGTCATTTATCTATCCTTTAGAATAAAAAAAATTAAAAATTATTTTGTTAAAATAGCTTCAATTGTTTCAGGTTTTAGTTAGCGGTGGGTTTCTGGATATTTTTCTGCTCTCTCTTATTTCTTTTGTGTCTAATATCTGAAAGATGAGAGAACGAGTGAATAAGTTGAGATATATTTTTCATATATGAAGAGATCAAAAAATATTTGCAGATCCCTAAATATTCCTAACATTCCCAGTGTTCAGACTAATTTTAAGCATGTTTTGAAAATTCTTATTTTAAATTAGTTTAATATACTTACTGTTTAAATTTGATTGTATGTTATTTTCCCCACAGAGGATGTTTCCCTGCCATTTTTGAGAAGGCATTTGGGGCATAAGTTTATTGAGATGAGTTAGGGCATATTGTACAGAGAAAAAGTAGTTTTCTGTTCTTGATACAAAACTTAATGATTTCCAGGTGTGTAATATGCATTACAATGAATAGTATTTTGAACTGTTACTCTAAAAAACCATCTTTTTAAGTGTGATCCATCCATATTATGTATGCATACTATTAATACATAAATGTAAAATTAACAGTTGTTTAACACTTGATAAACTACCTGTACAGTCAGTTTTAACATAACATATAGCCCCAAATACTTGTCAAAATACAGTTTTAAAATTTTAAAAAACAGCAAAAAACCCCTCTTTAAACTCCTGAGATCTTGTCTAATGTATGCGAATATAAATGCAATCAAGATGTACTGAAGGAGGACTATGGAAACTAACAGTGAACGTTTTCTTTAAAATACTTGCCCAAATAACAGAGAAATTCTAAACCTTATATTTTCATGATCTGCAGGGGTTGTTTTATGAAGGAAAACTGTTTTTGAAAAACATTTGTTGAAACATTTGTTGAAAAACTAGCTCAGGTAGTAAAAAAATCTGCACAGATTTTCTTCTATATTCATTCTATAAGAATGCTTTGCAATTTCCTAATTATAGAGTCTTATGAAAATTACTCTAGCTTTAATTTTTACAGAGCATATATGCAGTTTAATGTATACCACTGACCTCACAGTGAAAATTGAGTAAGCAGAGAACAGTAACTTGGAAATGCTAAAGAAATTTTTAGTGGCAATTAAGCTTCAGGATGAGCATAAAGCTCACAAAGACAAAAAATGCATTTTTTATTTATATATTCAAGTCAGGAGAAGTGATGACAAATACTATTTATTAGTGTTTCTCTTTGGATCAACAGTGGTAGGTAGATGAAACTATTTATGATACATGAAAATATAAGCCTAAGAACTTTCATCTGGAGAAACCATTGGTTGGCATGTACTCCCTTCTGACTAAATCAAGAGAAGGGACCTTCCACACTTAATTGTAGAGGAGTTCTTGGACCATTGTTTCTCACCTGTTGCTAAGGGACCAAATGAGGGAACCTGACATGAAAACTTGCTTCACATTCAGGAATTTCTACAATTTTGCCTGGACAGCATACAGTAAGTACTAGATTTGACCTAGTTTTAAACCAATAATATTTCTTGTTTTCAGGTGTAATGGTTAACAGGATTCAGTACACATTGGATAAATATGTTTCTCCTCTTAGTTTTTGAAGATCACAAATCTCTGAATTTTTTTCATATTTTATGTCAGAAAAAAAAATAAAGTCCTTTCATGTTTCATTTATTAAGAAAATAGACTGAATGGAAATATATTTAACTAGCTACCAATATTTTTAATATTTTCATTACAATATATTTTCTTGACTGATAAGTTTGTCAGTGTCACATCATTGCTCTGCTTAGTCCTGTTCTTTCTTCCATGATGAATGACAACTTCTCCTGACAGACAGAGCATGCAAAAATAAAAATCCAGATGTTTAGATTAATTTTTTTTGTCAGGATATAAAAAATTCATGAAAACAAAAAATACCAAACCCCTCTGCATTATTTTTTGTTTTGAAAACTAACAGTCCATTCAAGTACTCACAAAAGTGAAACCATCTTCCAGCTGTTGTGATTAAAAAACTAGATATCTAGCATAATGTGATTATAAAATCGTAAGCACAAAACTAAGAGAAAAGAAAGTAAAATGCATTATAATTAAGAAATAAAAAACCAGTGAGAATTATTCTGACTTAGATGCAGTCATTTGATTTTTCCCATGTTGTCTAAAAAAACATTGTTAGAGTGAAAAACATGCAAAGTGGAAACAGAAGTAACAGGGTAACAAACCACAGAGAATCCAGCTGTAAGCCAGTAGGTATGATGTAAAAACCATACACGACAGTAATAGCAGTAATGGCAAGTTTGCTTGAGGCCTCTCTCCTACCTATAGGCAGTAGTTGTTCCACACATTTGGCAGATAAAACATAAAAACTTGAGTTTACTAACTAATTTTTAAGAATGATCCTTGAATGATGAGTCCAGCAGAGAAATGAAGTAATAATTGGGAAGAAATAATTCTGTAACGCTTCAGTTCCCTTATTCAAAATCAAGGAATGGAAAAAGGAAAAAAAAAAAGATGAACAGAGGGAAATCTTCTGATTGTTACTGCAGAATAATCTTTGCATAGATTAATTGAATTCCTGTGTTGAAGATGTAGCTAATAAAATGTTGCTTGGTGGCTCAATAGAGATTTTTTTCCTCTCTGTGGTTATTAGGTCTATGTACATATGCAAAAACTACAGTGGCAGAACAAAACCAGTTCTTATGCCTTTCTTTATCTCATAAAAGGTCTTCATAGAAGCAGTGGAAAAGATACTAGTAGCCTTTGGAAGTTACTACTAGTAGTATATGGAATAACTTATTCTATAAAATTTATCTTGTGGTTCTGCTTTTTCTCCCCATCATAGCCAGATAACTAGACTAATTGGAAACACGTGAAGCATATAATCCCTTTTTTTCCAACATATTGGTCATTGCACTGTTCAAATATAATTTGGTGTCTTCTTCTAAGAATACAGAAATATATAAGTGAAAATACACTTTATCATGGATATCCTATGGTATTTGTTTATTTGCTACCACTTAAACTTCACATGGCTAAATTTCCATTTTGGGAGTTCTTGGTCATCCATCCAAAATCTTCAAAACCACTATAATCAGAGGGACTAACTGGATTTTTATTTGTTTCAGCAATATGGAAAGAGCTATCAACCTCCTGTTTGCAGTAATTTGCAGTGAGAGTTATATGCCTGTAACTTTTTCTACAATTATCAGGGTGCATGGTAGGGTTTTGGATAATAAAATCGTTTTGATGCTGTCTCAAGCAGCAGGTTGGAAGGTATTTGCTTAAAAGGCCACAATTAAAAAAAAAAAAAAAAGATGGATCATCATAACTTCATAAGTCCACTTTATGCAGAAGATAACCAATGAAGAAAGCCCAAAATAAATCTGTACAAGGAAAACTCTCAAATGAACAGATATGTTGTCTTTGTGGGAGAATAATACTTGTAAAATTGTGAATTTGTAAATATATGAAAGCTAATAACAAAAATTAAATTTGGAGATCAACTTGAACAAGGACAGGAGCATAAGTAATCATCTCCTTTGGAAAGAATGAGGGTTTTTGAATCTTTTAATCTCTAAATGTAAAAAAAAAAATACAGTAAGATTAGCAAAAGCAGAACCTATCATGACAAAAAAGGTTATTCACTTCTATCACATTGACTAGGGGTGAGCTGGATCACTAACACTGAAATACACTCCGAAAAGGAAAAAAAAAAAAAAAGACAATCAATTTGCTGTTGTGAAGGAAATCAGGGAAATGTTTAATAAGTCATCAGTTGTGTAGAGACTATTATATAATAGTAAGGGCACAGTGGAAAGCTTACTAATTAGCTACCAGTTTTTCTGCAATAATTTAAGTGAAAGTTTTGGGGTTTTTTGTTCGTTTTTTTTTAATTTCTTTTTTTTTTTTTTTTTTTTTTTTTTTTTTTTTTTTTTTTTTTTTTTTTTTGACAGGAACAGGCAAGAGCTGGTAATGTTTTATTTGATGAAGTAAAGATGCTCAGTATCCTCTGTCAGGAAGCCTGTTTTATTCTTGATTGTGGCAATGAGCTATATTACTGAGGAAATGCTCTGTCCTGATACATTTATAGATAGATGACCTTAGATAATAGCAGCCTATTTGAGTGAAAGGTTAACAGAACTGCACTTTCTGTGTAACAGGTAATGAAATTCTCATTCACTTAGTAAACAGCACAGAAAGTTTTCTGTCTACTCAGAAAAAGACTCATCTGGCCTCTAAGGAGTAAGAGAAATTTCAAGGAGTTTCGTGGATTAATTATCAGGAAAATACTTACTCTTCTGGCTGATGAAAAGATAAGATGAAAAAGGAAGAAACCTGAAAAATATCAGGAATGTAATTTGTATTCATTGTGCTTAAGATTTTTAAAATTTAGATGAGGTATTTGAATGTTTCTGCTCAGCTCCATTGTCTGGTTTTCATAAAACACTAAATAAGTACATCCACTAAATAAGTGCAAGGTATATACTTTCTTCCTTGTTCTATTTTTATTATTTATTTAAGGAAAGATAAAATAAAAATTGTTTTCCACTGTTGCACTGTTGATATCTTAAATAGGAAAATAAGGAATTTTTTTTTCTGTTGAAAGTATGTACCTTTTGCTTGACAGACTTACAGTAGAAGCAGTGGTTGCTTCTCACCTAATGAAATCGTCCAAAAAGGACAGAAGAAAGCACACAGTCCCTCTGCAATGGGGAAGGCAATATAAGAGAGGAAAAAATTAATTCATTCAAACTGTGATACCCACATAGTCTTCTCTCTTCTTGTGAAACCCACAACTCTTTCCTTCAAAAATAAATGGCTTCCTCTGAGATTTAAGGGAGTATATTATGTTAAACTTTGTAGTGTAGACAGCTCAATGAGTCAATATAGGTGAGATTCAGGACAAAGATAAAACAAATTACACACACATGTAGGTACTTTTCAGCATTTCACATGCTTGAGAGTAATAGAGACATCGCCATGGAAAAACCAGTGTGATACACAACTGGAAAACTGATACAACTGGAAAACAGATGCAATTTGTGAGGACAGACATCTCAGGTGTTATTAGACACTGATGTGTGGGCAAATGAGCTACAGCCACAGGTACCTGAATTCCTTTTACAGTGAATGGTTGCTTAAAGCTTGGTACACTTGCCTGAGATATTCTAGAGTTGTGTTTGATCTTCAGGGGCTGCTTTAGAATACCATAGACCAATGGATAGGTATTTTAACAAAAAAAAAAAAAAAAAAAAGTAGCTCATTATGGTTTCTGGTAAAAAGTATTTAAATAGCTTCATAGTCATGCAATTAAGTCAAGAGTTTTACGTTTACACACTTCTAGAGCAGTGATTGAAGGTCACCCACTGTAAAAGAATTTCATAATCAATGTGGTTATGTCATGAGAACATTATGTAGCCATCATGCCTGGTTTTTATGACATATATATACAAATGTGTATGTATAAGCATGAGAGTTATAAATAATTACATGAAAGAGCAAATTGCTTCTTCAAGTAATTAATATATCCCTAGGAGAATAAAACAAAATATACAGTAGCTCTCTAAGATTCATAAAATTTAGTCTTTTCTAGAGGAAACAGTTTCTTAGACATTGACTTTAGAAATAAAAAATTCCATCAATACTGTAATCAGAAAATTAAAACCTGAAGCATGATGAGGAAATTTAATTGATGCTTCTTATTTCTTTTTATTCTCTGTTAATAATGCCTTCTATTTTCTACTGACGGTGCTAAGTTATTAGTAATTTATTAATAGAGTTCATTGAAAAATTCTAACAAGTCTTTAAAATATTTTATTATTAATTTAGTAGAGAATTACAGTTAGCTAAAATGCCATTGGTTAACTCTCCGGTAATTTATTAATCTTTGAGGAAGATATATCTAGGATATTTTATAAAAATTTACAACTAAATCTCTATTTTCTGGAAGTGTTGACAAATGTAAGAGATTAATAAGGAATGTGGAAAATTATTTTATTTATGTGACTATTTAGATGATCTCAGACAATATTTTAACTTTTGTAGAAGACTGAATAGACTTAAACTTTTTTCCTTTTTGGGATCAGGCTGGCTGCATATTGGATGACAAAGATTTTCCCCATCCATTGTGTTTCCAAGTTTAAAAAGTAATCTAGAGTGCATTGAGCTGCATTTATTCTCTGGGGACATACCTACTTGCATCTGATTAAAATATACTGAGTGTATTCATAAAGAAATGGCAAGACTCCATCAGCTTAAACTGATATGGTGATGGTATTAATGGCCATTTTAGGACATTGATTAAACTTTCATTTTTACAACACCTTCCCCTTTCCCCAGTCCCAATACATGCACCTCTGTCCCTTCCTAAGGACAATGAAAAAGATGCTGAGTTACGTGTTTCAGCTCTATAGTTCTCTCTACATTTTTCATAAACAGAAATATATACAATTAAATGAAAACCTCTACACTGTCTAGATCTCATAGTTCGTTTGGTATAAGAAACTCTACTAAAGATAATTAACCCAAAATTTTAAAGGTAGACAGAAAAAGGTAGAAATATCATAAGGAAAATGCTGTTATAAGGGAATGAACAAGGAATTAACAATACATAAATTGTAATTTATTAATTTACAGCTGTTTGCTTCAATTGCTCCTTTAATATATTCAAAACAGTTTGGAAATATGGTCTTCTGAGGGAATGGTAAGACTTAATGAATGGAATTACTCTCAAAGGGAGCTGGTGTTCAGGTCTGACATTTTCCTGGAGAGCCAAGATTAACTTCTGATAAAAAAGAAATGGACAGATACATGGATTAAAGTATAGGGCAACATAGACAAAAAAATTGTAGCTAGCCATATGTGAGACCATCTAAAACTTCAAATGAGACCCATGTTTATTTATTGTCTAGTTCATATGTACTGAAAACATTAGGAAGATTCACATCGGTCTAGAAAGAGAAAGAAATTAAAATTGATTGCTGCCCGCAAAGTGAGTTAGAGGAGAATGTTACAATATCTGTGTTATTCAACATTGCTAATACTGAGGAGGACAAGGTGTATAGCAAGGAGGTGTCTGCCTTCTTTGTGTGCATTTAGAGACAGTGATGAATGAACAGTGTATTCTGTGTTTCTGTTCAGATGGAAGAATCATCTTAGATCATTGTTTGTTCTGTGGACACACCTGGAGAATAGGTCAAAGCAGTCATCCACTAGTTCTCCTACTAGAAGAACAGAGTGTCATTTCTACTTCCATAAATAGCTTTGATCTGTGGCTCAAACCTCTTGTGAAATGAATCAAAGCTTTGTGTTTTAAATGTCACTAAAAAAATGTCAGCCCCCCCAACCCAATTTTCTTTCTTTCCAGTCCAGCACACGGTATAAATTCAAACAAGATCTATTCAAAGATACCCAGCCTCAAAAAGGGCTCTCATCTTTCCAGTTGTTCAGCTAATACACTGAGTCCGGACATCATCCTTATATTTGCTGCTCAAGGTAGCAGCGCAGTCCCAGCTGTGCATTGGACATGGTAAAATCCCCTTGTAAGGAATTTCTGTGTAAATAAAGGTTTTTCATCTGGGGCTTTAATATTCCGTTTTCACACGATCAGTCTCTGAAATGAAAATAAAAAACACATTCAGGGCTTCTGTAAATTTTATTCATCTGCTTATTGTCTGCACAGCCTGTCCAATCAATTAGGATTTATTAGATACAGACACTTCTGGGAAAAATTATATTCCTTCTGTAATGAGGAAAATCTTCTGAGAGGATTTATTTCTTTATCACTTGTGGGAGAAGAGGAATGGTGAGGGAAATGAGCTGCTACAGATAACATAAAAGATACAAGACACTATGCAGAGGTAGCAACTAGTTGTGGTTGGTGGTCCTGCTTGGTAAGGTACCTTCTTCTGGGTTGATACCCCCAACTTATTTCGTTATAGCTCGGTAGAATGCACAGCCTTCCAGCTGACAGCTGCAGCACAATGGCCTTAGCAGTCAGTGCAAGATGCTGACAAAAACTGTTGAATTCAGGCCTCTGTGAATCGGTAGTCCTCTCCAAATGGGACCTGTGATAGTTCAGGCTCTGCTTTTCCGTCATTTTATCTTTTCTTCCTGTTGATTTGTCAGAGATAGGTGCTTTCTTCCATATTCTTTGTTAGTTTTTCCTTCATAATCTATGAATTTACAGCAGCTTTCCGTGAAAATCCAAAAAGAAGTAACAGCAGTGAAAATTAGGTTGGATATTCCCTACTGAATGAACTGTGAGTATTGACACTGCTCCAAACATTAACAGTGAGTGCATAAAAGTATTTTAAAAAACCAAGCCAACAATACTGTAGTCAGAAAGAGAAGTCTACCTTTCTGCTCCTTGGAGAGAAAATCTATACAATGTTAGGTGAGTGCAACCAAATACTTATTAAACCAAAAAGAAAAAAAAAAAAAGTAGTAAGCCTGAGTCAGCAGAGACTACATAAATGAGTCTAACAGGAAGTTCTCTAACATGATTAATCAGAAGAAACTTATGGAACTCCTAAAGTTTTTCATCCTGGAACTCCAATATAAAATAAAAATCCTTCTCTGAAAACTTCTGCAAAAAACCACAAGTACTTTTCAAACACTTCCCATGAGCCACTAAAGGAGGAAAGAAGCAACTCAGCAAGAGTTGTTACAAACAGCCATAATATTCTAACCCTTCTAACCCTTCAAGATTTATAAAAATACATCTTTCTCTCAGGTAGATATATTTCCCAACATCTAACTAGAAACCCACAGCTTGGTCCCAGGAAGAGGCATCCCACCAATGACCCATCCCAGAGTGACATTATGACTTGTCCTAAATGCCATTAAGAGTAAGGTCAGTTCTCACAATCCAAGACCAAACATACTGCCCCGCTTATGTGAAGTACTTCTTATTCTGCACAATATTCCTCCATAGAAAGGAAATACATGGCTGAAAAAAACTAGCTTTGTTTTGTAATGAAATCACAAATCATAAAATGTTGTAAACCAAGTGGTCAGAGTAAACTTTTTTTTTAATTCAATCAAATCGTGTAGATCAATAGGTCTTAGGATAAACCTAAAAAAATTATTCCAGTTAGGAAACTGTAGATTAAAAGCAGTAATTCTTCCAGGATATGAGAATCTTGGACTATGGAAAGATGCAGTTTTAATATCATGTTGTGTTTTTCCAGCGTCTTCCTGCACACTTCTTATGATTCACATGTTATTATTTCACCAGTTTCATTGTTTCTTACCATTAATTTCTTATTAATTTTCTGAACTATAGGTATTAAATGTCTTTTTACATGTAAAAAGATTTTTGCAAGCTGAAATCACTTACCTCTCGTGTTTGGCTAATATCTTCATATTTCTTTCATATTTGTGGTTCAAAACCTATGGAATACCTCATCAAATTTGTATAAGCATTTTGAGTTTTGTTTCTGACTTAACTATACTAATATACATTACTTTCCCTTTTTTTACTGACTGATCAGAGTTTTCTGTCATATGTCTTACCAGTGTTTGCTTCTGGGGCCTTATTTATATTAGCTCCTTTATATATATATATTATTTATATATTATTTATCAATGTTTTTATGTATAGCTTAGTTTTCTCTTTTCCTGTCCCTTTTTATTTGTATGATTGAAGAACTTTCACTACTTGTTTTAATTTTCTTTCCAAGTTTCAATTCAACTAGGCTTTTGTCCATTCTTGTTTTATTTTCGCCCTTTTTTGACCCCTGAGACAGAGCTCTCCTTGCTGATCAATACCTCTTTTTATTCCTTTTAAGTTCTTTATTCACTCTTCATATCCTATGTGAGGTATTTCTTCCTCCAGAGAAGTCTGTACCTCTTTCCTGCTAAGACCTTTTTTTTCGCTCTTGCTTGCAATACAAGCTTCAGACAGTGTTTGCACCTTTGACTTAATTCCATGCTGCCACTACATTCAAATCCTTGAATTATCTGGTTCAGTAAACGCTAATAACTAATTTCTTAGTTTCCTGAAGTTTGCTCTTCTAAAACCCCAGAATTCAGCCATATGTTCATTTTTGTTTGTGTTGCAATCAGCTCATTATTACTCAGTATAAGCTAATTTTTTACAACCAGCCCCTGTACTTCTCCTCCTTTCTGCTTACTTAAAGTAACCCTAAAGTAGCACCAGCACCTCTGTTACTTCATAAATGATGTTTTACATAAATTTGTTAATCAATGTATTAAAAAATGTTTAAGACCTCCTGATACCTAGAAGGGCATTTTTTTTCATATGGATTTCAGAAAATTAGTCTTCTACATCTATGTCCTTTCCTTTCCTTTCCTTTCCTTTCCTTTCCTTTCCTTCCTTTCCTTTCCTTTCCTTTCCCTTACTGTTCTTTCCTTTCCTTTCCTTTCCTTTCCTTTCCTTTCCTTTCCTTTCCTTTCCTTTCCTTTCCTTTCCTTTCCTTTCCTTTCCTTTCTCTTTCTTTCATTCTTTCATTATTTTGTTCTTTCATTCTTTTGTTCTTTCATTCTCTCTCTCTCTCTCTTTTCCTCTTTTTCATTCTTACAGAGATCACTACTACATTCCAATCCTGGATGCTGGGGACTAGAGGAAGGTCCCATTAGTATGATTCCTAAACATACCTCTCCAGAGTGACTTCTGCATTGAAGAATTCTGTTTCATAACTGTGGAGTTTTGTTTTTGCTTTTAAAATCCTTATGCTTTTATTTTCCTTCATTCATATAAACCTCTTTTTCATGTTTCCATATATATCAGAATTTTTAGGACTTCACTGACTACTACCTAGGTTAAAATTCCTTGTTAAAGTTAGCATGAATCCTAAAATACTGCTAGACTATGTAAGCAAAATTTATTATTTGAGAAAAGTAACCTCTCCATGTCTGAGTATTAAAATTCCTGACATGTTCCTGTTAGTAGCCGTCCCTGTGGTACATGTCAGTCCTCACAGATTTTACTGTGTTTCCCCCCTTTCTTGAAGAAATAGTGTAATTTCCTGAAATTCCATTTCCCATCAAGTCTTTTTATATCCTATGTGTAATCAGTCTCAGTTCACATCAGTGAGAACTTGATGGTAACTTTTATTCTTCCAGTATGAAGGATAATACATATCTTCTTCCTTGCTACAAAAAGCAGCAATCTGGGTCTTGCATTCTTTTTTCAAAGGCAAATCCAGATTGTGTGATTCTTTGCAAATTAGGCAGTCCAGAGGAATCATAAAGGGAAGAATGAATGTTACTGTTAACATTTTAGTGATTTAATATTTCAGAGAAGTAATTTCAGAAACACCATTTTGATATTATGTTTAAATTGACTGATGAGGCCATGTCTGTCATTTTTGGATTCCAGGTTACAAATATATTTCATAAAAGCATAATGCCATCTAAAATTACTAAACCAAAAATAGTCTCAGATTTTGAAGTACTGCAGCCCATGTAGACATGTCTGTATTATCCTGAAGAAATTAACAAAATGATAAAATGTTATGTTGTATAAATTTTTTACAAAGCCATATCTGTGCTTCTTGCTCAGAACTGAGCGAGCTCTATAAATCTAATGGAACACAGAGTTCGGAATTAAACATTGTCATTAGTTGGCCGTTTTACATAAAGTTGAGTAATGCACAAAACCTTCACAGTACTCCTAAAATCAATAATTTAGAGCTAAGTTGGAATTTAAAATGTTCATGTTCCCTTGATATAAACACTCCTGTGGAATCAAATTGAGTTAAAATGTATAAGTCATCAAGATATGCAAATGTAATCTGTGTATGTAAATGCAAAAGCAATGATCAGGGTGATACAGATCTGCAGCATGGCTGCTTTTGCTTGAAACTTGTTTTAAAGTCCTATTAACTGTAACTACAAGAAACTTCACTATATCAAGTTTATTAAAAAGTCCACGATATTATTCAAACATGCTCTCCACATTTGAATGTTTAGCTAGCTCATGCTAGCTCATATTCTAATCATTAATGGAAATTCACACAGCAAATTGAAAGAAAAACTCCATCAACTTTCTGCCTGCAAAAGTTTTAGTTGTTTGTTTAAACAATTTTCTCAGAGAGTCATGTCTCAGGAAAGTAATTCCACAGTTTTCATACCTTTTTGATCAGGTGTGGAAATACTTGATTTGCTGATATTATGCCCAGATTTTGATTCTCTGAAAGAGTTACTGAGAATTCTAAGAATCTTATAAAACGTTTTAATCAATTAGACATCCAAATTCAGTGCACAGGATATTTATGAAGTAAATTCTAAAAATGCCCTGGATTATGTTAGATCAAACATAAATCAAACCTTTAGCAATCTATACAGGTATTAATTAAGCCTTTAAAATCAGCACCTTTTTTGATATTGATTAAAAAAAAAGAACAAAAAGAAACCAAAAATGCCAAACCAAAGAGGGTTTTGCTTCATTTTACAGATAGATTCACAATGCCTATGCCTTACTGCCATACCCATTCAGAGTTCTTTTTCTCATGGAAGCTTTAGTAGTCTTTTTAAAATATAGATTGCCTCCAATACCTTGTCCAGAAAGATCACATACGTTAGGATATCCACATTTACCATGTGTAGATCTAGAGAAATGAGACTTTGAATCTGCCTTCTGTCCCAAAATGATATTTAAATGTTTATACAGAAGAAAAAATCCAATAAGAGAAAGTGAAGCATAACTGGGTTAGAAGCAGAACCCTCACTGAATGCATCTAATGAGCAATTTTGAAAAACTTATAATGTGGTCTGTATTCAAACACAGAACTATATAACACATTATTCTGCTTTGCAGCTGAGGTAGTGTAACACTGAGATATTAAAGGTTGAATCTACAAAAGATTTTAGATGCAGTACTGTCTACTGATTTTCAGAACAGTCTGCTTAACCCATATCCACTTCATGAATCTTGATCAGGTAGACAAGAGAAAATGAAGCTGCTGAGACCTGCAATAGGGAAAAAATTCTGAATGTATTCAGAAGTAGGACTAAGATACTTGGGAAATATTTATGGTTAACTTACTAAACTTTCTAGGGATTTAAATGTTGAATTTATTTTTTCAATTTAATTTTTTTTTTTTTATTTTCACAACAGAATGACTATATTTCTTTGTGGATTTGAAACTGACAAACTTTTTCAAGGTCAAACAGGACATTTGTGGTAAAGCTGTCAAAAAGCTTGTAATCTCCTGGGCCCAAGATCAATGCATTACTCACAATATTGCCTTATCTCAATAGAAATAAGACTAAGATATTGTGTCTTGCAAGTTGACTTAATTGCTACTATTGTTTACATAAACATTAGAGTGTGTGGAGCATTCTTATAAATTGTGTGCAACACCTGCAATTAATTTTGATGTTCATTTGCAGGTCTTCATGTGCAAGATTTGCTGGTACTAAATAACTTCCCTATCTTTCTGCTAAAAAAAAAAAATAATGACTAGTCAAAATCAAGACTTCACTATATGTGCTTGAATGATGATAGAAACTTGATAAAGTCATTAGTGTCTACTGGACTCTACCTTCTAAATATTCCTGTATATCAACAAACACCTTTCTTTCTGACTATGTCTTGGAATACTAAATATTTCACTGGATTGAGTGAAATAAATCTATATACTTCTGATTTTATATCATTAAGACTGGGGATAATCTTATAAGTGAAAATTAAATAATGAACTCTAGAAAAACCTAATAATAAAATTTTCAATTTTAAATTTGCTACAGCTTTATTAAAAATAGAGGCTCTTTTACTGATAAAGTTCTGAAAAACTGAAATATTTCAGTTGGATTCAGTATTTCCTTTTAATTCCACTTCTTTTCTTTAAATCCCTCCTACTCCCAATATGTTCAGAAATTGTTTTACCAAGGCCTGCTTGATGTCAACTTTATTCATTTTACAGCAGCCTTGCAATATGAATGTCCATTTTGTTCTGTGAAAAAAATCCCCATATTCTTCAAAAACTCATGGCTAGTGAACAGCAAATCAGGACTTTGTCACACATAGAAAATAATTGATAGTGAAGCATTCTGAGTAGGGAGAGCTTTTTTTAAGATAGAGTGTTCAGGAAATACATTGTTTTTTCTTTATGCAATCTGCCAATGATGTCAGCTATGTAAATGCATATGAATGGAATAATGAATCTGTCACTTTAGCATGATAAAATAAGGGTTTTCAATCTTCAAATTATCAAACTTGATATGCCTATAGTACCTTTACTGATTTAATAAATAGGAAATTCAGGAATTGGGTGTTTCTATTAGTTTAAAAATAGACTCTTACAGTTTCAGATATTTGGCCTCACGTACCAGTCCAAATCTTAAAGAGTGTGACACTTATTCAGAGGCTTCCTTTCCCTACCAGATTTCTTTTGCCCAGAATCAAGCTTTTTACTTGGAAATGGAAGAAAGTCCTTCATTTTTTAGTTAGTTATGTTCATAGATCACTATGGACTGGGGAAATCTCTTCATTGTCTCCAAAAAACTCTAAATGAATCCTACTACAGAGATTTTTGAAGACACAGTCCTAACTCTGTTTATTAATAGAAATCATGCGTCTTAATGAATTTTGTGAATGCTATGACACCCCATTATCTGGAAATTTGTCACTGAGAGTCTAATCCAAAGGGATTTTAGATAACTGCTAAACCATATCAAAATACAGGCAAGCAGTTTCGACATGCGCAATCTGCTATTTTTTCCCATATACTCAGTTTTTTGTCCTGACAGGTCATTCCTTTGTGGATTACTTAGCAACCTTTTGAGGAGAACATTTTGACACAAATTAAGTATATGCTTTTACTTGAAACAAATAGAAATATTTATTTGCTCATTCAATGGGAGATCCTGCACTAAGCCCAAATAGATCGGCAATTTCTAGACATTTCTTGTTTTATGACATCAGATGCAGCTGACATCTTTTTACTGATCACTTAATGCAAATGGCATTCTGCCACAACTACTAAACCTAGATAAAGGCTTCTAACTCTAGGATGCTTTGGGGATAAAATGAGGCTTTTAAAGCTGTAAGTAATTAGCTAAAATGTTTATAAAAGAAAGAAAAGTGTGTTGAACTTTTTTAACTGAAGTATTTACATTTTCTAACTGACAAAGCCCTTTAATACATTTTTGTGTGTGTGTGGGTGTACCAGCTGTTCTATATGTAAAGCAATACTGAGTTTTCTGTGGCTGTTAACCATTACAAAATTCTTTCTCGAAAGGAACTGTGCCTTATGGTATAAAGTCTGTCTGTCAGAAAGTTTAGTTTTTTAATACATAGTGTAGTTTTTCACACTATCTAACTTCAAGTACCTCATTTGCATGCCTAAATTAGAAAACAATCTCCTCCAGAGAGTTCAGATTTCTTAAGCTTACCCCTGACCACTTAAGCCAGACACTAGATAGGAATGATCCATTAACTGCCAATGGCTGTGAGAGGAACTAAGTGGGTAGATGGGAGTATCTCAGCTTTATGTAAATCTTAATATATTACTCACATATATATGCATATGTATGCCATAATTTTTTTGTTAATGTTTGTAAGTAATCAAAGCATCATAATGAGGAAAAGTGTATTTGTGTAATACAACATGACAAAAAAAAGAGTGGGCTTGAGAACAATCTTATGTAGGCTCTACTGACTTAAAGAACACAAAGAAAAAGTCTTGTAATATCAAGAATTTGTGTAAGAGACCTTAAAGATTGAGTATGTATTGCCTGTATTACTACCAGGGTTTGCAATCCTCTTTAAAGAGTGCAATCTCTATTTTCATTGTCCATTTTCAATTAAAAAAGTATTACTGACAAGAAACAAACAAATACTAACTGAACAAATTAGTTACAGTATTTTCCTATTCCTTTGTGGAGGAAAACTTTTCAATTAACTGTTTCCAGGTGTGTGTTTTAGCATTATTGCTTTGAGAATTTAACTGACAATAGCAACAAAAAAGTGTGTAGAACGAGTGGTTGTATAATTTGTTATAGCAGTCAAGCACTCCTAGGTGCTCAGTAGTGCATCTCAATTGCAGTGTTATGCCAAATGCTGTGTTCTTTTGACCTCCAGAATAATGTGTCTAGGTGTGCTATAAATATTTAATAGCCCCTTTAGTTTCCTATGTAATTATTTGAATCTTGAATGGATACACAGTAAAGGGCTGATGAAAATATTGGGGAACAATAAAGACATTGTACAAATTATTTTAATTATAAAACAAATCTAGTTTATTCCAAGTGGATAAATTATAATGTCAGAGCTATTAGCAATGGAGTCTCAGACATTCACCATCCTGTATTATCTGCAAAAGTCCTGGATCCATTCATCCAGAATACTTAGAAGGCTGATGCAAAGGGATGATTAAAAGTACTGTGCTTTTTTTTTCAGCTAAAAGCCTCACTGACACAGCTAACAGTGAGATCTTTCTTTCCCCAGATAGCCCAAAGATGAGGGATAGCTGGGTATACCAAAGGGTTTGGCTTCTTCTGTGCTACAGGGAAAAAGGAAAGAATGGTGTCTTGCAATTCCCTGAGCTCCTACCTGAAGGCTGGTTTCCACACTGATGAGCATTGCGGTTATGTGACTTATTCTTCCACTTGGCTCTTGACCTCTTTTCTCTAGTGAAGTTAAGATCAGGAGTCTTGTTTGTCTGAAAAAAAGGAGGTCTGTGGTAACCAGAGATTGACCTGGAAACTGCTACCCTAGGAGGATGAAAATTTTATTTAGTATCATTTGCTGCACGTAGTCAGTGATAAAGTATGAACTACCTATGCTGCGTTTTTATGCTACTCTGAAATCACACTTTTCTTGTAATTACTCCTAATTCATCTGCATGCACAAGGACACAAGTGCACATGCACAAGTGCATGCATGCACAAGTAATACAGGGATCTTTTCCTTGTTGTTTGCTAAATACAAAATTCTAATACTTGTCCAATTATTTGGGTATTCCTTTTGGTTTGGATTTCATGTACTACAACCGTCAATACATATATTATGTATAAATAGATATTATTATTTATTAGAATAAAGCTGTTTGCTAACACATATATATTTCTAAATCTGTTTCCTTTTCAACTCCACACATTCATCATCAATTTAACCATAAAAAAAGATTGAGATAAAAAGTGGATTTTTTTTCCATTTAATCGAACATAATTAACACCTGCAGTCAGCTGAATATATATTGAATTATTTTGAGAATACTTTCTTTGTATATCAGTTGAGAATGCCAAGCTAAAAAAGAAAAGGCTAAAATTTACCAGATAACTTTATCCATGAAATCACAGAATGATTTTCATTGGAAGAGACTTTAAAGTTAATTCCAATCCCCCTACCTTGGGCTACATCTTTCTCTAGACGAGGTTGCTCCATCCAAACGGGATTTAAACACCTCCAGGGACAGGGCATCCAATGTTTCTCTGAGAAACCTGTTCTGGTTCCTACCACCCTCTGGGTAAAGAATTTCTTCCTCATTTCTAATCTAAACCTACTCTCCTTCAATTTACAGCCATTCTCACTTGCACTATCACTGCATGGCCTAGTCAAAAATCCCTCTCCAGTTCTCTTGTTGGCCCCTTTAGATATGGAAAGGTGGGTATAAGGCCTCACCAGAGTCTCCTGCAGAGTGAATAATTTCAATTCTCTCCTGTCTTCATGGGAGAGGTGCTCTAGCCCTCTGACCATCTTCATGGCCTCCTCTGGATTCACTCTGACAAGTCCATGTTCTTCTTATACTAGGGGCCCTAGATGTGGTATTCCAGATGGCGTATCACAAGAGAAGAATAGAGGAACAGAATCCCCTCCCTCACTCTGCTGGCCACACTGCTCTTGGTGCAGTCCAGGACATAATTGTCTTTCTGTCTGTAAGTGCACATTGCCAGCTCATGCTGAACTTCTCATCAACCAACACGGCCAAGCCCTGTAGAGCTTCCCTCAGTGCATCTTCCCCCCAGCCTGTGCTTGTGCTTGGGATTGCATTGACCCAGGTTCAGGATCATCATATCCTAGAACCCTAGAACATCGTGAGTTAAAAGGAACCCACTAGGATCATCAAAGTCAAACTCCTGACCCTGCATGGAACAGCCCCAAGAATCAAACCTTGTGCCTAAGAGCATTATTCAAGCTCTTCCTGAGCTCTGTCAGGCTTGGTACCATGACCCCTTTCTTGGGCAGCATGTTCCAGTGCCCAACCATTAATATCCAATATAAATCTCCCTAACCTATCCTAAACAGCTTCATGCTGTTCCTTCACATCCTGACATTTTAGTCACCAGAGAAAAGAGATGATCTTGAACTTGCCCTTATTGAACTTCATGAGGTTTGCATAGGCTCCCCTGTCAGCCTTGTGAAGATCCCTCTGCTGTACCACATAGCTTCTTGCATTGTTTATTTGCCAAAAAAAACCCAAAAAGCCACAAAAAACCCCATCAACACACAACAAAAACAAATACCAAACCCTAAAACCACATAGAACACAGGAAAATATGTTATTAAACTTTGTAAAGATTAATTTCTTTCTCTGGAGTACCACCTGTATTATTGGGACCCATACATTAAAGCACTGACAATGAATTTAGATTGCTAAAGGCTGAAGGAGAGTTGGACCCCTTCTAGTATTTAGATCTACTGAAGCAATTTCGAGACACATATTGATGATACTATAAGGCTAATATTGATTATAGTCTACTGATTTAAATTTATTAATTTATGCCTCATCATCAGGAAAAAAGAGAGTTGATCTTTTCCCTAGTATTTTTTTTTTTTGTCATTTTTATCCCTACACTCTATTTCTAGAAATACAGTATAAAAACTGGTGCATTCTGTTACAATTACTTAAATGGATATTAGGACATTAGGAATTATTAGATATTATGAATATTGGATATTAGGAAAAAGTTTTTCACAGAAAGAATGATAAAGTTCTGGAATGGCCTGCCCAGGGAGGTGGTGGAGTCACCACTTCTGGATGTGTTTAAAAAAAGACTGAATGTGGCACTCAGTGCCTTGGTTTATTTGAGGTGTTAGGGCATGGGTTGGATTTGATGATCTTTAAGGTCTCTTCCAACCTAGTCATTCTGTGAATTCTGTGAATCACAGAAATATGGGTAGTCTCTCTGAATTATTTTTTTGTCTAACTTTTCCTTTTACAATAAAAGCAAAAAAGCCAGAAATCCTTTCAGAGTTGAAACACCATGACTCAGCTGTCGTTACTCCTTCTGCAGTGCATCATTTCCAAAAAATCTCAGAGAAGAGGAGGCCATGCCCCCTGCCAGAGATTGGTATGAACTAAAAAAGTGGAATAGGTAATGTTAAAGTCAATGCAAACAGAACCTGATAACCTGAAAAGCCAGTTGCTATGCTGACAGCTACATTGCTCCTGATAAATAAAGGGGTCTTTAAAACCAACAGCACCTCAAAGCCAAGTGGCATGAACTGGCTCATATTTACAGTGCCAAAGGGCTACCCCCTGCCTCTCATGAGAGCAGATTAATAATTGAGCAGAGTGCTCAAAGTGGGAAGGTGTCCAGCGTCTGAGCTCACCTCCTGCCTTTCTACCATTGCAGAGTCAATTGTGCGTCTGAAGCCAGGGCCAAAACTGTAAGGAAAGACCAAACTTCCATATCCTGGCTGGATATCTGTGCCAAGGATTTGAAAAAAAAATCCCGGAACTAACTGAAACAAAATGCAATCCAGACCACTCAGGAATTATAGGCTCTCCAGAAAGGGATACATTTTATCTGTGTTGGTCACACAGAAGCTTTATCAAGGTAATCAGTGTGTAAATCTTTCTACAGTACAACTGACTGACTGGAATATAGGATCTTCCTTGTTCAGTGTTTTGTAGACTGCCATACATTCAAGCATCAAAATACATGTAAAATCCACAGAAACTCATTTACACTGGAAGATTTCTACACTTAGAAAGGATGAGGGAAATTTACAGTAATGGAGGCTGGACACCACAGTAGCAATAGAAAAGCTAAATATTTTTGAAGATCTAGTATTTATTGGCTTTTAAAAATGGGTGAATAAGTACCTGCACTGATTATCTCCAAAACCTTCCCAATTTTCTGTATTTGATATATAATATGTCTAATTTCATTATCGGGAAGTCCATTAAAATTTTTGGTATTGCAATTTCCTATTGGAAGTTTGGGCTGTAAATTTCTAATTGAGGAGACATACTCTGAGCAACCCTCTCCATCAGATTTAATCTGTTGAATAATGAGGTTATTTACCTCTCTAATGCAGTTGGTGGTGAGGCTGTGCCAGCTATCTCCTTGTTTCGAGTGTCAGTTTGACTTAGTAGTTAATCTTCATCTCTCTGAACAAGAGGGTTTTGTTTCATATTGTATTAGCTGATAGCCATGATGATATTGCAGACGACTGGTAATGAGGTTCAGTGGTTGGATGTCATGAAGATGCTATCTTTAGAGTGAGATCTTACACCACATTTTCATTTGCAAGTCTCTGATTATTTTTTTCAGACATATGTTAAAAATCCTGTAGCACTCTGGGATTTGGTCAGCTTTCCTTATCTAAATTAATACCATCACAGACTTAATTAACACCAATATAAATAATCACAGCTGTTTGTATTATAGATCTGAATGCAAAATGCTGTGTTTGCATAAGCTGTTACATTACCACAAAAAAAAGTTATTGCTTTCGTAGAGGAATGCAACTTACATAAAAACAACCAAATGTAAAATGAAATTAAACAACAGACCTTTTATTTCTTTAATTGCATTATTGTTGGTATGACAGTGCTATCATCTGTGTTAGTGAGAAGCTTTTGACAAATAGAGAAAAAAATTCATGCAATATTTTTCCTTACTGAGCACCCATTAAGAGATATTGTTGCTGTCATTATTTAAAATATGGCTTGCAGGTTACACCTAAGAAAAATGCAACTTTCTTCAAATAATGAAATGCTTACTAGTTGTTTGGAAGATACCCTTTTTACAGGAAAGTCTTCTATATATTTCCTGTATTTACTTGAAGTTTTCTTCCTTAAAAAAAAAGTAAAAATCAAAATTTACCTCTTTAATAGAAACCAACAACTAGAAATAAACAAAACAACAAGAGCCAAGTAAGGATAATCACTTTCTGCATTATCTCTAGGACTTAAAAAAAAAAAAATTTAGATGTTAGATTACATTTTGCCAATATCTCAAGCTAAAAACTTGTAAAATTTATGGTAACAGCAATATTAACTTCAAGCCATTTTTAATCAGAAAATGAGGAAAAGTAATATTTTCGGACAACTTGAGTACGGGACTTTAAGCAGTAAGGAAATATGTACAACTCTTGTAATATGGAATATGGACAGCAACTCTTGGTATTTAAAAGTAATAAGGAAAAATGTTGATTTCATCTGCATTTGCTGGAAACCTTACCAAAGGGAAAGAAGAGTTAGAAGAATTTTACAAAGCAAATCATAATAAAAAAACAATACTGAGATGGAAAACCCGAACCCTCAGAAGGCAAACCTACATGCTAAATCATAATTTTATGCTTTTTGAGGAAGCTAATACAGCTGTTACAATCATTCTATTAAATTATTTTTGTCTCAGACACTTCATACAGTGAATGGATAGCTGTTTTCAAGTGGAAAGAAATCCAATATTTTTTTCTCTTCAATATTAAATGTTGTAGTAATGTATTTACAGCAAAATATTCAAACTTTCTTTCAAAGATATATTTGTTATATTTAGGTATCATTGTCATGGACTTTCCTATAATACTTATGCCTCTGGAATTCGAATGATTCAAGAATTAATTTATCTCCATACACTCCATAGTGAGGGAGAGATTGTCTTAATTGAGGAACTTAGATGGAGACTGAAAAGATGCACTGATATTTGATGTCAAATTTGATTAATGTAAGTCTTGATTTTAAAGGGAAATCAGCTTCCTGAAGGTTTTTGCGTTCATAGCACAGATCCAATGACTTTAATTGCAACTGAGAATACTTACTATTGGTTCATATGAGATTCTAGGGTGTCAGAGTGTACACTGATTTTAAAAAACACAAACTGAAAAACCAAAACCAAAACCCAGCTCCAAAGTAACATTTGCTTTAAAGTCACAGCAAGCTGAAATTAAATATGTAAAGTATGCAGGTTTTGCCACACAAATCAAATACTTTAACCACAGAACCCTTTTTTCCCCTCTTGAAACATTTTTGCTTATAGAGCTTAACATACTTTCAGATAATTTGGTAGAAGGTTTAGGGATTCTTTCATCACTTCATTACACTGGCTGTAATGCAGGCATATTCTCTCTCCACAGCAAATTGAACAAGATTCCTGCCAGAAGCATGATTAAACTCTGCATAGGGATGTGGACCCAAAATCATGCTTTATATGAACAACCTTCTAGTATTTTCTTAATTTTTAATTTTTTTTTAATTTTATTTGCCATTTTACTACTTGATTTTTGACCATTAATAATCTCTGAACATGAATTTTTGATGTGTAGCACCATTTTTTATTAAGAGTCTAATTAAAATCATTACAATAAATTGTGTACTTTGTACCATCACCAAAAATATCTCACACTCTGCCACTTGAGCTGATTGAATACCAAAAATGTGCTCTCTAAACCAACACTCACAAGGGAGGTCACCAGCAGCAGATTTTACAGGTATCCGCTGTCATTTGCATTCCCTTCAAACATTGGAGGGAATCATATTTTAATAAGACAGGTTCTGTTTTCCTATTTTCTTCAGATATGCCTATCTAAACTGCCTGCTATGCCTTTTCCTCAAAACTCTAGTTTTATCGTCTAAATTTTCATTCCAATTGCGTCCTTCTAATATGGAGAGCTCTGCCATCCCATTCCTATATAAATTTGCTTTGATGTCTCTTGCCTGAACTACTACTACTACAATTTTTAGTAGTTCCCATTTATTCTAATACTGCCCTAGAAGTTCCTATTTTGTTCTCTTTATTCAAATGGTTCTCTTTTTTTGGTGCTTTGTTCTTCATACAATCTATCTCTCCTACCTTTCTTCATTTGCTTTTTTTAGTGACTTCCACTCCTATCCTTATTCCTTGGGTTTCCATCCAGTCATCAAAATGACTTCTTAATTATGTCCTTCCTTCCTTCCTTCCTTCCTTCCTTGGTTCTTGTTTAAGCCTTTTAGTAACAGCCCCTAATAAGAATCATTGTGTGGTCCCTTTGCTTTCCACTTACCTTTTTCTCACCCTTTTTCTCTTTTTCTTTGTGTTTATTTATCATACTGTTTCTAATGCTTTTTTTTTCAGTTACTTCACCTATCTTTTCCAGGAACTGGTTTCTCTTTCTCTTCCTGCTTCAGACAGTGTTGTTCCCCATCTTTGATTCTTTGTCTTGAGGCCTGCATGTGTTATTCTAATGATCTGCCCCTGAATCAGTCAGAAAGCTTCCTTTTCTGTGCTGATTGGGTCTTTCCCCAAGAGAAGATGCTGGCCTGAGCGACACAGGGATGACAGAGTTCAAGTCCTTATGTTCTTTTCCAAGAATACACAGATAGCTTTGTTCCTAATTTATAAAGGGTACAGCTTTTGAAGCAATTAATAAAAGGATGGGAATGCTATTAATTTCACTTGTTATTAGTTGTAATGCAGATTTTGGAATAAAAGGATAAGCCCCAAGAAAAGCTTTAAAGTTTCTAGCAGTTTTAACCACTGTTTTAATAAATAATGAGCTAAGGCTATCTCACTGATCACAAAAGATGAATGCACATATCAAGACCAACCTGGAAATAAGGTTTCATAGTGGTTAGTTGGTGACACAGGGGATATATATTAGATTCATGTAAGAGGCAAAACATATTTAGTCAAGAGAGGGACCCATCTGCACTACACGGTATTATTTTACTCAGTATGAATAACTGTGCTATCACAATTACTGCATTATGAAATGGGCAACCAAAAATTGCACTATGTGCAATGCTGAGAGAAAAGGAAAGAGTCCTACAGATTCTCTTCTCTATCCCACAGCTTGCCCTGCATATATTTGATTATAAAAATTAGTTGATATGCTTAGCATCAGCTTGAAGGAACTCCGAGGAAATAGATACACTGACACTGTGCCTTTATTCATTTCTTTTTCCTCATTGTTGCATCTGCTTGATCTATTTCTCATACAGAAACCCATATTAAGAATTCAATAATCAGAATTTTTTCCCTGTAGGCAACATACACAGCATCATAATCATAGTTATGAGCATCATCTCACTTCATTTTAGCCACCTAAATGTTAGGGGCCAGTTTAGCCAGGTGTCTAATGTATATGGTAATAACTTTGTTGCTGAGGAGCAAAAATATTTCCCTCCAGAAAAATTTTCATTCCAACTATGTCAGATGTCAACTGTCTCCTACCTTAGGAGAGAATTATGTCTCTCTCTACTGATATAATTGGCATGAAAATTCATCTCTGGAATGCAATTTATAGTGGAAATGAGATTTCTCCATTGGAAAGAGCTGAGACAATCATATTACCTGTACAAGTGACCACACCTACTTTCTAATCTTGTAAATGACTGGTAACAAGAAGGTAGCATTTACCTTATGTCCTTTCTCCTCTAGTCAGAGACACAAGCACCATTAATAACACTTAGTTTAGTGTAGATACCTCTCTACTGCAGTTAATATTGTTATTAGAAATCAAATATTTCAGTTCATACTAATCTGTCTAAACTTTATAAACCTGGGTATGACTCCTGGCTCTCATTACATCAGGTGCTTTGAGTTTCACTGGTGGCTTCAGGGAACTTAGATATCACAGATAAGGCCTTTATATCCTACACAAACTGTGTTCTCTCTGACCAAGGTTCTGCACAAAGAATGTGTGAATTATTTAACATTCCTGTCTTTTCTAAATAAGGTAATAAATTATTTTTCCCCTCTTATATTTGAAACAGTTATTTCCAGTAACCAATACCTGAGGTGCAGTTTTAAAAGTGGTTCAGCAACACATTTAGTATCAGTTGTGATGTTGACATGTCTAGAATCCCTTAGAGCTAACAGAAGCTGTTAATTATATCACTTTCAGCAGCTAAACTGTAGTAGCTGTTACTTATTGAGTAAACAAACTTCAATCAACTGTAAGACTTTCCAGGCTCATTAAGGATCCTAAAAAAAAAAAAAAAAAAAAAAAAAAAAAAAAAAAGAAAGAGAGATTTGACTGTTTTGAAAGGCACATTGACTTTGTAAATCTTTTAGCTATAAGACACATAAATCTTTACACTGTAAGACATCAATGTAATTAACTTCTAGTTTTAAGATATATGTATTTAAATACATGAAAAGAAAAAAAAATAAACAAAGTCCATTTTCAGGGCAAAAGCATATCTATTGAAATATGCCACAAACTGATACTTGAATCAAGGTTCTCATTTTTGCTAATGTTGCAGGTTATATTTCAGTTAGTGTGGTACCAGTGTTGATAAAACAATACTTTTAATCTGTAATTGTAACCCATAATTTTAAAAGACATGCATGGGTTTTTAAGTGGACTTGAATTAAATCTTGAGGTTGTTTAAGAAAGGTATGACTTATCTTTCATTTTAAAGACTGAATCTTTTGGAAAATTCAGAAACTGAGTCTGGAAATTACTTTTAATTTAACAGTAAAAATGAAAAAAATAAAGAGAAGCAAGGGGTATATAACTAGTTAAGTGTATAATTTTTGGAACTGAAGTAATTTTGAATATGACATATTCTTAGACAGTTTTTATTTCAAAAATATTTCTTTATTTCAAAAATATTTCTGTACTAACAATCTGTCCCTGACTCCACCCAATGTGCTTATATTTCATAGTAAAGCCTTTTATTGCCTGGGGCCTATTAGTAAGGCAAGCAGGTTTTTGAACAGGTGGCCTACTGAAGCAGGCAAGAGTACCCAACCCTGTGGGAAGATACCCAAGACACCCATTCTACCCATATTAAAATAATGTAACTAACTCAGTGCAAGCATTAGCAATATCTTAGTCTAGTGACCATTAGGAAATGGAAATAATTTCAGCACTTAAAATAAGTGAATGGAGGTAACATGCAATATCAATATTTTTTGTTTCTTAATCTTCCTTTCTCTTTCTTCATCTTCAAGGTATTTTATTATGGTGGTAAAAAAGATTTCATTTTAGAAGTGGATAGTCCTCTCAAAAGCAGGGCTTATATGTCTTACTCATATCTTAATTACATATTATGTTTGAATATCAGGTATATTTTTCTGATTGTCTGGTACTCATATTGCAAAGGTCATTAAACACACACAATTAATAGTTGTATATTCTTGTGATAATTTTCAAGCAATAAAATTATTGAAATTATTGAATTTATACATGAAATTTTCTATTTCATGTATAGAAATAGAGACATATAAATTAGTTTATTTGAAATCCATATTGCTGTTTATGATAAACACACAATTAAAAAAACAAAATGGCATTTCAAAATCTGAAGAAGGATATTCAAGAATAATTCAATCTATTTATATGTCCAAAGTGGGCCTTTAACTGATGACTTTAGTTTATTATCTCAGTCTAACCCCCTCCCTTTCTCAGTAAAATGTGAGCTGGAAAAAACAAATTACAAATTGGAAGTGGAGTAAATTTCAGACAGTCGTAGTTGTGAATAGAATATGTTTCTTCATATGACTCTAGAGAAATTGCTGCATACTCTCAAAGTGAAAACCAAAGTCATAATTGAACCTAAGAGCAATATCTATAGTAACAGACAAAATGCAGCAGGGGATAGGCACAGCTCATAGTATGCAATTATAGCTTTTTTTTTACCCCCTACCTTTGGTATGCTCCCTAGATGGGCTACAGTTATTGCAAAACAGATTTCCCCTGTTTATTCCTATTTATGATCTGAGAGATAGCACAACTGAGGGAATATTTAAGGCGACTTTAGGGATAAAACACTCTTTCTGAAGAGAATAGAAAGTTTTAGTCACATGAACACAGGCTGTGTCACATCATTTACTTCAAGGACCAACTAACAAGGCCTTGTTCTTGTACTCAATAGCATGAGAAGTTATGTTGGGGAGTGTTCAGAGGAGGGCCATAAAGATGACCAGAAGGCTGGAACACCTCTCCTGTGAAGACAGATTGAAAAAAGTTCTGAAGAAAACATAAAGTACTAGTGGGTATAGTAGATGATAAACAAAACTAAAATAGATGCTGCTACTATAACAATATTAAAATCTCACAATTTCTTTTCCTCTCAAAACTTTAGCACTACACCAGAACACTGAGAAAAACTAGTATCACATACTAGTATTACAGTTCCTTCTTCTTGCTGTGAAGATTACTGAACAGATTTAAAGCATATCCAGATTACTAAAACTGCACATTCTGTGAGGACCAGCTGAAAGAATCAGACTTGGTCTGCCTAAACAAGAAAATTGAAGGAGCCTAGTTACAACCCTACAATACTTGGAAGTGCATTGCTGGGAAGATGAAGCCAGAGTCTTTACTGAGGTGCACAACAGCACAAAGAGGGAAAAAGATATGTAGATTCAGACAAGTCTAGTTCTGAATAGATATAAAGAAAATAAAATACTATGAGGATAATTAAGCATACAAACAGGTTGCCCAGACAGGCTGTGAAGTCTTTGTTCTTCATTGTCTTCAAGACTTGATGGTAGAAGAACTTGCAACACCTGGTCTTAATTCAGCATTGGCCTTTTTCTAAGCCAGAGGTAAAACTGGCTGACCAGCTGAGATTCCTTTCAGACTGAGTGATTCCTTTATTAATTATATGGATAAAATCAAATGAAAAGAAAGAAAGAAAGAAACAAACAAAAAAGGTAAAAAATCCAAACCAAACAAAAAAAACACACATAAAAACCCCCCAAACACCCCATCCCCCCAAAAAATCGCAAATACTGAAATAATATCCTGTTTAAAAGATTTTTGACATGACCAAAATAACAACTTTTCTGTAATAAATAAGCACTAAAATAGTACTACAGAAGATGTCTTTATTTGCTGTCTAGTACTTTTCTAACAGGTAACCTTGAAATGTTGTCATAATCTGATAACATTCCATATGGATGAAATCTTACTATCCTGGCATATTTGTCTTAAAACTCTCTCCCAGATATGCATTCAGCTGAAGATTTGAAATCGACAATACTGAAGAGAGTATGAATTTGGATATAAAGATGGTGTAGGAATTTATTTTAATTGAACATGCAAAAGATAACTGGAGTTTTTTCAAAGTAGAAGAAACAAGAAAGCTAAAAAGTAAGTATCTGTGAACTCAGCTGGGTGAACAACTTTCTTGGAGTAGGCATCTCCTAACAATACTTACTGACTAAAACATCAAAGGGATAATCTGTTTAGGGGAAACCTGGCATCTGAGACAGCACAGAATGGTTAAAATAAGTGCTATCCATTAAAAAACATTAGCACATACTTGGAGTTATCCTAATGAATGTTGATTTTTTTTTTTTTTTTTGAGTTTCAGGAAGTAACATGAAATTCAAGGGTCTTTGAATCCTTTCTTTTTGTACACATGGTATGAATTTTGACAGAATCATAGTCTGGATGAGGCTAGCAGGGACCACTGAAAAGTGCCTAATCAGTCTGTCTTTCTCAGTGCAGGGCCTTTCCCAGTTGAATTTTGAATATCTCCAGGGATATATACTCCACAGTCTTCCTGGGAAACTTATTCCAGAGTTAGAGCAAATCTCAGAAAAAAAAATATTTCTCTTATGTTGAAATTATTTTTCTTGTATTTCAATTGGTGTCTCTTGACTCTTGTTCTGTCTCTCGGTACCACTGAGAAGACTCTGTCTCTATCTTCTTTACTTTTGCCTATCAGAAATTTATGCACATGGATAAAATTCCCTTGAGCTCTCTTTTCTCAAATCTGGAAAGTCCCCACTGTCTATGCCTCTCCCTTTTACTGTCCTTAAGTCCTTGCAGTACATAAATTTCCTAAAAAACTAAATTCCTCTGCCTTTCTAACAGCAACAAAATGTATCAGGCTTAACAAATTGACATTCCTCTAAAATTAGTTCTTTTCAGGTGCAAAAGGTCACAGTTTCTTAAACTGGAGACATTGTTTATGTTCCAGGAGCCCTCCTTCAGTTTGTCCCACCCTGAAAATATTGCTCTGCACCTGCAAAATCTACAGTAACTTAAGCAAAATTTTTTCTTTGGCTGCTGAGACTAATACCTAAGTATTGCAGACTTCTGGTTGATAAAAACATAAAAGGTTTAAATATGTTTTCTTCTTATATATATTAGCTTTCACAGAGTAATTTACCATTAGAAATGTAATTAGGAAGTACCGATAATTCCATGAGCTTTTGGTCTATATTGAACTCCAAGAAAGCAAAACTACATAAAACCAGGAGAGGTTTCACTGTAATGTTGCTTGTTGGAGATACTATGTTTTCACACATGGTTGTTTGCTTATTCGTGTGTCTACCTCTGGATAATGACTCCATTTTTTTTTCCAAAGGGAGCCCATTTAGGAGCTTTCCTTAAAAGGGAAAATGTGGCCTGACCAAAATGTTTCTTCCAAAACATTTTTTCCTTAGATCTGGTAAAATGCAGATGCTAGTTGAACAGTTGAACTTTGTTCATATTGCCTTCATTACTCCTTAATAAAACTAGTGACCTATCTGCTAAAAATAAATGAAAAACAAAGTTAAGAAAGGATTTTATATCATAATTTGGGTGCATTTTATTCCAGCTACTAAAAGGATACATGTTGAACTTGTCTTTAAAAATTTGTAGCACTAATCTAAAAAATCTATAGCAATTAAAAAAAAAAAAAATCTGCTCACTTTTTCATTATTTTTCCATAGAACTCTGTTTTAGGTCTTACAGTCCATTTTACAGACTAATGGTTAGTGTCTGCCCCAAAAAGCCAACACACAGGATAATGATAGGTGCAAGAGAAATCAGGTCTCATAATAATAGGCATGTTTCCATATCGGAATAGAATAATGAGTTTCTAACAATATTATTACTTATTACTTAAAACTACCAAGAAAATATTCTATTTATTCCAGTCAAAGAAAATTACTACCACTAAGTGGATATTGCAGTTACTCATAAGATATTAAATAGGAGTCACCAGATGGTGCTGTAACACCTAATTTTATGAAGTCCTTTGTCTGAACAAACAACAGGCACTCTCTTTGGCCACAGGAAAATGTATATTCTTTCTAGTTCAATGAGGCACTTCATTTTAGGGAGAGCTCTTGCAAGCAAGTAAAATATGTGCTTTCTAGCTTGTTTTTATTCATCAATCACGTTTGTTGAGATAAGTAAATTTTTTGTGTTTGGGCTGAGAATACTAAAACAGATGAATTTTCTGCATGCAATGTGTCTGTGAGAAAAAAAAGTAGGTGGTGTAAAATTAACACCTTAGGAACATAAGGTAAACTGTTAATTTCATTCTCAAAATTGACTATCCCTTCACAGAAGACTAACAGTTTATCCAAAAAAAATCTTTCATCCTTCTTTAGTTATCCAGCAAAGAAAACATCTTTATTGGAACACCTTAACACCAGTCTTGGTCAGTTGGAGAAGGAACACTGAAACTCATGATGAATTCCATGGGCTTGGGAATTCATGTCATCTGACACATCACGCATTTTAATCTGTGTTCTTGTATTGAAACTTAACACAAAGCTCTCTATAACTATCCATTTTATATCGAAGATATTCTCAGTTCAGACACCAGTTTCCCAGTGCCATTGCTGCATTCTGTTATGCCTGCATTCTGTTAGCTTTGACCAAAAAGAAAATTTGGTTCTTTCAATCCACAGAGAAAATATTAAGAAAAGGAGTTAGGAGGTTTGTTTTTTTTTTTTTTTTTTTTTTTTTAATCTGAATAATAAAAAAAAGGATAATTGGAATTTCATTCTTCTGTTTTGATGATATATCCTCAATCTGTATTTCATTCAACCTTTCCCCTCCATACTTGCTTACTCACTGCTTCATCTTGTACAGAAGAGGCACTGAAAAGCCTCTTTCTATCAGCTGGACGGAAGCATGAAATATTTTACTCACATATGCCAGAAAGTGAAAATTATGTATTCTTCCTAAAACTTGAAACAAGGTCTTCCAAGTGTAGATTCATGCTAAGAATAGACTGCAATAAATATCAAAGCCAGCATGAAAAACATGGGAGAACACATGAAGGAGCTCATATTCTAGTAAAGCTTAAAAGTGATAGTCAGGTTCTGTTTATTTTTAAAAGTTTTTCCTGATTAGATAGTTGATCAAATACTATTTCAGAATTTCCAACTTGGTAGTTTCTTTTCAGGTCAGAGCACTGTACTATTGAGCTGAAGCACTTGAACAAGAAATTGCAAAAGAAAGAAAAACACTACATAACTTATTTGAACAAAAATAAAATGAAAGAATGTTTAAAAAAACCCAGGAAATATTAGAATAAAATATCATTGAGTGTTTGACTATAAACAAGTTCTAGTCTTTATTTAAGTATATTTGACTCTAGATAATTTGGGCCTTGATATCTTAGAAAAACAGAAAAAACTTTCAATATATAATTAATTCTAACGTAAAAACTCCAAGATATGTCTTGGTTATTTATTTGTTTAAATAGCTAATTAAGCTAGCACTTGAAAACCATATATTTTATGGTTTGAATTAATCTTAAGCTTGATGTATAGTCTAAGGAACATAACTGGATGACTGTGGCCACTGCATATTATAACAGTTTTTATTATATGTGTTCTTGTAGATTATCTGAGAAAAAAAAATGTTGATCCAGGTCTCTTCAACTCTTTTAAAGATAAAATAACACCTTTTATTATATTTGCCTCAGTGAAACTTGCAAACATTCACTATTATGGAGTAATATTACGAACTTAAGCTAAGCTATCTGGTGTAAGCCTTAAAAAATCTTATTAGCTAATTCTTAAATTAATGATGTGCATGTAGAGGAGAAAAGTAGAAACCCTATATTCAGTTTTATAGATGGAAGGTATGATGCCAGCTAAAATTACCTGCAGAGTCCCAGAAATTCCAAGAAGCTCTCTTCAAAGTTAATTATGTTGAAAAAAATAATCATTGGTTTATCTCTGTCATTTTCCCAAGTAGTAATTCTCAAATCCTATTAAATTGCTATTCTCTACTAAAGAGCTTTAAGAAAGATCAGAATAATTTCTCCATGGTTATTGTTTTAGTGCTTGATTGTTGAATTTATATCAGGAGCACAGATGCTTTTTGTTAATCAGTAGTAAGGTTTAGTCCCATTAGAACTTTCACACCCACTTATCACAAGGCATAGATGGAATAGCTATCTGTGTAAAGCTAAAAACTTTTTTAAGAGACTCCAAATTATTTATTTACATTATTTATTCATATTTAAAGGAGCCTATTTTTTAGCCCCTGGCAAATCTGTTTAGACCTGCATTTCATATATCAGTGCATTTACATTTTTACCATTCAGGTAATCAAATAATTTGGTTAGATGACATTTTTTCTGAATAAAATTGTGTATGCCAGATTTCAGTCATCTATTTTCTAACATTAGATGAACTTTCTACAATAAAATCTCATAAGGTCAGAAAATCCCTTTTTTTTAAAATTACATTTCAGTCTATAATTGTCTGCATGACATTAACACATATTCTCTTTTGAGATATGATGTTGATAATAGTTTATAATGTGATCATACAATAGTTTCATCTGTGAATTGGTCCAACAATAAAACCAGGAAAATTATGCCATTTGGAAAATCCTTGAAGAGATAAATCTTTATTGTAGGAAATTTAATGTTTAATGTCTAAGAAATCTAGTGATACACGATTAGAAAAGATTTTGAAAGGATTTTCCTGCATATAAAAATGTTCTGTGTACCAATCTCCTAAATAGATTGCTGTATTAATATCTTATAACCTATTATAATTGGAAGGATTATTTCTAAGCTACATTCGGGAACAATATCTGTCAGGGAACCTATAATTAGTCCAAATATACAGCCATGAGCTTTCAAAATACAAAAAATACAGAAGAAACAATCACCAAAGCTTATCTATCACCTAATTGCCTCCATCAGTGTTTTGAGGTTGGTTTTAATTCATCACTGGAAAACCTGAGTTTTTGTCAAATGATTTTCAGCACTTAAAAACTTATTTCTCCAGGATGACATTCACCTCAGAACATATCCTCGTGAGTCTAAGCTTAGACTCACACTTTACTTAAAATATACAATCAGAAAAAATGCCCTGTCTTATTCAAGGCAGGCACATTCCTTATTACTAAAGCAATATGGATATTTCTCAGAGTTTGCATGGATAAGACTTCTCCCATCAATGCTGTATTTAGAGACTAAACAAGTTGTGTTTAGTAAAAGATTTTTTTTCCTTGAGTCCATCAAGCTTCTTGGGATAGAGACAGCTAAATTTGATTTTTACTGTCACTGTGAGCTAAGAATAACAGTGATGAACTTGGCACTAAAGAGCTGCAAAGATGTAGCAATACCACATGTGTAAACATTCAGAATGAATCTGGTCACTCAAATGTGGAAGTATGACTTGTCATGCTGAATTACTACAAACAGAGCATGATTGATTGATTATACCCTGTCATAAGAGGTTCCCTCAGAGTAAAGGAATTAATTTAGATAAATACAAGGTAGCAATACACTTAGGAAAATGTCATATCACTAGGATGTACAAAACTAGTAAGATCAGACTAGGAAATTGATAGTACTGCAGATCTCACAATTGCATGATATTCAACAAAATTTTTTCTTTGTATAAATAGGTGGCTCCTGCAGCAGAAAAAGAAATACAGTCTTAGTAACTTTTAACCCTGAAGTAAATTATGCAATTATATTAAAATTGAGTAAGGAAAAATACCCCCCTAGAACTTATTATCTGGGATGCATTAATGCTCTTGAATATCTACTTAAAAAAGGGGACTAAATGAAAGTATACTGTTTATCAACTGAGATACCAGAGATGCCTATGAATGAGTTAAGGAATAATTTAAGCTTTAAAAATCAGTTAGAAGATCATAATGAAACAGTATATGAAGTGCAAGAATGTTTGAGACTCCAACAGATTTTCTGAATTATTCCCAATTCAGTGTGCACAATTTGGCAGAGACAGTATAATATTGGAGGCCAAACTACAGAGAATTTGACTGTAGATATAAAAAAAAACCCCACCAAATGGTTTACATCTTCAGTATTTTTCCCATATTTCTCAAAACCTTTACAGATTGTCATTGCTTTTTGGATAATGTGATAATTGTTCAAAGTAGGAGTCATTTCACCTCTCCAAGACATTTAACTTGTACCTGAAGTTTTTCGTCTATTAATGGATTTATATCATTAAGACCCTAGAAGAGGTCTTCAGCTGGTAAAGCCTCAGACCCTTTTCCAGACTCAATTTCTGTGTCCGCTAATTATGCATATTTAGATGCATAGTCATCCTTCTTGTTGTTTTATATATCCATCTCACATACTGATAAAATTCACCTCCTTGGCTGTGTCTAGTATCCTTCTAGGCATTACATAATTCATTTCTTTCATGGCAGCTCCCTGTAATTTCCTCCCCTGTAAATTTAAATTGACTTCAGATAGTACCTGCTTTTCTCAAGCAGTTGAGGTCTGAAAGGTGATCAATAAGCAGAGAGCCATGAGGTGCTTTAGTTTCCATTCCATGTCAAAGGATCTGTGTCTGCCTTAAGAAAGTCTATATCAGGACCAGTTTTGCAAGGTGGTGCACATTGCTTCGTTTTCATAACCATCACAGCAGCCCGTGTGGCATTGTATCAAACAAGGAGTGCTCTCGCACCTTTAGCGGAGGATGTGGATCACTAGTAGGGGTTGTAGGCTTGCTGGCTATCATGGTTTTGTTCTGGTAAATAAAAGCTTTTCATTTTCAGCAAAGCCTTTGTGGAGGTGTTCTTCTTTATGGGCTGCCATATGTTCTGGGAGTTTATAATTCATGTTTGCAATGTATTTTTCATAAATTCGTCTGCACATATGTGAAGAGGAAGAAGATGTAGCAGGCAAGATAAAATAATACCGTTTAGGCTACAGTCTGCCCAGCCTTTCATCCTTGAGTTAACAGTCTAAAATGATTTGTTGGGAAATGTAAAGGTTTCAAACAAAAGTTGTATCACAAATAGAAGACTGCTATATATTTTGGAGTAATTATAATTTATCTAATTAGCTTAGAAAGCTTGAGTGAATCAGTCTTAATTAATGTTGCAGCAAATCTGAAATTAGCATTCGAGTCTAAACTAAGCAGCTCAGACAATTGATGGAAGGAGATAGGCACTTTAAGGACATCTCCAACGAAAATTCTAAAAATGGGCAGATGCTAATACTTTTATACTTCCCCTGAACAACTCACTAGCTGGTAAAGCTGCTTCTTAATTTAGCTGTAGTGAAGCTGCCAGCAGAAAAAATTCATGGCACCTCCCTCTCTTTCATAGCTATATTAAGGTAGGAGTCAGTTCAGAATAACTGGTTTACTAGGCTTCTGTGTTGGAGCAATTCCATCAGAGCCAAAGCATTGTTAAATCCCAATGGGTAAAGTTAGTACTTGGAATTGTGAGAACTGAAACAATTTTCAGCATCTTCTGTGTGTTATGTATTTGACCCAAAATGAATTGTTTAGGGTGATCTTTCTTTCTTCTGACATCCCATTGACAAAGAACAAATCCTTTGTCAGCTTACTGATCACTACTACATTAAGGACTACTTTGCCATCTCCAGGACATTTTCCAGTACTTTTTTTTTCTATTAATTTGCTTGCAGTTTTCTACATTGTATCTTATTGTCCTATTTTAATTTTTTATACTAATTTTCATCAGAAAATATGGAATAACTAGTGAAAACCAGAAGGATTTGAAATATATACACTAAATTTAAGGAAGAGGAGTTCATTATATCATATTAAATAATATAAATTAATTTTCCTGGTTATTCTTACAGTGAAGGCAATAACCTTCACTGTTATACCATAATTTATGCTCAGTAAGAACATCACAGTAGGATAACATCACTTTAGTAGGACTGACTACAAGGGTGCTGCGTGGGCTAGAGCCTGGGAGCTTGGGGACTCCTCAGGGTCTGGCTGCCAGGGTCAGTCCTACCCAACAGCCAGGAGCAGGACAGCTGGGGGGCACCAGCAAGCCCCAGACATCAGGCTGGGGTACAGGCTGAGACAAGGTCAGCAAGCAAATCCAGAGCTGGTAACTTGGTGGGACCCATAGCTGGGCAGGACAGGGTTGTGGGGAGCTGGAGAATGGCCCTACTGTGGTATCACTGAGGCAGGGGCTGACAGATGCCAGGGAATGCTGACAGGCCATCGGCAAGGTGGGCAGAGCCCAGGGGGGCTGGTCAGGGACAGTCAGGCCTCTTTGTGACCTCACGGCCCCGGATGAGATATTCATGTTATAGACACCTACATCATTTTCTACATCTACACAACTGACATAGATCTGATAACTTCCTGTAGAGTAACTGATTATATGCCCAAAACAGCCAACAGCAGTGGTTTAGTCTACTCTAAAGCATAACAATGGAATAAAAGTTTAAGCTAAAAAATTATACAGGTGTTCATTTGGAATTCTTTGGGACACTCTGAACCAGTACTGTGGCTTCAGGATGGCAAAGGTATTCTCTAACTCCTTGTATTAAATCTGCTCTACCCATATAGATTTCTCAAGCCTTTGGGACACCACATGCCATTACTCAAACCTGTCCTTACATAAAAGAGCCCAATCCCTACAGACTCCCCTGTCCATATTGGCTGCACCTCCATTGACTACACGTAAACATGTAGTTTATATGTCAATACCTGGGAATTGGTTCAGTTTCCTAAATATAGATGTTTAGTGCCATTTGAAAGGATCTATATTATCTTCCATATGGTTTTGGTGACTATAAAACAGGGAGACCATCACTCTTTTTCAGTGTAAAAAAAAGCCAAATAATTTGTACCAAAGAGTTTCAAATGTTTACCTTTTCCAAGGCCTTAAAGTTAGACATAAAATTGTAATTATTTCCATTAGGATATTTTCCTTATTTCACTAATTGCATTATTCAGCCATTAAAATTCCCAGAACTTTTGCTATAGCTGCAGTATAATCTGTTGCTCCTAACCTGTATATCGGAAGATTATTTATACTTAGTTGTAGGACTTCAGACACAGTCTTAAAAGATGTCATGTTATTTTATCATGCTGCTTTTTCAGTTGGCTAGGGTAATTTTCACTTCTAATCCTGTCTTCCTATTGTGTTGTTCAAATCATTATTACTAAATTGCGTTGACTCCTTAGTAGACTCCTGAAAAACCTGATACTTCCTAGATATTTGGCAAGGCTCATTAGTAATAGCAACACATAAAAAGCCTTTGTAAAATCAAGATATGGAAAATCTGCAGCATCTCCTTTATCTACAAGGTTTGCTACCCTGTCATAATTAGGAAAAAATGTATAAAGAGGATTGTTTGACAGGAGTTGCTCTTAGAATGCTGCTGTTATTTTTTTCCTTGTTATCTCCTGTGTAGCTGCAAACATTCACAAACATTCAGCAAAATCAAGCTGACCACAGAATCACAGAATCACAGAATCACTAGGTTGGAAGAGACCTTAAAGATCAATGAGTCCAACCCATGCCCCAACACCTCAAATAAACTGTGGCACCGAGTGCCACATCCTATCTTTTTTTAAGCACATCTAAAGATGGTGACTCTATCACCTCCTTGGGCAGACAATTCCAGTACTTTATCACTATTTCCATTAAAAAAAAAAAAAAAATCCTAATATCCAACCTGTATTTCCCTTGGTGCAGGTTAAGACTGTGTCGTCTTGCTCTGTCAGTTGCTGCCTGGAGAAAGAGACCAACCCCCACCTGACTACAACCACCTTTCAGGGAGTTGTAGAGAGTGATAAGGTCACTTCTAAGTCTCCTTTTCTCCAGACTGAGCACCCCCAGCTCCCTCAGTTGCTCCTCACGGGGCTCGTGTTCCAAACCCCTCACCAGCCTCATTGCCTCCTCTGGACACACTCGAGCATCTCAACGTCCTTCCCAAATTGAGGGGCCTAGAACTGGACACAGCACTCAAGGTTCAGTTTCACTAGTGCCAAGTACAGTGTGAGAATGACCTCCCTGCTGGCCACACTATTCCTGATACAGTCCAGGATGCCATTGGCCTTCTTGGCCACCAGGGCACTCTGCTGGCTCATTCAGCCAGCTGTCGACCATCCTATGTCCCTTTCTGCCTGAGCACTGTCCAGACACTCTGTCCCAGCCTGTAGCACTGCAGGGGGTTATTGTGGGCAAAGCGCAGGACTCAGAACTTGGACTTGTTAAACTTCATCTTATTGGACTCTGCTCATCCATCCAAGCATTGCAAGTCTCTCTGTAGAACCCTCCTACCTCCCAACACATGTTCCCAACTTAATGTCATCTGCAAATCTACTAATGAAAGACTCAATCCCTTCATCCACTTCATCAATAAAAACATTGAACAGAACTGGTCCCAGCACAGACCCCTGAGGGATGCCACTGGTGACCGGTCCCAGATGGACACAGCACCATTCACCATCACTCTCTGGACTCGGCCGCCCAGCCAGTTCCTAAACCAGCAAAGAGTGCTCCTGTCCAAGCCGTGGGCTGTCAGCTTTTCCAGGAGTATGTTGTGGGAGGCATTGTCAAAGGCCTTGCTGAACTCCAAATAGACAACATCCACAGCCTTTTCTGCATCCATCAGGCAGTTCGCCTGGTCAGAAAAGGAGACCATGTTGGTTAAACATGACCTACCCCTCCTAAACCCATGCTGACTGGGTCTGATACGCTGGCCATGCTGTAAGCTCTGTATGATGACACTCAATATAAACTCTTCCATAACTCTGTCTGGTACAGAGGTCAGACTAACTGGCCTATAATTGCCAGGATCCTCCTTCCCACCTTTTTTTATGAGTGGGTGTCACATTGGCCAGCTTCCAGTCATCTGGAGCCTCACCAGTGAATCAGGACTGTTGGTAAATGATGGAGAGTGACTTTGCAAGCTCATCTGCCAGCTCCCTTATCACCTTGGAATGGATCCCATCTGGGCCCATAGATTTATGGATATTCAAGTGGCTCAGCAGTTCTCTGGCTGCTTCTTCCTGGATAACAGGGGGACCATTCTGCTCCCTGACAGACATCATCTACCAACTCAGGAGTACAGCTGTCCTGAGGACAAGCCGTCTTCCCACTGAAGACTGAAGCAAAGAAAGTGTTAAGCAGCTCCGCCTCTTCCTCACCTGTAGTTACAATGTTCCCTCCCACCTGCAGTAGAGAGCAAATGTTGATCTTATAATTTCTTTTTCGTTAATGTATTTGCAGAAACATTTTTTACTATCCTTTACAAAAGCTTCCAAATTAAGTTCAAACTGAGCTTTGGCCTCTCTGATTTTTTCCTACATGCTCTAGCAACCTCCTTAAATACTTCCTGAGATATCTGACCCTCCTTCCAAAGATGATACATCCTCTTTTTATTCCTAAGTTTCTTTGAAATCTCGTTACCCCTCCAGGCTGGATGTTTGTCTCATTGACTCATCTTTTTGCATGCAGGGACAGTCTGTTCCTGTGTCCTCAATCTGTTTTGAGGCACACCCATCTTTCCTGGACTCTTGTTTTTAAAGGTTGCTTCCCAAGGAACTTTCTCAATAAGTCTCCTAAACAGGCCAAAGTCTGCCCTCTGGAAGTCCAGTGTAAAAGTCTTATTGATGTTCCTCCTCATTTCACCAAATATTGAGAACTTTATAATTTTATGATCACTGTGCCCCTAGTTGCCTCCAACAATCACATCTCCCACCAGTCCATCTCTATTAGCAAGAAACAGATCTAACATCGTCCCTCCCCTCGTGGGCTCCCTCAGCAACTGTGACAAAAAGTTATCCTCCACACTAAAAATTTCCTGGACTGCCTCTTTTCTGCTGTATTAAATTTCCAGCAGATGTCTGGTAGGTTAAAGTCACCTACAAGAACAAGGGCTGATGATCCTGAATCATTCTCCAGCTGCTTGTAGAATAAGTTGTCCACTTTTTCTTCCTGGTTGACTGGTCAATAACAGACTCCCAGCAGGATGTTAGCTTTGTTGGCCTTCCCTCTAATTCTCACCCATAGGCCTTCAATTTCATTGTCATTAGTTTCTCTACCGATGGTATCAAAAGACTCCCTAATAGAAAAGGACCACCCCTCTGCCTCTTTTCCCTTTCCTGTCTCTTCTGAAGAGCTTGTAGCCATCCAGTGCAGCACTCCAGCTATGTGAGTCATCCCACCACATTTCTGTGATGGCGGCTACATCACAGCTTTGCTGCTGCACCACGGCTTCCAGCTCTTGTTTGTTACCCAGATGGTCAACATCTTTTCTGTTCTCGCTTATTTCCCTATTCTTTGCCATTTTAAGACAAGCACCTTGTCTTCTTTTGGTTTGTGTTCTTAGTCTTGAGGACTTCATTAATTTTTTGTGAATTCTAAGACAAATTCTAACAGTGTATCTCTAAAACAGATATTCAGCAAATGCCCTTAAGTGCTGTGATTCATAGGGTCATATTGCCTAAGATTTAGAAACCTTCTTCCAAGAAAATGAAATTCAGAGTAATAAGGTAACCATCTATAGCGTGGTATTTGTAGAAGAGAAGAAATGGAATTCATAGCAGTTAGTGCCCTCAGTGCTGTGTGCATATATATATATATATATATATATATATATACACACCTTTGCAATTGCAAGATTCCCAAGCTCATTATTTAGGAAGCAGCTAAATCTGGATTCAAGAGCTGAAGTACCCTCTAAAGGTATAAATATGAATAATAAGAATAAAGACTCTTTTATTTCCCAAGCAAATGAGATAATAACTAAATCATTAAACAAAAAAATCTCCTAATAGCTTCAAAAACCAGAATAAGCACAGTCTAAACATGTCTGGAAAATTTCTGGGAAGGTATACTATCTTCCTGGATCTTTTTCTCCATATCATTTCTCAGTTATTTTCTTGTTGGTTATTTGACAATTTTAATGGTAATTTGACCTTTTTTTATTTAAAAAGTTCAGTCTTGATATTTTTTGCTAAGAAACTCCTCTTTGAATGACGCAACAATTATTTTATTTTTCTTATATTATAAAATTAAGTTTTCTCAGCAACAGTGCTTCTGATTGTGTATTTTTACATGCATTAGTACAAGAGCACTGAGCAGTGGGTCCAGAGAAGGCCAAAAGAGCTGAAGAGTTTGGAGCACAAGTCCTATGAGGAACAGCTGAGGGAGCTGAGGTTATTTAGCTTTGGAGAAAAGGAGTTGCAGGGGATACCTTATCACTCTCTACAACTGCCTGAAAGGAGGTTGTGGCCAGGTGGGGGTTGGTCTCTTCTCTCATGCAACTAATGATAGGACAAGTGGACATAATCTTAAACTGAGTCAGGGGAGGTTTAGGTTGGACATTAGGAAGAAATTTTTCACAGAAGGGGTGATTAGACATTGAAACGATCTGCCCAGGGAGGGGAGTGGGTCAGGGCCAGACGTGGGGACCGAGTACGAGGCAGCGACAAGTGCAGTGCCAGTGGTAGCGGCGGCAGAGCACTGCGGATGAGCACCGGTCACATGAAACCCCGAAAGTGGAACTGGGAAGGCTTTTTCACATTTTGCAAGCTCACAAGGACACAAGCACTGTGGGACATGCTCCCACTGGCCGCGTGTGTTGGCACAGGGCCAGGGGGAACCAGCCCGAGCGGAGAGCCAGCCGGAGCGCACCCCAAACGAGATCGGGGCTGCGCCGGTCCGGGTGAGGGCATTCCTTCCCACACCCCCGGGATGACGCGGCTGAGGCTGTGCCGGAACAGACGGAGGCGGGGCGCGGTCAGACATTCCTCAAGGCACCGCCCTGATCACAATTGCCAGGCAACCACAGCAGCCAGCCCACCGCAGCAATTCACACAGGCGTCTGAGAAAAACAGGTCAGGAAAGTTCTTCAAGATCAGAATGGAAAGGTTCTGAAAATTTTCACAGTGCTTTATCCAGCTTTTTAAGAAAAAAAAAGGCAACTCCACAGAAAAAGCAGCCAATGTTATACAGGACACTTGATCCAACTGTTCCACAAACCCGTTCCACGGAGTCTTCATCGAGGAAGTGAGAAGGCACCGGTTGTTCATCATCTGGTGTGCAAGTCTTCCTTCTCCATCAGGGTCACCTTCCCTGGAAATGTTTAAGAAAGATTGTATGAAGCACTTAGTGCCATGGTCTAGTTGATATGGTGATGTTGGGTCCTGGGCTGGATTCAATGATCTCAGAGGTCTTTTCCAACCTAATTGATTCAGATTATGGTTCTCAAAACTTTCATCTCAATTTCCTCTAATAAGAAAAACTGAATTTGTTTTAAACTGTTTATACCTGTTGGACTGAATATTTAACAACCATTAGAGTGTTTAAGAGGTAGCTAGTGGTAGGCTAGAACAGCTGTTTGTGTCTGTTTCTCTGCTTCATTCCTGATGTCACTTGAGACACTTGAATGACTCTAGGTCCTAGATCTTTTTTACATCTTCCATTTAACTCCTGATCAATTTTTAATTCTCTGTTCCTGATACTGACTCTCGACCTTTTCATACATCTCCAGAGTTTTTCCTCCTGAGATCTTTCCCTTGATTCTCAATATGGTTGTCGTGGGGTGACAGCCTTTATCCCAATATCGTGTGTTGTGTCTGGCAGCTGCGCCTTTTCCTCCCCCGGCCGTCTTGCCGCGGCGGGGCGGGGAGGGAGGGGTGTGAGTGCGACCAGGCACCTTGGCTTTTGCTTTTGGCTGCTTGGCTTGGCTGGCTTGCTTGCTTGCTCCTGCCTCGGCTGCTAGCTGCTTTTTGCCGCTTTCTGCTTTCTACGCTGTTTTTTTTTTTTTTTTTCCTTTTTCTTTTTCTTTCGTTCCCTCTTTCTTACCCTCCCCTGAAGATATTGGACCGGCTTCGGACCTGACCTGGGACGTCCAGGACCCCCGGAGTCTGCGAGAGAAGCTCAGCGCCCTCCACAGCACTGCCTGGTTCTCTTTTCTTTTCTTGTGTTGGGGAGTGTCCTTTTGTTATTTGTTAATAAATAGGTTTTGTTTTCCACTGTGCTCCTCCGAAGAATTCCTTCCCGAACCCGGTATTGGGGGAGGGGGGGTTGGAGGTTTTTCTTTAGGGAGATCCCTTTTGGAGATTTCCCCTAATTTGTCCTAAACCAGGACAATGGTGCTGGACTTTTTACAGACCCAGAGCTACAAAATATCTGCAACTTCATGAGGGTTATAAGGGCTACTAAATCCTGTATTTTTTAATAGCCACATCAAAAAAAGGTCCATTTACATAGTTTTAATTATTGGGATTTTGTGTCCATGTCCTGTTGTCACTGAAAAGCAAAACCAATCTTCCAGATTCTATTTTTATGTGCTGCTTTTCACAATATGTCATTGAACTTCTTTAGATTGTGACTTTCATAAAATTTTTTCCATATATTTCTGTTATTTCTTAGTACATTGTTTTCTGTTTAGCACAACAGAAAACATCTTTAAGTTCAATAAATCTTTAACTGTGAAAATAAGAATGCATAAAAGGAATAACCTTTCTCTGTACATACAATGTAAACCTTTTGAATTTAATTTAATTCTAGTCAATGTCTAACAGTGAGATTAATTTCTTTGGTGCAGGTTAATTTCTGTATTGCAAGTAACACAGTTTCACTACAGCTTCCATGTGGCAATGATCATGGGTTATAAGGTTCCTATTATACTCCTTGGATATTTAGTTTGATTCATCCTAATAAAAGGTATCCAATGCCATTTAGGATAGCCTAGTATATCTAGTGTACCTGTGACTTTATTTTTGATTGATAGAAGCTGCATAGGACCTGTGGAACATTTGTGTAACACTGCATAGGAAGGTGAAAACCCAGTGGAATGTGCCTTCACATGGTAATGGACTCACTGAATCAAACCCTTAGTTCACATGCAAATGTCAATATTTAGACAGAATATTTACTCGCAAGCATTGAATGAGTACCTATTCTTATTTCTGTATATTAAGTCATTAACTGGAAAAAAACTGACCTGACAATATGAAGACATATTTTATTTTCTTATAATTTCCTTAATTGTTGTGAAGACTGGTATTTCATTATCAAATTTTATACAACTTAATTAGTATGTGTGCAAAGCAGTGCACATACAGATCTTCTTACATTCTTAAACTTATTCCGTTCTTAATGTTATGTATGCGTTGGCTTTTGGAATTCCTAAAATGTTACCATTTCCACTTAAAATTTCCTACACTAACCAATGCGGTCCCTCACAATGTACTTAATATTCATTTGTTGAATGCAAAATCAACTATTCATGTAACTTCAAGATTTTGATCAGTTTTTATCTCAGTGGTTGACAGTGAGAAAGACTTCCATCTGAAAAAAAATATAATGTAGATAATTTAGTGTTGGGTAAATAGTAGATGATTCTTATAATAGACGGGTATTGGCCTAGTGAAAAACATTCCTGGAAGGGCTTCCAGGAGTAAAAGTCAACTATTTTAACTATTTTACTAAATCATCTAAAGACTTTGAATGAAAAGCATTTACATGCTTGTTAATATGCATAAAATCAGTTTTTGAGTTAAGTGTGGGAGAAAGAGAAGTGGTTTATTGAAACACAAATGAAGAATATAAATTCTTAAATCTGATCTCTTCAAAGTTTGGCAGAAAAAACCCCGAACCAACTCAAACCAAAAAACCACCACAATCCCCAGAGCAATTTAGCAGATCTTAAAGGGCTTCAACATTGCTTGTATAGTTTGCTGCCAACAGATCAAAACTTTTATATAAGCTTATAGCTCTGATCTTATTAGTGAAAATTATTGTTATTAGCACTGTACTAACAGATATGAAATGACCCTGAAGTACTTAGGCCAGGTTCTAATATAGGTATAAAATACCAAAATTGTGACAACAAATTGAATGGTTGAGCTAAAACTAACCTTTTAAAGAGTGAGACAAAACACTTAGGACAGCTTAAGATCTTCATCAAGAAGTTACATGCGCTGTTACTTTTTGTGGTACATACACTCTGTGAATAAACATCAGCACCCTAGAGCTGTCTTTTAATACACCTATAAAGAAGATCTAATTGGAAATCTTGCCAAATGTTTCTGTTAGAGAAATTTTTTATTACTTGCAATGATACAAATATTTTATTGCTTCCAATGATACCAGTGTTTTAGAATAGAAAATAAAAAGTTATGGCTCCAGAATATTTTGAAATGTAACTCAAAATTTGATTATAATTAGATTTTGAAATTATTTCTTTAATAGTTATAACTTCTAGTGATTTTAGTGCAGTAGCTTCACCTTTTGGTGGGTCATGGGAACTGAAATAGTCTATACATATGTAATTTTGTGTTTAAGTGATCAAAGGCAGCTTCAGTCAGATCAAATTGAAACATGGTGTCTTATTTTCTAGATCAAACTATGTCTGTTCCGTAATGAGAATATTTATTTCAGCTTCAAATAAGAATTAAATCAAATAGGAGTTTGAACTTACCTTCAAATTGACATTCTTGTGGTTTGATCATCTATTCAACAATAAATTGAGAGTATAAATACATGCATAGGAAAACAGCAGGTATCCTTCATGAACAACTTTTCAGTAGATTAGATTAAAGTATTCTTTTTCTAACAAAGTGGCTTAGAATTCTGGCAGCAGAACAATCTGTGGAGAAAAAAATTATTTAGAGAATGTTCTAGAGTATTTATCTATTATTAAAATAATAAAAAAATAGAGTCTATTCCCTGAACTTCAAACAAACCAGCACACTATGTTCCTATCTGTTCAACTAAACTCTGTTACTTCCCTACCCTGCCCCACATCTGGGAGCAGATATGGACTTTTGGGAATAGTCCATGGCTTGTGCTAACATCTGAATTGTCCTCAGCTGTTGCTTGGCCTGTTTAAAACTGTTACAGGAATCCCTCTAAATATACTAATGCAGATAACCATATTTCCAACTTTATCAAAATTTATGTTCTCTGGCACAGTTTGATTTATAACTAGAAATGTAAACATTGAGAATTGCTTGATAAATTATGTATCTTTGTTTTTTCTTAAGCATTAACTGATTTTGCAAATTCTGACTTCCTAAATATTTCATCCTCCATAATTCCACTTTCTAAAGCAAAGACATCTTCACAAATGCAAAGATGAAGTTCAGTCCCTAAGTCATTGATGAGCTCCAGAAACTGCATTTGTATTTAACTGTTCAGAACAGTATGCAGGATTGTGTTTGGGTACAAGACTGTGCCCAAGGCACAGAGGTAAACAGAGAGGATGGAAGGATGATGCTTAATTTTAATTTCAAGGAATTTGTATGCTGGATTATTCATATTCACTGCAGGCAGGAGTAACTCTTGAGTTGAAGAAATTGGATATTATTCAATTCTCTCAAAATTAATCTCTGCGAATATACTTTTATAGGAAAAGTGGTGAACCATATGCTGCAAAGATTGGTCATCCACGAGGATGTCAGGACATCATTCATTTGTCATCAGGACAAAACCATTGCTGAACCCCATGAGATCACCACAAATGAGATCCCATTGCTGAACCCCATGAGATCACCACATTTCAGATTATATTCAAAACTGTATCTAAACTCAACAGCTGACCACGCTGTCTATAGTAAGATTAACTAAATCCCTATATTTTGTTTTGTTTAAAATCGGAATTCAAATGTTATTATTCTGACTTTCACTTGATATCCCTATAAACATCTTTGATATAATTGCAGACCAGCAGATTCCGATCAGTGCTGACCAGTTGCTCTTTCTTTTCTAAGATTAGTGTTTCTTCCCTATTGCTCCTTATAAAAACTGTGGAAGCTTGGATGACCCCCAGGTTCTCACAAAACACCCTCTTTTGATTTAGACTGACACATTACCTGTATGGTATTGCGTATATCTGCAAGACTAACACAAATCAATGGTTGAAAAGAAATATTGTACCAGTGTCTGAATCTGAAATGATAAGTAGACACATATTTTAAAATCTAAGATATTTATAATACACTATGAATTGTAAGAAATGGGCATCTGGTTGGTTTTTTGGTGTTTTTTAAAAAAATCTTTTAAAGATCAACTTTATTTTAATAAATGCAACCACTGTCATTGCTAATTCTTTATATGCTATGTTAAACAAACTAAATTTGAATGATGGGCTGCAACACCAGGGAATTCCCACACCTGCAATACTCAGAATTACTCACTTAATGAATTCTCCTCTGAATTTCTTCTTCCAAAAAAAATTATTTTTTTTCTGTCACTTTAAATTCATTCTTATTGAGCAAGATGACTGGTAAGAGAAAATCTGATTCAGAGTTAAACTGAAAACCCTATCCAGTCAGTAGTTCAACATTTGCCCATTTAATATCCAAATATTGATTTGTCCAAGAATGTGACTGCCATCTTAACTATCTGTTACTTCCCTGTGGCAGTATTGTTAATGTGTTTTGGGTCATTATCTGATGAAAGACTCTGGCTGGTCTTTACATTTACAAAGACATACCCTAAACTTTTAATTGCCTGAGAGTCTGCACTCCTACCTTGCATTTGCTATATGCTCGATACTCTCTCCATGATACTTTTGTAATGAACTGTATCATACATTAATTTTTGCACTAAAGAAAAACATGACAAATCAGTGGGGTAAGGATACAGGCCTTATGATAAATAAATTAAAATATAAGCAAATAAATATGAGTGAAAGAAATTTTCTTGTGAGGTGAACATGGACTCTTTTAGATAATTTGGTGGAGTATCTATATCTGTTCACAACAGCAATGGGAAGGTAGAAAGATATTAAAGGCACATTGCTGGACCAATATTACATTCCTATTGTTTCAGCTTACTTCTCTTAAAAAAAAAAAACAAAAAAAACCCAAAAAAAAAAAAAAAAAAAAAACACAAAAAACCCCAAAAAACAAAACAAACCAAAAAAAGCCAAATTCTCTTATGATTCACCAAGTTGCTTTCTGGCTGCCAAATGAGGGATCCTGGTTTTGTCTGAAGAGTGGTGAATTTCAGTCATGTCTGCAATACCAGTATTAGTTCTGTTAGCAGTACAATCATGGGATAGCTTGCAGCATCACTCCCTGTTTCCAGTAAACTCTACTGCATTGAGCCAGTGATAATGAGGGACAGAGGCTTCATGGATAGGCACAAGTACAACAGGACAGTTCTCTCTACTATGGACTTAGTGCTAAGGATGTGAAGACCTAAAAAAATAACTAACAATTCTGAGCAAGTGCTGGTACCTCTCCTTAGCTATGAATTTCTTAGCTATAAAGGTGAAGAGTTGTGGTTTTTCTCATGAATCTTACTTTCTTGACTAATCAGTGACAGAGCTTCAACATGAGGTGAAAAGGGTATTCCCATTTTCTTTTTTCTCTCTTATTTCCCACTTTCCTCCCTCATGTTTGTGTGGTGTCAGGGTATACTCCTCAGGAGGAAGAAAGAAAAAAGTGTCTGAAATCTTCTGGATTATGGATACTGAGCTCTAATCCCCCAAGTGATTTCTTTAACCAAGAGTCTGTCATACAAAACATGAGCAATGCCTCCCCTCATCCCTGGAAAGATTAAGGAATTTCACTAGATGTGGCTTGCCTTGTTAATTAGGCCTAACTTGCCAGTATTCTGATTTATCAAAAAATGAAAACAAAATAGTTGATAGTATGGCTGTAGACCATAAAATGTGAGAACATAACCTAGCAGCCATTTGAGGACAATTTTACTCACGATCAATTGTATGAGTTCTGTTTCTTGGTCTGTTTCTCTCCCCAGCTGTTAATGTAATTTGGGAAATTTGACTCAAGGAGATGTATAAAATAGCGATACTAAGATCACAGAGTAGTTAAACCTGCTGTTCAGAATTGAGTGTTAGAGAAAGTCAAGTAGGAAAAAGTTCATAAAACCTAAGTCAACCAAAACAAGGAAGAGGCTACTCTAAAGAACTCATTCAGATTCTCTCCCACTGTAATAAGGAATTGCCTTTTCATGTTGATATTACTTTCTGACTGCAAGTGTCTTTCTCTTTCTTGGATTTTTTTCTTCCTATTTTCTACTGAGGCATTTTAGACATTGGTGTTAGACTGAATGTCCAGCTTCAGGTAAGTCAATTTAGGTGAGACAAATCCCAGGTTGGTGTCTGAGTCGGTAAAAAAGGCTGAACAGCATGTGACTAGAGGTTATTTACACAGTGTCCTGTTATAATTTCATGGTTGAGAGTCAGAAAATATTATTACGTTGATTGATCTACATGACACAGCTGTTGTGAAAATGATTACTTCTTTGTATAAATATAAATAAATCCAAAAGATGCAATTCTACATCCTCTGGTCCAACTAAGCTGTGTGTAACACTTCTGGTCAGTTTATGTTATAAATAAGAAGATTCTTCAAAGCTTTTGGTAGAGGAAATTTGTTCTCCTATCTCGTTTCAGCAGTAACAAAATGAAGCAGAAGACAGAAGTAAACCTTCAACTTCCCTCATATTTTCTTATCCAAATAAAACCAATGTTTATTGCCTACAAATAAAATCTTCTGATTTATCTATTATCAGTAACTGAAGGATAATCATCTATTTTTCTGCATTTATATTTGCTTTATTTGTTGAATTCAGAATTTCACAAGGTTTGAAGATTAAAAAATGCACTATCTCATCTTTTTAATCATTGAAATGGGAAAAAACTCTAGTTGTGAATTCAAATGTATCACAAACTTAAGCAGTTTTACTGATTCCATGTTGTGCCTCAGTAGAGACAAATACACATATCAAATTATCTGATTGATTTTCATACAACCATAGAATCATTTATGTTGGAAAATACCTCCAAGATCATCGAGTCCAACCTTTGACTGACTTTGTCCGCTAAATCATAGCCCTAAGTGCCAGAGTCAGTCTTTCTTTGAACACCTCCATGGGTGGTGTATCCACCACCTCCCTGTGTAGTCCATTCCAGTATTTGACAACCCTTTCTGTGAAGAAATTCTTTCTGATGTCCAAACTGAATTTCCTGTGGTGCAGCTTTAGGCTATGTCCTCTTGTCCTGTCACTAGCTCCCTAGGAGAAGAGTCTAACCACAACCTGTCAAGAACCTCCTTCCAGGCAGCTGTAGAGTGATATGGTTTTCTCCCAGCCTCCTTTTCTCCAGGTTAAAGAGCTCCCCCAGCCACTTCCCATAGGACTGACTTCCACTAACTCTGTTGCAATACTCCGGATTCACTCCAGCACCTCAATGCCTTCCTTGCAGTGAGGGGCCCAAAACTGGACACAGCACTCGAGGTGTGGCCTTAACAGTGCCAGTACAGAGGAATAATCACTGCCTGGTCCTGCTGGCCACACTAGTTTTATTAGGCAGGTCAGAATACCACTGGCCTTCTTGGTTACCTGGGCACACTGATGGCTTGTGTTTGTAGTCTCTCATCACGTCTGTCCTCTGAAGTTGCATTTGATACCTCAGGACATATCAAATGAAGTTAAGCAGTGATGATCAGGCAATAGAATTGAGTCTTGCCAAAACAGTCTGAAGTTCTTTTAAACCTCCTAGAGCATCAAGTTTCTGTGATCCAAAGCCCAATTTTAATGCTACACAATGGCATAATCTTGGCTCATGCATTCAGGAAAATTGCCAAAACTCTGGGAAAGAGCACTGACAAAACTGCATAGGATAGCACCATGAAAGGTAACAAAGGTGAGACTGCAGAAAAAGTAAGAGGGAGTCATTCAAGGATTCTGCAGGAATAACAGGCGAAAAAAAATCTTTAGGAGAAAATTAAAAAAAAAAAAAAGCTTTTAGTCCCCGTAATCAATTGCATAATATTAAGCAAGAAATATTTTACATTTTTAGTTTTACATAATTTGTTTGTGTGATCTTTATCCATGTGTCGAATATCTGCAGTTATTTCATATTCAAGTTCAGTTTCTCCTGCTGATCTCTTCATTTTCTTCTCCAAATACTTAAGTTCCACAGTGAAAGGGCAATACATTTTTGATCAAAGTTTTATACTGAGTGAAATAGTTTTTAAAAAATGCACAAAGACACTTTAGTCTGTTTTATAATTCTGCAAAATAAAGACTGAAATCCTGCTCCCTATCAGTAGAAAGGAGGATATGTGTTGTAGTTATTGTTAAATACATTACAAAAAAATTTTGGTGTAAAACTGAAGTAAGTCTGAGTTCTGAAGTCTTTCAAAATAACTTTGCTCTAATGTGTTCTGGACACCTTATTTCCAAGGAGCAGGAAAGAGTTTTCTCAGGAAAACTTGTTACTTGGGAACAAAAAGACAGTGGAATGATGGTAAAATAAAATATATTAAAACATTTTCAGGAGATGAGGAAGAAAAAGGTCTTGATCTCACTCCTACTTAATTATTAATAATAAATAAATGGCTTCAGTTAATTTTATCACACTTGAACACAGAAAAAGAATAAAACCCCCCCCCTTTTTATCTGGAGGGGTATGAAGAAAAATAGACATTAGAAATTCAACCTAAAGAGTGTGTTAAATTACCTAAAAAATATTCTATCCTCTCTCAAGGCCTATCCTAAATAATTTGAGAACAGAGATGACATTTAAAAGCAGAAGGGAAGGTGGGCAGGAAGATCACAGCAGAAAAGATTAATTTCTTGTGCTGCTATATAACACCATCATTTTTCTTAATTATTCTTGACGTTTCACCTATTATTCTGTGAACTCCCTCAGAGCATAGAGGGGAAAAATGCCAGTTGCTTTTCAGAATAAAATGTGAAGAGGTGCTTACTGTCAGCTTTTATGGCTGAAGTCTGCCCTTTGATACACAGAATCACAGCACCACCTATCTGGTAAAGTTATCTGTTGTGTTTGCAGATGTGCAACCCATGGCAGAGTATGCAAAATGTGGGGTGTGGAGAGTATTTTTGTGGAAGGAGGCCACTAGGCTAAACTTGGTTTTATGCTGGAAGAGGAATACTGAAGATATGCTGAAGCAAAGTAGTGTTTAAGTGCTGAATTTACCCTCTAAGAATTTTTTTCAAAATTTGTCTATGAAAATAAATAATATGCATCTGCACAGGACATTCAAATTTAATATATTGTCTAAACCAAAGGAACAAAATTATCTATTTATCATAATGAACAAAACATTAATTTCCTCTGCTCCTTTAGGGTGTTGCTGTAAAACAAGGATTAAGAATTGTTCATCAATGTGAGAACAGTGTAGAGCTTGCACTTAGAAACCTAAAGTTTGCATGGAAAGATAGAAAACAAAGCAGAAAAGTCAAAACACTGGTGGTATAAAATTTTATATTCTTAATAGGAGATTTTCATTTAATTGGGTTTTTAAATTTATTTTTCATACCTCAGTGAATCACGATGTATATGTAAGAAATAAGTTGCTAGTATATGTATGAAATAAGTTGCATAACATTGCATCAATCAAGATAATCACTAATATTGAAAAGAAAAATAAAATCAACTTAATTAGGTTAATACAATTAAAAGTATATGCTGGGGAATCAATAAACAGAAGTGACAACAAATAATTCCATAAAGTAAAACACAGATGTGATAGAAGGCTGACATGCATGGCAGGATGTATTTACCCACCTATATTTTAATGTATTTATTTATTTATTTATTTATTTAAGGGAATACTGACTTCTTCCTGGACATACAGTCTCAAAATGAAAATCCATTTTATTCCCATGAAACTTCTTGAAAATTTGATACATTTTGAAGATAAACATCTCTTCCTTAAATCTTTCCCATCTCTAATAAGACTCACAAATGCAAGATAATGAAGCTACATTAGCAGAGATCTATAGAATCTCAGCATCTTCCCCTCTATTACATTTCATTCCAGGAAAGAAAATCTTCCATGTCAATCCACTATGAATTGTCAATTCTTTAGTAGTTTTTTGGTCTTTGTTCTCATAAAATCTTCTCTCCTTTCCAATAGTAGGATATCTCTTGTGCTTCAGCATCCTAACAAATAGTACTGAAAGAGAAAAAAATAGCAATTTTCACTGCCTGATGGATGGTAATATATTTAATAAGTCACATTTACTAAGCATAAAACACTAAAGCACTTGGATTCCATAACCCATTGTTATGATTTATGTTTGATGCAGTTTAAATATATTAGATTCTGAATAACTTTAATGTAGTGGTGTGGTGGGTTGACCTTGCCTGGATGCCAGGTGACCACCGAGCTACTCTACCATTTCCCTTTCCAGCTGGACAGGGGGGAAAAAATAAGATGGAAAACAACTCATAGGTTGAGGTAAGGTAGTTTACTAAAACAAAAGAGAAAAATTGTGTATTCATAAGCAAAGAGAATTTAAAAAATGTGTATTCGCTTCTTGCTATCAGCAAGGCATTTCCAAGAAGCAGGGCTTCAGCACGCGTAGTGGTTGCTTTGGAAGGCAAACACTGTAAAAAACGAGTGTACCCCATTCCTCCTCCTTCCCTTGGCTTTATATCTGAGCTGATATCATGTGGTATGCAATACCCCTTAGTTCAATTTGGGTCAGCTGGCCTAGGTGGGTCCCCTGCCAGGACCTTGCCCACACCTACCTCTTGATGTGGGGTGAATGTTGAGAGACATCACTGATGCTGTGTCAGCGCTGCTCAGCCAGAGCCAAAACTGGTGTGTTGTTAACGCCTTTCCTGCTACCAAAGCAAAGCACAGCACTGCGAGGGCTGCTGTGGGAAAACAAACTCTGTCTCCAGAGTACAATCCCCAACCCTTATTCCATGTTATTTGCATCATACTCAGATGCCACATAATTTATATATCTTCTAACTGTTCCATTGTATTTATTTACCATTAGTGAAATCTCTTTTTACTAACACATACAACTTAAACTGCATCCTTAAACCATCTCCATATCCAACATACAAGTTTGTACAGATTTTGTACATTTTCCTTAACTATTATCCCCTGTCCTTTCAAAAATATATATTATTTTCTCATTTTATGGGCTTCTTCCACCCCTCCAGACCTTTGACTTGGGCCTAAAATTAATTTTTCATTGGTTCACATCATTCTTACTACTTTACTTCTTGCAACATACATTACAGATTATTTCCCCCCCACCCCCCCCTGTTTAAACCTAGAGTCACACACTTGGTCTCCCTGTCCTTCTACATTACCCACAAAGTGCACTCTGCTCCTTGGGCAAAGAATATCCCACAAATGTGTTTTCCTTTTCTCGTGGGAGGAGAAATACGCACAGACTTCCTCAGCCACTTCCCCATGTGTTATTGCCTCCCACTGTATGGTGGGGTTTAGTTTGGGCAGGACCAGGGCAGTTAGCAGATCCCCTAGGGTTCAGCAGCCAAATGGCTTCTGCTAAGTTTACACCCAAGGCTTCCATGTCCCATTACCTCACATTCCTTACATAGTCTTCAGTAATCTATTATATCTCTCAGTCTTTCCAGAGGCTTGTGGGTGATGAGGAATTTAATATGTCCACTCAGTGCCATATTTCTTTGCCCAAGACTTTAGAACTTAATTTCAAAAATGAGTCCCAGTGTGGGATTCAATTCTCCTTGGGGTACCCTCTTGTCACAAAATATGTCTCTTAAAGGTCTATGATGGTGTTTTGAGCAGTGGCATAGCTTACGGGGTAAGTTTCCAGCCGGTCAGTTGTTGCCTCCACCATGGTGAGTATGTAGCTCTCTCACCTTGGTATGTTCATGACAGTGGTCCAAGGTAGTCAATTTGCCAGCCTCACCATGTAGGAAATCCAGCCACCCTCTATTTAAAGGAGATTTCACTCATATGGCTAGCTTGATGGCAGCAAATGTTTCACACTGGTGGATAACGTGCGAGATACCCTCTCTCCCTCAGTCACAAGCCCAGGTGTATGTTGCATCCCTTCCTAGATGTCCTGATCTTCCATGGGCCCATTGGGCTATAAATAGCTCAACCTTTCACTCCTAGACTAGGCCTACCTGAGATATTCCAATCTTTGTATCCTTATCTCATCTGATATCTTCTCTGGCAATGCTCCAAAATCTCAACCTTTTGGCCAGCCCGTAATCTCTTCTAGAATTCTTAGTAAATTGGATTTTCCCACTTGGACTCATTGTGTAATCAGTGCTGCCATGACTCCATGTAGCACTTGTCACATGAGGTGTTGAGGGGATGCTTCCTCTGACCACCCAGTGTGACATGGGCAATCACAGTGCCAAGAGAAGACATGCTTCTGTCCCAACAACTTCTGAGGTAGATCAACCTCCCTCATAGTCTGTTAAAATCTCTTTTTTTTAGTTGGAGTGTAGCAGGCTTCTGATCCTTGATTTCCCTGGTTCCAAAACCCTGATGGTTGACCCTGGTTTTCTTCCGATGTTCTTTGCCAGATTTTCCATGTGAGAGCATGCTCTGCAACTTCAGAGTAGAGCATATTTTGTGTGGCTGATCCTATCCAAATGGGCTGTTAGCCACCTCAATAAGCACATGATGGTGTCCATCCTGCCATTTTATTCCCAAAAACTGGATCTCCTGCACAGGTTCCTTCACCTTACTTTGTTTTATGGCAAAACCAGCTTTCAGAAGAACTTGGGCTATTTTCTTCCCTTTCTCAAAAACTTCTGTTGTATTTCCCTAGACAATGATATCATCAGTATATTGCAGGTGTTTTGGAACTCACTCTGTGCAGTCTGAATCAGTCTGTGCCAGATAGTGGTGATCATCCCTGGCAGGTTTTCACTCCTGGGGCAGCTGATTCCAGGTATAGTGGACACCCCTTCCAAGTGAAAGCAAACTGTGTCCTGCGCTTTGCCTCCAGAGAGATTGAGAAAAATGCATTAGTGATATCAATTGTGGCAAACCATTTGGCTGCCTTTGACTCCAGATCACATTCAAATTCCAACATGTCTGGTATGGAATGAAAATTCCTACTTTGCATCCATGGTCATACACTGCAATTTATCTTGTAAAAATCACCTATTGTTATAAAAGCTCTAAAACCTGAGTAAGGAGCAACTTTATACTGTGATAGATGATAGATAGATAGATAGATAGATAGATAGATAGATAGATAGATAGATAGATAGATGATAGATAGATAGATGTATTCTGTGGAATGAGAAAAGTAAGGTACTTATGACAGCTTGTCCTTGATGTCCTTCAACAGAAAATAATCTGACATAAATATTTAATAAAAGCATGACACAGAGAAGTTACACTCTCCATTTATGATGTTTTTTATATGTTATTAATTTTTAAATTATTAGACGTCTACATTTTTTCATAGCAAATTCTTATAACTTGAGGGAGGTGTTGCCTCAGGCAAAGCACTGCTTGATTTATCTTCTGCACTCATCTTGCTTTAACAATATGAACTTTTTTTCAGAGAAGTGCAAAGCTGTGTTTGACCCCACAGGGAAAAAGTTTTCTTTTTTAAGAAATGTGTACAAAGTACTTAATAAGTTATGCCACTCAGTTTTACTGTATATTATTTTTTCAGTGACTACACTTAAATTTCTAAATCCCCAGATCCCAACATTTTAATAAAAACAAGACATTTTAACAAAATGTCAGCAGAGAAGTGATCAAAGTGCTATGGGAGCAGTTAGGCAACAGTTTGAGCTTTGAATTTCCTATTCGCTTTCCAAAACATTCACTTAAAAAGCATTTATTGAAGCTGAACTGCCTTTATCAGCCTGATCAGAGCTCCATAAAGAGCATGCATGATTCAACTGCCTTTCCAAGCTTTAAAAATATAACTTTGATATATGCCTCACAAGTACAGCACAATAGTTTTCATGCTCACGTTTGTTAAGATTTAGTGCAGCGATTAAAGAACAGAAGGGCTCTTTGGTGGCAATTCTCAGACATACCAAATATCCCAAAGCACAACCTTCTACAAATCAGAGATTAAGGTAGTGACAAAAATTTCCACTTGATTGCAGTTTTTTCCCCTTAAACTTGTGTTAGGAGTGACTATCTTTTCGATCAAATCTCTGAGGGTGGTGCTTTTTTTTATTTTTTTACTCTGTGAGAAAAATATCAACTGAGAGATAAAAAGTGACATTTTTTGTGCCATGTCCAGAAGTCAGTCGATTTATTTGAGAAACTTTGTGTGTGCCTGACCTATACATGAAGTTTTTGACATGCCTCTTGTCACGTATTGATCATTTAAGACTTTACTGTTTGCTTACTGCAATGTAGCTAATAATCTCTTTCTATTTACTTTTGTGGCTTTGAATTTTTATCACGACCCAGCTGATTTCTCTTGGACATTCTTGTCTCAGCTATGGGCAATGGGGTAAATGGGCTAAGGAAATTAGGCCCACTGAAGCACCTTCCCTGGGCAAACAGAATTTGTTTTCCATCAGTTCACACTGCAAGTGGTTTGCATGCAGATAGATAGATACATTTGGAAGCAGCAGATGCCATCAATCTTTATGACTTTCTGATACACACCATTTCACCTCTACCTCTTGTAAGGGATGGCTGAGCAATCATGCTATATTCTGCTTGAATGACGTAGAACCTTCTCATTCAGCTCACCTCAGCATTTTTTGGTAATTGCTAGGACTACACAAAAGACAGGACTTTCATCAAGTCTCTTCTTGGTGTCTTTCAGATGGCATTCCAATCTGCCAGACATTCTCTCTCAACACTGTAATTATACTGTCATTCTTTCCATTGCTTCTCAATTCAGGATGCAATTACATCTTATTTTCTTAATGTACCCTGAATATTTTTATACAGACTCAAAATGCTAGCAAAGACATTATTCTTAGGTTCACTGGCAAATCTTCTATGAAATTGTGAAAAGTCAGTAATGTGAGAAAAAAAGCTCATATCTTAAGGAAATTTGTATATATCTCACCAGAGAAACAGGATGATCTTCAGCAGAGTATTTTAATTCTCTCTTGTTAAGAACTGTAGATCTTGCCAGCACAAAGAGCTATGTGATGGATTTTCTGAAGCTGACACCCAAGCAGTTTGCAATGCAATAGTTCATTTTCTGTAAATTTCAAATGTAATGAATTGAACAATATTTCAGACATATTCAGCATTAATTAGGCACAGGTGTCTGCAACAGCTCTTTTGACTAAACCTTAAAATCTACAGGTGGCTTTAAATATCTGTTTGAACTGGGGTGGGGGAAAAATGTAACAGACTTTGACTTGAACTTCATCAGTCATAATGGCAACACTCAGCTGCATCAGCCAGAAATATAACCTCGTTTATCAGATTAATTTCAGAAATACCCAAACTCCCTCCCCCAAAATTCTGTAACTTACAATGAGAACAGAGTGAAAATTACAAACTAATTTTTAAAACTGTGGTTCTAAAAATTACTATTTAACTTTCCTCTATCTCTTTGCCTGCCTATATTATAGACACTCAGGAACCCTTTACATTAAAACTGTTAAATTCTTATTCTTTTGTGCATGCCTAGAACTGTGCCAGTTTTATTACAGCTCAGCAGTTCAGAGATTACTTTGTAACTCAGTTCAATCAAAACACAAAGCAAGAAATTTCTTTTCCAAAGTATTGCTATGTTAGATACAAAAATATTTTCCACTGTTAGCATAGCATAGTGACAGAAATGGACTGCAAACAAAGATTTTTCTGGTGTTATTTTCATTAAACTAAGCTGGAAGAAAGTGTTCTTATTTCTGTAAGAATGAGACAGTTAAAAGAACCACCGAGCTAGTAGAAGGGGCAAATTAATTTATCTTCCTCACTTAAAATTATTTAAAATCATATTCCATATGGGAATAGGTTAACCATCTGGCTATGTCTGTTTTATCTGACTAGGCAGTGGTGGAAAATCTTGCCGGGAGAAGAAAAGTCTTGAACTGTTATGCATGTTCTAAATAATTGCTCTAAAATTTATTTATATAGACACTAACAATTTATTTATATAGACACAAACGAAAGTTTGACAATTTCTGAAATAACTATTTTATTTTTTTCTTCCTTTTTTCCAGGTAGCATCCTAGTCCCTTGCATGCAAAATTATGGTTTTTCCCTGCTTCAGTGAATCTTGCATTCTTTTCTGCACAACTTAAGCCAGAAAGTAAGAAGACACTGAACACATAGTGAGGACTGTCATGTGCTGGTGAGGAAGCTCTTCTGGGGCAAAACAATAGAAATTAATTCTCTCCATATATGCCATTATTTGAACAGGTTGGCAGCTGTGTGAAAAGAAGGTCAACCCCTTCAAATTTAGACAGGATTTCAAAGAAAGCACAAGCATAAGGCAACAAATTAAAAAGCTCTCTGCCCTCAATAAGTGTTTTGGAAGTTCTCAAAGTGCTTAGCAGCTGAACACTGACTTCTTAAATTCTGTCAAGAAATTAAAGTCTGCAGTTTTGGGGCTATATATATGTGTTATAGAAAGTTAAGCAGTTCTAGCAACTTTTCTGAAGTTCTGCCTGGGTGGTTGATTTGGTATAGCTTCACTCACTTGCAAAATTCTTCCACCCTCAGATGCCACAGTACATATTTGGAATGGTTGCTAGACTGCATTACCCAAGAAACTATACCTGAAAAAAAAGTCTAACAAACTGTCTGAAGTCAAAACTATGCAATAAAACATGTTAACAATTAAATATCATAGATAGCAAGGCACGAGTGTTAGAGCTCATGTTGTGATCCTGGTAAATTTACTAGTGCGGTTCTGGAAACTGGTTAAATGTGAGAGTAATTTTAAAAGTCTTCTAGTAGTTTTGTCTTTTGTGATATCTCTCTATACAGCATTTTCTGTGATTTTCTTCAAGCCCTGTTGAACTCACATTTCGGCTCTTTAAGAACAGGAACACTTACAGGCTTTTCTCTTCTACTTGGTTACCCCTTACTATGAAGCTTGAGGAACTCAGTGTATCTGAGATTACTGACCTTTCATCAAATATGGTTGAAATTAATTTTCTTCAAAAGCACTTGAGGATAACAAACAATCTGACATAACGCACTCACACACAAACTTGATGCAATCCTAGTTTGACCAGGAAATAAGGCTAAAATTAAATTAAAAAATATACCAAATTTGAGATGCCTTTCTTAAGGAGTAACTCCATCTTTTTAGATCTTTATATCAAACTGCATGCTGACTGATTCTGTCTGACACCTGGTGATTGCTTTCTTGATGCCTGATGCCTAACTTCTAGCTATTGCTGCCTTTCACTTGAGTTGAAGTTTGATCTCCTGGCACCTGAAAACCTTGACTCCTAGAATGTTGATAAAGAACATTATTTTTAGAGGTAGGAAAGAGTAAAAGTGAAGAGGCTTGGAATTCTTTTGACTAGAAATAACACCAGGAAATGAAAAGTTAATGGTTTCCCCAGCAAATGAATTAAAATTTTTCCAGGTGATTTGAAAAATAGATTCTAAATTATTACTTATCTGTTATTTCAACATCACAGACTAAAAGTACAAGATAATCACACTATGTCTCTAATAGAAGAAAACCACAAGTAACATAAAAATTAAAATGGGGGAGGACTTGAACTGAAAAGCAGAATTAAGGCTTTATTCTCATAATCAACACATTAGTGATAAAAATGGTGCAACAAGGAAAAAAATTCTAATCATATGAGGTAGATTCTAGCTATTTTTCCAGTGATTTGACGCAATAAAAAAAAATTCAGAATGACAAATAATACCTGGAGGAAAGAAAGACCTCATTTACTTCTGATTTTTCCTGGTGAAGCTTATTTATTTTAACTGCAAAATTACATAAACACAGAATTATGCTTCTAACCTTGCCAAAGCATTCTTCTGCCTTATGGAGTGTTGTGATACATAAACCTAAATCCAGTTGAGACTGAGAAATTATTCTTTGTCTGGCACTGTTCCCTGAGGCAGATGTTAGAGTTGGCACTCTCAAACATGCCTGACAGACACATTCTGAAAATGTATCGCAATCTCCAAATTTATGCAGATGTCCAGATGCTAGAATGTTGATTGAGACATGGATGATGAAGGTTTAGTCTCATGATCCTTCCTGAAAGTAGGAAGTTAAAATCTTAATTTCCCACTTCCATTCAAAAGTCATTAACCTTGAGGATATACATTTCTTCTGCAAAAGATCACTGACTAGCTCTGTTACTGAAATCATATTTCAATTCAGTAGATTCTTTTTGGTGAGAAAATGTGCATAAAACAGTGTACTTCATTAATCTGGGAGATTATAATGATGTGAGTATTACTAGAAATGTGTCTTCTGTGCAATATAATAGTATTTAATATAATAGTATTTAAAGTGGGTGATGGAGTTCAGATCACCTTCATATGCTTTATTCATAATAATGCTCTTCCTTTCTGCTTTAATGGTTTGTTTGCAAGAAAGAGGACATCTTCATCAGGTAGCTGGATAATGTGGTGCAGTTTAAAATAGAGATTTGTGTCCCTCCCAGCAGAAGGTCTTTGAAGGCATAAATTTAAAAAAAACCAAAACCCGAAAAACAAAAAACAAAAAATGAGTAGAAATTATACCAAGGCATATTTGAAGACAAAACCATTAAACAGGTTTCAAGATTCACCCTGTGTTTAACATTTCAAACTGGCCACTGTAGAGAATGTGCTGGATACATCATATGCTGAGATGTCTTTTTCTATGTTTATAATCATAAATTAAACTGTTCTAAGGAATGTATTTATGCTATGGAACTTCAGCATCTATTTCATTTGATTTCATAATTTTATAGTGAGCTTGACAATTTGTCTTGAGTCAATTAGCACTCTCCCAAATAATTTCTGAGTATGGTTCAGGAGTTATGGCATGCTACAGACATTCTTAGTTATTATGTTGGGTCTGCTTTGCTGTTTTGGAAGATGAGAGAATTCGGTGATAGGGACAGAGACACACACAACGACATTTAATGCCTGAGAGCCTCAATGTCAGCTGCTGGATCTGGAAAAATTCAATGTGGTAGTATAGATGTAGCTTAAAGCTACTGATACACTCTTTAGGGTACTCAGATTTTTGTTTCCACTGTACTACCTGTCAAGTCCTAAGTGAATATTTGCTTGTGATCTTCTTTGGAACTGATCCTAAGAAACTTGCCCAAATTGACTCAAGATGTCCATTTGGAGATAAAAGAAGACAAGGAAGACTGTCATCTTTCAAATGAAGATGTGATCTGTCTTTCTGAATTTTTAGCAAAAGGTGTGCAAGAGAAAAAAGAATGGCTTTGCTTAGTGAATGGAAAGTGAAAAATTATTTTATGCTAAAATAAAAAATCAACAGCATAAAATTGTCAGAAATTAATAAAGGATTGAGAAACATTCAGAAGGTGAAGAACAGGTGAATGTCCAGAGCATATTTAAGAAAATAATCAGAAATCAGATATGAAGTAATATTATGGAGAATCTATCTGACTATACATAAATGTGATTAAGATGGTGATGAAAAGTTTAGGGGACACCAAGTTAATTTTAATTTTCCAGAAAAGAGTGGCATATTTCACTTTGATACTTTGGGAAAAATGGACAAATGATGGAGAAGAAGCTGTATGGGAGGAGGCTGGAGCTGTCAAGGCAATAGATAAAAAATAAATAGACCAGAGTATTGGCTGGGAGAACAAGAACAGGAGAGGTACTTTACACGGAAGAGTGAGTGACAAAACTTTTAGCTTTGACAGAGCTAGCTGAATACTGTAAGTCTTGAACTGGAGCTCAAATAAACAAGAGCTAATATCAGTGTGCTTTTCTTGAGACAAGTCTTTCATTCATGGTGGTAGTGTCAGTCAGTTCAGTCAGTCCCTCTGTGTCTATATGTGTATGTCAATCATCTAGTGAACAAATGCAGATTTTTAATTCTGGAAGTATTGGATTTTAAATCTTTTGTCCAAGTACACAAAGACTTGTAAATATAGACATCCTGCAGAGTAATTATATCACAGTAGAAGTTTTCCTTTGATTAGATTTTTTTTCTATATAAAATGGAAACAAATCTAAATGAAATTTTGGCAATCTGGTATATCACTGAAAACAATTACTCTATTACTAAGTTACTAAGGTATTTCATGTTAATTTTATTTTCATAATATCATTCTTAATGCAGAACTTGAAAAACTTGAAATCTAATGTTTCCTGTTTCATCTTCTTTTTTTTTATTTGATTGTTTGGGTTTTTTTGGTTTTTTGTTAGCTGTAGGATGTTTTCTGTCATGGAACTCAACGTGAAAAAGCAAAAGCAAAACCTGCACAACACCAATGTATAATGAATCATTTACTTGGAGATACATGTTTCATTTTAGAATAGTGGTTTTCCTTTCCATGCTTCTCTTGTCTGAACCATTTCTTACAGATGGAAGATTTTTTCATTATTCCTTTAATTCTGTTTTGCAGGTTTACCAAGACACTCCATTCATGACTCAGGATGCCATTCTGTCACCAGCTAAACAAATATGGAGCAGTCAGTTCCCTCTTCAAAAATGTGTGACTGATGCATGAAGATCCAAAGAAAGAGATCACCAAGAGGAAAGGGACCCAGATAACGGGAGATAAATCTGGTTAAAGCTTAAAGATGCAGTCAGAGTGTCTCACTACACACATTTTTATCCCATTTCATTTATGCCACAGATTAAGGTTCAAAGAATAAGAGTGAGAGTGAGGCGGCTTTATTACTGTTCACAGGGAAGCCCATGTACAGCCAGAGGTCTATGCAATCAGCCGTCCAAGTACTTTGAAAAATTAAGGCATGAGTGGAAAGGTGGTCATTTTAGTTTCAGTGGAGGAAGAAAGCAACATTTTAATACTTTAAGGTAGCCAATAAATTAGAAGGAAAAATGTATGCAAAGATGCTGGAGAGAAAGATGCTCTAAAAGAAAACTGCAAAGTAAACAATGACATAAGGTAATTTCTTTCAAGTGGAATGGTCATTACAGATTTGAATTCCCTATAACCCTTCAATCAGACCTTATTTGGAATCGAATAGGCAGGTTCATCTCAATTTTTGTTTTCCAGGTTAAAGCCCTATACATAAACCCTGGAAAACATACTTTCTGATGAATAGTCAACTCTTATTTTTACTTCATTCACATATGTGAAGTGTTTGACTTAACAAAGAATAAGTTATTTGAGGGATAAAAGGAAAATGTAAGAAAGAGCATAAGCAGGACAGTATACAGCTCCTAACTGTTATATTTATCATGGACCTCTCTTATAATAAGGTAATTCCTAAGTCAACTGTTTCTTTCTTTGCTTTCCCAGCAACATATACCTCACAGTTGTGATTGTTCAGTCTTGCTGGGTAGTAAAGCCCTACTGCTGGCCTGATGGTGATGTGACCTGCATTGTTCATCGTGACAATCCCTCACTGCTCCTTGTAATGTTATCTGCTCATCATTTTTCTCCCCAGCTTGCTCTACTAGCAGCTTTACTAGCTATTCCCATTGTTTATAAATTCTTATCAAGAAATCAAAAAGCACTACAAAACAATGGTCTTGCAAAATACAAGTTATTCTTCAGTACACTATTTTTTCTCAAGTTAAAAATATCTCTTAAACTCACCGTCTTGTAAATTTTTTTTTTTTAAATTTTTTTTTTTTTTAATAAAGGCAGTAGGATTTGGACTCTGATACAGAGACCTTTTTCTTTGGTAAAATGTCCACTCTGTTTGCACACATTTAAATGGCAATTATTCTTGTACAGTGTTACCATCAGAAATGACTCTTTACTTTAGGGTATTAGAAAAAACAGTTTTCAAACACAAAGAAACAGTATATGCAAACAAATAAGCTAAAAGTTGGCTTGCTGGAGCATTTAATTTGTCCTTTTTTTTCCACCAGATGTCAATAGATTTCTCTTCCTTTTTGGGTATCCCTACCACTTGAAAATTTTGTTTAAAGAATAGCAAAGCTTTCATTTTTGCTTTATCCCTGAAGCACAAAGCTTACATCCCTATATATCCCTGAAATTATATACAAAGAGAATGAGAAGCAAGAGGTCGGTTGCTAAGGTAGAGAATGTTTTTTTGTTTACCAGATCAAGATTAGACTCTGTGGGTGCTGAATTGAAATAAAATTTCTTTTAAATAAGACCCTGAGAAATCAATTGTAACCAGCAGTTAATGGCCAGTTTGGAACAGCTTGAGGGAAAGCCAAGGGTAGTTAAAGCTCCAGCAAATTAGTTATTAACTGTGCTAATTAATGGTATTGCAGAGATTATTACTATCATAAACTGTAATCAATCAGGTTTATCATTGTGTTTAAGAAAAAGTTTGCAAGTAACAATATCCTCTGGATGCAGCTCTGCATTTCCAGTTTTAATTAATATGATAATCTGAGTATTTTAAGATGATAAATTGTCCTTTCCCTTCCCAGGAAAGTATGATCATGCATATGACCCATAATAATAGGTACCTCATGATGAAATGTGGTCAGATGAAATGGTAAATTCAATGGCCAAGGCATTAGGGGGCTTGTCAGGATTTATAGGAATACTGTACAAATAGAGGACTAACCGCGGCTGGATTCACTGTTGTATTTTTCCTAGTGATGCTAAATTGCAAATTTGAGTAATTCATTGCTGTTTTGTTGATTCAATTTTGAAAACTTCAGTGCATATGTAACTCCTGCTTACACAGTGCTTTGTTGAGTACTGCATCTCTGCTGTCAAGTGCAGTAATTCTCTCTTCGTCCCAGGTGATGCACTGGCTAGTTTTTACCATGAGGGAGGTTTGTGAGCCCTTGCTCTAGCAACCAGGTCTGCTACATGGTTTCTGGAAGAAAACTCAGTCTGTTTTTTCCTTAGTGCTCCAAAGCCTATCCTGTTATAAGTGGCTTGCAGTGTAAATGGCCCTGTATGAGAAATATGGACAGTAATACCAATCAAGTATGGACGAAACTGTATGGACAAAATTGTCAATAAAGTTAGTACAGGTTTATATTATGAAATATAGCCACATTTTCAAGTAGATTCAACATGTGTTTTGTTTTGCGTCCTATATTTCTGTTGCCTTCTGTTGCATATACAGTACTAATATGAGTCTGGAGTGTTACAATGTGGAAGGAAGATGGATGCAAATGAAAACTGGGACAGTATACCAACACCTTCATAGAAATAACACCATAGAAATGAACTGACTGCTGCAGTTGGGTACCTTACAAGCACAAGTCAAATGTCAGTGTTTCACAGTATTGGAAGCCAAACAATGGTGATTCAGGGAGTCCTCCTTGCCCCCAAAGCCTAGCGGTACAAGCTGTCTTTCTGTCACACTATTGACATCCATCTGTTTTCACAAAATTTTCAGTCTTGCTATTGATCCTGTGTTCCTGGACCTCTGCTGGACCTAGAGGCTGAGCCTGTGGTCCAGAGAGATAATTGTGACTTTATTTTTTTTAATCATAGGTGATAGCTTCTAAAATAATGATGAATGGTTTTCTTCAGTGGCTTTTAGGGTAGCCGTTACCTATGCAAGAATGTTGCAGGAGAGAACATGAGAGTGCAAAATCCTTAGGATGTTGCTGGAATACTGTTTTGGACAGAGGGAGTCATCCTTATACAGCCATATTCATAGTGCCATTCGGCACCAGTTCATGAGCAATGACTACCTTGAGTTCTGCCCGAAGACACCTCTTGAGAAATCCAGGTGGAGTGTGCACAGATGAGAAATTTAAAAATTATGCAAATTAAGTAATATAGAGGTACAATCTTTGATATTGCTCCTTGGCTATCTCTTTATTTAGCAATATAGATATGGGTACATTCAGTCTGGCCTTGATCATCTTCCCAGTTCTGCTAACTATGTAGCTTACTTCTAGTTTAAATTAAAATTATAGATATGGATTAAAACTGAAATATTAATAATGAATGGAAAACAATGGCATAATTATTGTAGAGATGCTCTTGCTGCTTTTTCTAATTGGATTTTAGATCAAAGCTATATTAAACAAAATGATCAGCAGTGGCACTTAAAATCTCCAACCAGTTATTTTATGAATTATAAAGTAGATGAGATAATTCAAATTAGTATTAATCTTGGTAAACACATGCTTACGAAATGCCATGCAAACCCTAAGTGAGCAATAATAACTAAGCCCCAAATGTGTGCGTGTGTGCAAGCAGGGTTAGATAATTTGTTGGCAGACAGGTTTTTACTTCCTTAGCAGGAAGAATATGGATTATGCCCATGGCTCATAAACTGTGAAGAGTTAGCATTACTGCATGAAATGAACACTAAAGAGATTTTAAATGGTTTAGAACAGAACAAAGAAAATAGAAGTAACAAGATTTGTATTAGTCACCGACCTCACAATTTGTGTGTCTTTTAAAACAGCTATTCATTACTGCTTTTCTCAAAGTGTTTAATTGTACTGATATCTGGTAGATATCTCTTCAGTTTCTTCTGTCACAAAAACTTGCCAAAATTGATCTTTTATCACTTGCAGTCCCTAAATCACCTTAATGTCTCCTTTTGTTCATAGCTAGTTCATAGATCTGCTACATTTCCCAAAGATTTCTTAATTCTAATACTGTTAGACATGTTTTCTTCTTTGGTTTTTTTGTTGTTCTTGCTATTTTTTCTTTCAGATATTTCAAATTCTTGAAGAATAATCAGGAAATTGAAACAAGCAAGACCTGCTAAAGAAGTTTGAACTATAAAATTTTTATTTACAATGTATGTTAGAGTTTGATCTTGATTATTTCTCCTTCTGGCAGTATAAAGATTTTAATATGAAGGAAATTGTCCATAACCTAATCTAATAGTCAATTCATTTTCCAATAAATTGAAAAGTAAAAGAAATAGAATCAGCTGTTGAAGTAAGCCAATGAGCTAACACATTGAACATTTTTTATAATTAAAATTAATTTATCATAGTTTATAATGTACTAACATTAACTTGTAGGACATGTATTTTGTAAATATCTTAGTAAGAATTTGGCTTTTAATGGATGAATAAAGTGTAATATCAATATAACAGATAAATTTACCTTGCACTTAAACTGGAATAAATCCATACTAAGATATTCTACCAAAGTTATGCTAGTAATTCTTTAAGTAGAATGAAGGCATTTCTTTACTAACCTAATATTTCTTACTAATAAAAAGTAGAATATTTAATGAGATAAACAGCCAAAAATAGATTTATATGTATATAGATTTATATGTATATGTATGATAAAAAAATTTTGCAAGAAACTGCCCTGGAAGATAAACTGTATGTATTGAGACTTAAATTATAATAATTCATATATATTGTTTTACTACAGTAGTATGCTCAGAATCCATTTGATGCAGTGTTCAAAAGGTTTGTACCTTTAGTCATGAGATGGTTTGCTTTTTTCTTGTTGTTTTTTTTTCTTAAATAAAGATTTTTTTCTTCAAGGACTTACAGAATCACAGAATATTCTGAGTTGAAAGGAACTCTAAAGGATCATAAAATCCAAGTCCTGGCCCTGCAAAGAAGTCTCCCCAAGAGTCACACCATGTGCCTGAGAGCGTTGGCCACAAACACTGCTTGAACTCCGTCCGGCTGGTGCTGTGACCTGGGGAGGCTGTTCCAGTGCCCAGCCTCTTCTGGGTGAAAAACCTTTTTCTGATATCCAGCCTAAACTCCCCCTTACACAGCTTCAGGCCATTCCCTCAAAGCCTGCCAGTGATCACCACAGAGAAGAGATCAGTGTCTTCCCCTCCTCTTCCCCCATGAAGTTGTAACTGCAATGAGGTCTCCCCTCAGTCTCTTCTCCAGGCTGAACAGACCAAGTGATTACAGAAGCAACCCATATAGCTTCCCCACGTGGCCCTTTGCCATCCTAACTAACTTTCATCTATAAGTTGATATATTTTAAGTTTTAAATAGTTACCTGCACAACTAATTTAAAATGTAATATGGATTGTGTTCTGAAAATATCCAGGCTTTTTTCTTTATATTTCAGTAGTATGTGAAGATTTTTATCATCCAGACTGTTTGCTTTGGAATGAATGGGTTATTTTTACTCTGAATGACTCAGATTTTTCCTCTCAAGGATTTGATATTTGGTAATTATAAGGCATGCAGTTTCAGATTTCTATCAAATTCCTTTGTTATCCAATGGTTGGATATCTTCCAAATTGGTTTATGCAATACTAATTCAAGTATTCAATATGTTGAAATGATCTCAACCTTAGAGTTTTTTCAAGAAATTGCCTGCAGTGTTCTTCTTTCAATCACAGAAACAGGCTTAAACTTTTTGAGACTGGAGGTTTACTTTAATGCATGAAGTATTTGTATACCTTTTTTTCAAATTATAATTTTATACCTGCATTTTATTTATAATTTTAAATGCTTGTTCATTAAATTTTTCCCAGCCATAACTAAATAACTATTCAAAATACAACCTTTCCATTTAGCACGTTATCATGATTAGTTTAAATCCCAAGAACTTAGACCCTCATATAAATATGATACTTCTTGCCAGCAGAAGAAGGTGCAGAACAAAAGAAAAGTTGTTGAAGGTGAAAAGTGAGGGAGGGGAAAGAAGGAATAGGATTAAAATCGATAAAGTGAGAGGATGTTGGACAAGTGCCAGTTCTGCTGAAGCCATGAGAAAGACACTCATTGATTTCCTGGGCAATTGGATCAGACCCATTATCTGATGCTACTGCATTTTTTATATTTAGTAAGTGGGAGTTATAGCCAAATTTTCAAACTGATAATTTGATACCTTCTCATTTTCTGAAACTCCTTGCTTTGTCCCAGTGCATAATTTAAACCTTTTGACTAGCTGCCCTCCTAGCACACAGCAAATTTTGGGTTTATATATAGCTTCACTGAAGGCTATTGGGAAGGAAAGCAATACACATTCCCAAGTAGTCCTCTCCTGTGTGGATCATTCTTGTAGCTATTGATCATTATTGCCTTACAGGTGTTTGCTTGCTGCTCCAGCAGGTACTGAGGAAAGGGCTACAGTTCTTGCCCCCTGTTTTCCCAAGTCAGAGTAGCTGGGATTGAGGTTACAGGGGGCCAGTTAGAATTTAGAAATGCTTCATTGGAGTACTTGAAGTCTGCAGCATATGGTGTGAAAATGGGGTATCTGGTTCAGTTAAGATGCACCCTAATATTTTTAATTTATAATTCTACACAAAATTGGTGGTTTTGTTTTTTTTTTTGTTTTGTTTTTTGTTTGTTTTTTTTTTGTTTGTGTTTTTTTTTTTCGCTGGCCTTTGACATTATTTGCAATTTTTTTACTTTCAGGTCTCAATTTTCACACCTTGTTCTGCCTGAAATGCCTAATTTTAAGCTTCATTCTCCCATACTCTCCGCACATCTGCAGGGGTGCATCTCTCCTTTGAACTAATGAAAAAGCTGTATTTCTTACATTTCAGATTGGACAGAGAGCAGCCATTATAATGTTCTGTTCACATGTAAGGATTTTTTGTTTTTTGTTTTTCTTTTTTTTATTTTTTTAACTCAAATTTGAAATGATTTCTTCATTTACATATTTTTTTTAAAAAAAATTATCAGCATTTATTGATTAAGTGGAATAAGCCTATTATGACTTAGTTACTTCTTACTTCCATTGATTTCAGCAGGACTTCTTATCTTATTGAATTTTGAGCCTCTTTCAGGAAGGTTATCTTTTAAACAGAAAGGCAAGACATACTATAACTTTATTTATGTGGGAAATGTAATGGCTCTAATAAGCCTTTAATGGGACCTCAGATGCTGCGAACAACAATGTAGAGCATTAACTATGCAATGGAAAGGTGTTCCTGTGCTGCAGGCTCAGTGAGTCCTAGATGAAGTCTGCTGTGAATACACTAATTATCAAAATTATTTACCAAGCTTCCTCTGTACTGGAAGCTGCTCTGTGGAATGTGACAGAATGTGACAGCCACTCTGTGGAATGGAACACAAATCCACAACTATCATAGTTGTATAAAACTCTAGTCTTTGGTACATTTCAAAATAAGGAAGACAATAATTCAGCTCATGTATAGGTTCAGTGGATGAGTTGAATATAAAAAGAAAGGTTCAGTAGATGAGCTGAATATGAAAGGAAAGGTTCAGTGGATGAGTTGAATGTGAAAGGAGAGATGTGAACTCAGTGAGCTATGAAGATGTGTGACTGTCTATAAATTTATTATGTGTATCCTTTAGCCTACAGTAGTTTGATCAAATGAATAATATACTTGTGAATCAGATAACTGGATTACCTGTGTTCTCAATGGAAATTTTAAATCTCATCTGAAGAAATAAACTCTTTCACCCAATCTAGGTCCTATGTCATTCTAGCAGTTTAACTCAGAGAATACAGACCCAGGGGTGCATACACAGAAGTGATTTCTTATTTGGTTCCTATTTGTATCTATTTTTCACAGAAAGAAAATTGCTTGTTTTGTATGACTAGTAATTTGGTTTTACTCACACAGCCATTTCTGTAAACAGGAGCTGAAATTCTGTCCCAGTTGAGAAGTTTCTGAGTATCTGCTGTCAGCTGCTGAATATTTTGAACTGTGACTGATGTTGTGGCATCTCAGCAGCATACAAGAACAACTCATTGCCTCATAAAAAAGGGCTTTAACTAGAAAAAAATATATGAACATGTTAGCTTGAAAGTTAAAACTGTCTCTAGGGCAGTGAAAAATAGAGACTTAAATTGTCTCAGGAAACAGAGTAGCTTTACTGTGAACACACTCTGACATTTTGCCTCCTTTATAAGAGAAGCCTGATCTTAGATGCAACCACCATATTGTCTGTAGAATTTGGATGTGCTTGGGTGCATGAGGGCAATGGCTGTTCATCAAGCAGACATACATAAATATTTTAATTTCCAAGGACACTGATTACTACAGCCTGAAACAAAGCCAAAACACAACTGTAGGCTTGCAGGAGATTTTTCAAGTAAAAAAGTGCAGCCTGCTATATGATTTAAAGCAGCACAAGGTATATGTCTAGCATTTGACTGCAGGGAAATTTTTAATGATAATATTAGATTGTTTTTCAAACTTTAATAATTATTATTTTTATTTAAAAATCTGGGCATGTGCAAAAACATATTTATGAATAATAAGGAGTCTGAAGTGAAATAGCAAGTTCTTGTAAATAAGTAGCTCCAATGGGGTGCAGATGAGAAGGGAATTTTCAGCATTTCAATGGATATAGAGTCTTCTTGTTTACCTTTATACCTCAGCTTAGATTTACCTTTATTTATCAGCTTAGATTCTGTACAGGATTTTAAGAGGTTGTGTTCTTCATAGTAAATTCACTAATAACCTTGCTAACTAAACACATCTCTTTTACCAGAGCTATGTTTCATTGCTTAGCTCCATGCATTAATATCTGTAAGGGCAATGTGGTTTGCCATGGATACATTCATTTAGGCAAGTTAGGACTACAACCCATTCATTCTAGAAGTTATAGGGAAAGCACACATATTATATAGTTTAATTTCTTTGATTGAAATTCTTTAGGTATCAAGTTGTCACAATTATAACTTCCAATAAAAAAAGATAAATTTTCTCTTCGTTAGCTGGAAGCAATATTGTGACATAAAGCCTGTTTTTAGCATCTTCCTATTTTGCAATTTCATTTTACAGTATGTTTATACAGACAATCTATAAATTATTTGACTTAGAATTATTGTTCATATTGTACAACTCATATAGTTTATCAGTAGTTTCCATTTCACTCTCAGAAGAGCCTTCAACTAATTGCAAGAAATTCTTCCTTAGAAGTGCAATTCATGCTACAATGTGCATGTGTGCCATGCTTTCTAGAATATCTTGTTGTGTAGGATCTCCCACAAAGTCCTGGTATTAATCTTTATGATAGATAGAAAGAAGCTCAACTGCACGTGATCTTTGTATTTCAGTGAAGATGAAGAAATGTTTTCTCCCAAGGCTAAAATTTGGAGCCAATACTCATCCTTCTGGAAATTGTCATATTCACTTCAGCAAAGACGAATATTTCCTCAGTGGATTGATATGATTAAATTCATCTGTCTAACTTTAGCCCAAGCTGTATTAAATGTACATATTCTTATTTCTAATATTGCTTTTCAGAAATTGATTGCAGTATTCTTGGATAGCTAAGTTATGATACCAGGAAATATTGATAAAATTTAAACTTGTTGTGCAATTTTTTTTATATATTATGGTGCAGATCAAAGTTTGCATAAAACATATAAATTTTTATAACTTCATTTTACTGGAGCTGAATTAATGTAAAGTACTTCAAGTTAAAATTTGTGTCCACACTATTAATGAGATATTACATCCACCTTGTACGACCACACATGCAAAGAAACAATCATATATTAAATAACTCAAATTTTTATTACCTGTAAATAGTAAGAGTACCTTCAGTATACTGAAGTTGCTTAGAAAAATGAAATAACAGAGATGCAAAAGTTTGTTAGAATTGATGAATTCTGCCATGTACTCAAAAAGTGAAGAATTTTAGAATCACATTTAAATAAAGGATGTTTAGGATTTTACTATTTCTTGAAGAAATAAAAAAAAAAAAAAAGTGCAAATGCTGCTGTTATCCAAAGAATCCTTATACAGAAGTCAGAAATTATGTAAACTTTCTGTACTCTAGAAATTTCTTTTCTGTATGACCCTGTGTGCTTTGGAAAATCCTATTTTCAGTGCGTCTATTCTAATCAGAAAGTACCGGACATCATTCTTGCCATTCAGAGGGAGTAAAGGAAGAAGAAACAATATTTGCATGTAACCACACCTTTCCCAAACCTCTTGCTTCTTATTTGCTTTTACATTTGATTTTGCTCTTGTCTTTTTAAACAGAAAAATAACAGAGCAGAATAATCCCACTGTAAAATATTGGATAGTTCTTTAGCCAAAAAAAATTAGAAGAATGTTATTTGATGGAATCAAGTGATTTAACTGTAACTTCTCACCCCATTATGTCTCTCTCCTGTAATTAAATAGGCTCCCTGCATCACTTGAAAATTACTAAATGAGCATTTCACTAGTTTTTTGCACCCACAGCCTTTGCAATCAAAGCTTTTTTAAAAAGACAAACACTCACTTCCTGAAAAGTACTAGGGCTTAATAGTGGAATATGTTTACTGTTGTATCACATATTGTGCAGCAGTTTCAGTAGGGATAGAATAGGATTGGGAATGCAGGTAGCAAATTAGATTGATGTGTTGTCCTCAACATACTGGCATTTTCATTTCTGAGGCCTACCAAGTCCAAAACAAAACCATTTTTTATACTTGTTCAAAATCTCTAGAGAAATGACTTCAGGTGGTCTCAGCTCAGTTTTTCATGTACAAGAGGACACATCAAAAATCGTTCTTGGTTGATAGTAATTCATCACTTTCGTTGTGGAAAGTCATGGGATTACAGCGTGGAGAAAAAAAAAAGTACTGCTAACCATATTTTTTTCCCTCCAACTATATATCTCTGGACCATTTTGTGTGAATATATGAGCAGACATGTCAAGAGAGTGTACATCATGTCTTCATGATTATCAGGAAATGTTTTTTAATTCACCTCTCCTACACCTTGTCTCTGACTGAATCTAAATATAATTAAGCAAAGTCTCAAAATATGGAAGGCAAAGAAGAGGAGCTATAACTTCAACAAGAACAGATAATGAAAAATGTAAGTCTCTAAAGAACATTGATGAGACGTTAAAAATGTAATCAAGCAGCATGTCTCAGTATATGCTTTAATTCCTTTTATCTCCTAAACTGACCTTGGGAAAGTTAGCACATTGAAAATGTTGCATCTTCAATAAGTTTCTCCCTCAAGTTTAATGAATGAGGCAAATTATTATATTCAAGTATAAAGAAGTCTCTGAGGAATACCTATTTCAAGAATGCAGTTCAGTTTTCAATAGTCACATCACAAAGTACAAAATTCTTTTTAATGGCTGTTTTTATAATTTCTATTCTTTCAGTCCTCCAGAACTCATTCCATATAACTCCATTGAGGAGTCATCATGCTGACAAGAATATCCAAGTTGTGGGAGTGTGAATTTCTTTTGTCACTTTTGTATTCTTCCTTTGGGACAAACAAGTGCCTAGCATACAAAAAAAAGTGAGACAATAAAACAATTCATTATATATCTGTTGGAGAAAACAAGCCCAACTGGTAATAATACAACAAATGTGTAGAACAAAGATAAGTATTCTATAGCAAGTCCTTGAAAATATTTATTCTAACAGAGTCTATTAAGTTTAGAAATAGTGCAATCCTCTTCTAAAGTATTTCACTATGTGTAAAATGAAGTAATTAACATCCTATTTATTAAACATTGTTTCCAATAATCATGATACAGGCAGGCATCCTAAATCATATATTTAAATCCTAAAATTTGAGATTGTGCAAAAGCTTATCACCAAATATAAATTTGCATGTTAGATAGGAAAGAAATTTATAAGTTTAGTGTGCAACAGACAGTGACAGAAAAAGTATATGCTCTACAAACAACAGGTTGTAATTTGGAGGGTCCACTATAACTTGGAGGGTCTGTACCATGTGACTCTCATTATTGTAATTATTATTATTAATGTGTAATTTTCATGTACATCATAAAAAGAATATGAAACCTCCAGTTGACTGGATATTCTGTGATAATAAGAAAAAGTAAAATGATCAATTTATTGCTATATTATGGTAAATTAATATTCTTTTTAGCTTCCCATATACAACATTAATAGTTACATATGAACATATGTTAATCTATTATGTTCAAATTATTCTAGTAGAGACATTTTCAATAGATCCAGTGGTATTACACACTTATGACTTAGACTTTTTAGATGCCATCATGAACCTGAGAGACCCAGCAATTCTGTTTGCAGTTGACTTTGATTGACAGAATTCTCAAGTCAGTCAAAATTTCTAAACAACTTGATTTTGATTTTTACAAGCTACGTGAAGAGCTTGTAATTTGGAGTAAAACATTAACATTAGAGATACACACAAACCACAAAATCATGATACTGCTGCTGTTGCTTTGGAAAACATTTAATCAGTTTTAAAACAATCTATGACTTCATAGGGATATTGGGTGGCTAAATGTTAGCTTTTTTTGTGAATTATTATTAAAATTATTATAGTTAATTATTATTAGTAATAACCAATAAGAACTGTATTGAAAGTAACGTCCCACCTTGTCTCTCTCCTCAGACAATACTTATATTAATGTTTTCTGTCCTCTGATTTCCTTTGCAGCCCACAGACAACATATTATAGCATTGTGTATGAATCTGTAGAGAACTGCACTACTTCGAGTAGTAAATAAAGGCCAGGAGAAAGAGGGCAAAGAATGGTCTAAATTAAGTTTTCACTATTGCTGAAAACTGTGGGGTTGTATAATTCACCCAAAAATCTCTCACATGACTACAAAAGCAATAAAAGTCTTCACAAAAAATATTTTCTTCATGAAGTCAGTACAACAATATGACCACACCTGCTACATAAAAATGGTACTACTCTCAGATAGTATGTTTCCATTAACTGATGTCCTAAATTTACTATCTGTGATAGTAAATAATGAATAATATTATTTATAATAATCACTGTAACTTGTTTAGTTTGATGTCTATGCTTCAGTACAGTTAGAATATAAGCAAGGATTTTCAAGAAGAAAAAAGCCTAATAGCCTAAAAGCAAGCTTAATTGCTTCTTTTTCTCTATGCCTATCAAAATACATTTGACCTTATGAGGTATGGTCTTCCACAACAGTAATCGTATGCTGCTCTTATATTAATAGGCATACTATTGGGTATTTTAAATTGAAATTCCACATATAAGATATGAAGACTAAGAGGCTAGAACAGAGGGAGGGGAGATATAATATTTTTAAGTGAAGAAACACATTCTATAATCTGATTTCTAATGAAAATATCTGTTCCCCTTCAACTTGTTTAACCAAGAGTTCTTCACAAATAGGACATCTTTACTGCAGCTGTACTGTTATATACACTTTTCAAATATCTTTAGCTTAGTTTTCCAGTAGAAAAAATAAAATTGAAAGCTTGATTTCTGATCAAGACCTTGTTCAACAGGTTCAGCATACTGTAGTTTCTTACAGGACTTTTCAGGATTCATTTAGACTCATGCAAAGAAGAGCCTTTTTGGTTCAACAAGAGAACTTAAAGTTAAGCTTCATGACTATCAAAGAGAATTGATATGAGTTGTCCAGTTGCAAAATTTGTCCCATAGAGGAGAAAAGGCTTATGAGTCATTTAAATAATTACTCTCTTGAGGACTGCAGCCACACAGAGGATGCAATATCCAAGTGACTTGAATCAATATATTTCATTGTGTCGTTTCATTTTATTTTTATAAAAGATGAACATGGTGACAGAAAACCAGACCTCATGCCATATAAAATACAAATTTTTTAAGGAAAGAATAAAAAGGGAATGATTGAATGATTATTCTACACCATGCCACAATGTTTAAAGCCCTAAAGGTCACAAAAATATCTGACCTCAAGAGCAGTTTATCTTAACAGGCAAGAAATAAGGCAAAAATGCCAGGAGCCTGAGGTGAATGAACCAAATGCTCCTAACAAAAGCCAAACATTAAAAGAAAGTATACCCTCAAGTTCTGCCCTTCAGCCACATTTCTGGAAGAAAACCCAGTGTACCTGAAACCCCCTTCCCACAGCTGGGCAACTTGTCCAGAAGAATGCTGTGAAGGACAGTACCAAAATTCTTGCTAAAATCCAGATAAAAAGACATCTACTACTCTCTGGGAGCCTGACCCAGTTTAGTTCAGGATCTTCAAAAATTATCTGGGTGATGTGACAGAATTTACCTTCAGAACATTTGCTGCTGCCACCAAACTTGGAGAAGTGGCTGATATGTTAGAAAGTTATTTTGAGATCCAGAAAGATGTCAATAGATTGGAGAAAGAGCCTGAAAGAAATCTCATGAAGTTCAACAGGAAATGCAAGATCCTTCACTGGTGGGGAGGGGAACAACCTCAGGCACCATATTTTGTGGGGCAGAGATCTAGAAAGGAGATTTGCAGAAAAGATCTTTTGGGAGGTGCATAACAAGTTTAACAGGAGCCAACACACTTCCCTTGACATAAAGAAAGCTCATTATATCTGAGGCTGCAGTAAGCAAAATATTTCCAGCAGGCTGAGGCAAGTGGTTCTTCCACTCTAGTCAGCACTGATGGGGCCATAGCTGAAGTACTGTACAGACAAGAGTGCCAAGAACATACTGGAGAGAGTTCAAGGAAGGTCCACAAAGATGATAAATGTGCTGAAGGAACTTTTTTTTTTTATGAGGAAACACTGAAAGAGCTGGAGCTATTTAACCTAGAAGAGAGAAGGCTCAGGGGGATTTGGTATATAAATACTTTAAGTGAAGGTGAAGATAGGACAGAATCAGACGCTTCTCAGCTTGTCTGAGAAGGTCGGTGAGCTTGTCTGAGAAGTTTCTCAGCTCAGTGACAAGACCAGACACAATGAAAACAAACTGAATCATAGGATGTTCCTTCTGAACATCAGAAGGAAATATACTTTTCACTGTGAGGGTGACTGAGTTCTGAAACAGGTTGCCCAGAAAGGTTATGGAGTAGCCAGCCTTGGAGCTATTCCAAAAAAATACTGGCTTCAGGTGGCCTTGCTTGAGCAGGGTGGCTAAAGCAGATGGCTTCCAGAGGTCCCTTCTTCCTCAACTCTTCCTGTGATTAAATGAAAATACTTTGTGATATACTTTTTTGTGCTTGTTCATCAGGCAAATGAATGATTGTGAAATTTTCCTCTGCACCCTCTTAATTCTCTAGAACAAAAGTTCTTTTGGCATTTAACCTTGATTATGAAATGCCCTTGTAAAAGACTTGAGGACCAAAAATACCTCTTTAAAGCTAAGCCAGCAATTTATTATGAGTGGAATTAAAGAACACAGGGTCTGGTTGCATCTATTTAATTCTGAGTATGCTATTGCAGTGTCTAGAATCTGAAAACAATAGAGCACTCATACTGAGAGGCCTGGTAAATTACAGGTGTGCTAACATCCTTGGTTACAGATATGGCATGGCACCAGGAAGATAAATAAACAATCAAGATGATTTAACTGTGAAGTTGGAAATATTGCCAAAATATGTCTAAATATGGTTCACTGTGAAAAGAGTGATGTTGCTGAAAATACCTCTCAGAATTTAACGAATGTGCTGTTTGAAGCCTGTGCCTTTTGAAGAATAGAGCATGCAGAAGAGCAGGGAGCCCCTCTATAATGCCAAATTTTTTTGTCTACCTATAAAGTTGTTGACACATTCAGCATAAAGTATGAATGAAGATGACTTCTAAGCAACTGGTGAGTATCTTACAGTCACAATAGCCTAGGAACCTGTGCAGAGATCAAGTCACTAGGGGCCATAGTGAAAAAAAAAAAGGGGTATGAATTATCAACAGCATAACCTCATCATAATTTTTCATCTCAAAAATATTTTCTTGGAAGTGATGCTGATCAAATAGGCTAAATGACCTAAAAAGGTAATTTTCTATATCAGATCTGATCAATAGATCAGCCAAATCAGAAATTTTCTTTCAACTTAAAAAGGGAGATCACTTTCAAAAATTGCACTGAAATCAAAATACCTGATTGGCATTTATATTTTTTGGGACAATCACAGTTAAACTAACTGGCTATACTAGATAATTTGAATCTCTTTCTTTTCATTTGGTGATATTTTCACACCAGTGTGAAAGAAAACCAAAGGAAAAATACAGTGGAAACAAAAATCTGCTTTTAACTCCTAAGACTGTCCACAGTTTCAGTGGATGGTATTTTAAGTGAACACAAATATTGGTGTATATCTTCTAATGTTTGACCCCTTTTTAATTTTTGATGTATTATTTCACTGTCAAGTGTATTTTGTCACTATCTGAAAGGAGACCTTGACTGGCCTTAAACACATTTCTTTTTATTTATTATCAAATGCATTTTTATTAACAGATACTTCTTGAATGTTATAGACAAATACTAGCAAAGAAAGATCTTCTTTGTATAGACAGTATTTACTGCAAAGCATTTAGTTTTGACAGTCTTTCCTCTTAAATAGGCTATAGATCAAAATAATGTACCTTAATGTTTCTTAGGCTTCACATTTCCAAAAGTTTGCTGTTTGTTTACTGCTGTGTCATCACCTGGTTTTCCTCACTGTTCAGTGACTTGGCAATAGTTTCATAATTTTTGTACAATGATGAAAGATGAATGAAATTAAATGAAAAATTCACACTCTCCATATTTTTAATCTTTTGCTTCCCACAGAGATGTTATAAAAATATTGCAAGGACATAGGCAGTTGCAAAGAAATAATCAGACATCTAGAGGCATTTAGCATACAGATTTTAGCAGTCTACTGCTCCTGAGATTTTCACTTCACAAATCTTTACTCCTAACGATAAGTAATTAATTGCTGAAAGAACTCATGATCTCTGTTTTTCTTTTTTTCCCTTGGTAGCACATAATAAATAGCTTATTTTTATTTACATAGTTCCCATGCTGGTTCAATTAATATATCAGATTTATATCTGGGATGTCATTTCTCATTACTCACTTTGCACTAATTGGATTTCAGGGCCCTCTATTGGTAAATCATTTTCTCTTTGTGTCATCTTCCAAAATGTCTTAAGTATGTGATTCCCCAGTTGGTCAGCAAAATCTAAATGCTTTCTCTAAATTGCTGTTGTAGGGAAAAAGAAATCTAAAAGTTGAGACAAGAGATAACTTTGATCTGCTTTATTAAATATTGTTGCAGAAAATTTTTTACTTCTATTTTTTCTTCTTTATCCTTTCTGAAGATACAAGAGGGAAAAAATAGACTATATAGCTTGTGATACTAGATTCATCTTAAATATTGTCAACAATGTGATTCAGTTTACATGTGTTGAAGTGAACATAGCTGGTGTTATAGATGGTATTATAGAGTCAGAGGGTTTGGGAGTATTTTTGGTAGCTGTTTGGTTTGTTGGCTTTTTTTTTTTTTCTTGACACTAGAAAAATTACTAGGCTCACATTGTCTGAGGAAGTTAAGTTCCTTGGTGATGAAGAAGCCATTTAAGACAGATTTATCATTCTGCAGTTTAACAAATTTACAGAATTAAGCTTTTGCATGACTTCATCCTTTGAAACTTGTACCAGAAAGTCGAAGTCTATTAGCATTTGCTTCTCTAAAGAATAAGCCATTATGAATCTGCTCATTGCTAATGCAATATGCTTGGCTTCTAGGATATTACTGTTCTGGCTTCTATGACTGTGAGCTCTCTGTTTTATGATCGCATCAAGCCATATTTTGAAGTCCTTACTCTAGCACAGAGAGTATCACAGCCATTGGGAGATTTTACAGAATGCCAGCTTCATGATTTATGCAGCAGCATTGCTAGCTTCAAAAGGTTTAAATTTCAGCTCAGATGCAGGTATATAGGTACTATTGATCTAGTATGTGGATATTGATTATTTGACATTAGAATTGGATCCTGACTGTCTGCTTCGGAAGCCCTGGCCATTCTCTGATATAAAGTTTACAGATTCTTACATTCCAATCTCATTAGATGGGTCTGAGTGAAGCTCCCTGAATTCATCTAAGTAAGCAGATGGTTATCTATACATTATTGCCATGCTAATCAAATCAGAAAATTTGAATTTTCTCTGGAGAGTCACTTTGGTCTAGTCATTTTTCTGTCTTCTGATAAAACACAGAGATGGCTGTCTTCTGGTATTTTAAAAGGAAAACTAGGTTGCTTTTTAAATCCAATCCTATTTGGGTCAGATTTATCAACAAATCTATTACAGGTTGTGTAAGAAATGTGTGTTTATGCAGACAAATCAATTTAATGTGCTTGCAAACAAAAACTGACACTGTTTATAGGAGGTTTTTAGACATAAATTCTTTTAAGGAGAAAAAAAAATGTTAAGAAATGTTAGCCTTATGGTGAAAAGATTGGAAGTTAAGGCTAAGGATAGATGACCAGCTTTCATATTTTCTGCTAAGAGTTTTTCCTATATTCATAAATTAGCTGGGAAGAACAAGCAAAAAAATCCAACAAAAACCCAACAACCCTTAACCTTGTCAATAGTGAGACAATTATGTGGGTCAATCCCTGCCACCTCCTTTTTCCCACTCTCTTTCTCTCTCTCTCTATTTTTGTTCATTGACCCAAGATCTGAAAAATTATATGAAAGACCAGCATAAAACCTATATACTGGTCCTTTCTTGTCTTTCTCCATTTTCCACCTTCATTTTTGTCTTGGTGAAGTGCAGCTGTCATATTCTACCCCTTATTCTATACTGAGGTTTGTTGTGAGGACCAGGGGATTGTTAAAGTGTGTTGTAGAAATGAAAGGTTTGTTAGCTGGAGACTAAACAGGGAGCTATTTGCTGGAGTTAAAGTGACTGTATAGTAAGAACATAGGAATTCCCTGGTCTCTGGCCTGATGAGAATTTATAATGAACCCTCTACTGAGTGGATGATGACAAAGGTCCCTCAAAAACCAAAATATTCTATGATTTTATGATTTAGGAAGGAAATTCTGTATCAGTAAAGCCAAACTGCTACAGGAATAATTAACTGTTGCTTTATGGAATCAAGACAACTGCAGAGGACAGAATAATAATAGATTATTTTTCCCCCCATTTACTATGTGTTACCATACAAGCAGACCAAAACATACAACCTGTAGGAAGTTTGAAACCTCACATTGCTGTTTACGACACTTGCTCACTTGAAAAAATGGAATAAATCACAAGGTAGGTGCTGATTTTACAGTGGGGCAGATAGGTCTTGTCAGATAGCTCTTGCTTTCTCTCTCACTCCTCAGGGCTACACACTTTCAGAGAGTTAATGCCCATGTATTAATTTATTAATCCTCACTGACTTCTAAACATAGATGGCCAACACAAGATAGGTCATCTCAGGATTTTTATGTTTGACAAGGCTGCATAATCACCCTAATTTCTAATTTTCAGAGCTTCTACCTCAACCACAGCTTCTTTTCAGTATGCTATTTACATTCTGTATCTGCAGAAAAGATTTTCCATGGCTACCACTATGAGCTAAACAAGTTTAAAAGTAATTTAAAAGTATTCTATTAAGTCAAATGCTTTGAAATGCCTTCTTTAGTATCTCTTTTCAATACTTCCACATAATAGGCTAAGTGGGCCTTTTCATATCAAGTTTATCATAAATTAGCCAGATGACCAAAAAAAAAAAAATAATTCCATACTTTCTATCTATGCCAGTACTTTAGAGTAACTTGACCCTTTCAGCATATAATACATAGAGTGTAGTAATAATGTATTTTGGCTCAACTTATGCTCTCACTTAACAGATACTCCTTTCGATTTGGATCATTAGTTTTATATCTCCTACAGATTGTTTCCAGAATAGTGTGAAAGTTTTGAGCATGCCAGACCTCATCATATTAAAATAAAATTAAAGAAGAATGAAAATATGAAAATTTAAATTAGACAAAGCCTTCGTGAACTGCCAGCTTTTTCCTAACTGCTGTAGTTTTAATGAACAGTATCATCATTGACTTAAAAAATTCCCTAGCTTATTGCCTTGCTTGCCAGTGAAACCAACTCATATTAATTAGAAGTTTCAGCTCCTTTTTTCTTTTTTGGCAGATTATTTTCAATTTTTTTTATTTTTTACTGGGATTTTAAACATTGTTAAAAACATTAAACATTAAAATTTGAGTATTTAGTTAGTACATTAACATTTTTAAGTGAATAAAAATAATGCAAACTTAGTAACTTCAAAAAAAATTTAATGTACTCTAAGACAAAAAAGGCATGACAAACTTTTTGAAGGTTTTTTAAATTTTTAATGAGGTGAAAATAGAAAAATTGTGAAAACACTTTTCATGAAAAGAAACTTTAAAAATTTCATGACCGGAGATGGGGATATGTTTTGATCATCTGTGTATGTATGTTCATTCTTGATGAGTGGATTTTAATAATTTTATTAATTTTATTAACGTTTAGAATTTGTAGTCCTATGAAATGGGTTTTGTGGTGGGTTTAATTGAAATAAAATTTCTATTAAAGTCAAAGTTAAGAAAGGGTTTCATTTCTATTGCAGTTAGGGTATCTTTTTTCTATATATTCCATTAATATAATGAGTGATTGCACAAAAGTACATCTTGCTCCTGAGAGCTTTCTAGAACTGATTTCCCAAGAATTTAAAGAGAATATTCCATGCTAGCATTTTAATACACTAAAATATTTACTTTTTTTTTTTTTTCTTGGAATAAAATTAAATAGAACAATCTGTGGTAAGCTGAGAGATGAAAAAGTTCTATGCTGAAGTGTCATGAAACCAATTATTGGTTTCAAGTTAATTTTAAGTTTTTCTAAACAAAATTAGTCTGAATTTCAGTCTAGTAAAGATATCATGAAATAAGCTGGGTTTCTACATGGTTTTGGGAATTCTACTGTAGGCATCTGGCACAATTGTTGAGTAGTGGTCTTTTTGAAAGATACCTCTGCTTTTTATCCCCACTAAACAGCGTGACTGAAATACTTTCCCTGTGAATGGGGAATGCCTTCCCTGGGAACTTGGATGGCACTCACAGAGACCTCCTGGCACTGAGTGCCCTCACACCAACCCAATGTGAGTGTGTTTTTGCTTACTGTCCCTGGGTGATCCTTCAGCTTTTGGGTGGAGTGACACAATCTGCTGCTACCCCTGAATAAGAAGCTTCCATGCGTGAAATCTCCTGAGATTAGTTCAGATGGTTAGAGCGTGGTGCTGAAAATGCCAAGGTTGTGGTTTTGATCACAGTGTGGGCTATTCACTACAGAGATGATCCTTGTTGGTCCTCACTCAGACTGTCTGAGGTTGTTATCTGAATGAAGATTTTATTATGTACCTACATGACAGCTTCTCTGAATATAACTGCTGAAATAGAAAATATTATTAATATGTTTCAAGCCATTACATATTTCTAGGAATTGCTACATCTATAATTTTAATTACTAGTGTTTGAAAGCATAGAAATTTGCCAAAAAAGGCCACCTGAATGTGTTGATTCCCAATAATTATTTTAATTACTATGGCTGTTTTTTCTAGTCTATACTAATACCAAAGCCTGACACATACCTGAGTAGAATTTTTTTCTTTAACAAAAATTGTTGCTATTCATTCTCACTCTAAATTCCCTGTTTTTAACATGTTAATTCATTTGGGTGACAGCAGTGGATGTTAGGATCAAAACACACTTTAAATTTTAAGTGATTTTCCAATCACGAAAAAAAATCTGTGGTGGAGCTGAAGCTCAGATCCAGACATCAAATTTTACATAAATTTCCAAAATAACTGGTTGTTCCTGCTGTATTACACTCAAGAATTTAACTCTGTGGTCTTGGAAAACCAGACACTATAAGAAGTTACATAGATTAGATGGAATATATTAGAATTTTAAGTAATAAGAAAATGGTTCATAAGTAGGAATAGATTTATGGTTCAGACCAGCTGCAAATTACATTCTGCCAGACTTTGTGAGCAAAGACATGAAACATACCCTTTGGGAATAAAACTGTTCACATGCAAATGTATATTATTCTAGTCAAGTTGTATGGCAGAGGTTATCTGCTTGTAATTAACATTTTTCTAGGTTCAAAGAGCTTTTTGTAGTGATGATATATTTAAAGTGAGAGGAAATGAAAAATAAACCATCTATCTAGGGAAACATATTTTCATTTAATGTTAAATAAATGGGACATGAAATGCCAGAAGAGATACTGGCCTCAGTGCTCTTTCTATACCCTCACCTTGATTAGAAGTTACCAGGTAACAGAAGATGTCAACACTTAAAAAAATCAAAGGGTTGTGACAGAATAATGGAGATAATTTCCAAAGAAAGAAAGATTTTTATCCTTGAAAATCTGTGACAGCAAAAGGACAAATCCCAAAACCAGGATAGATGGCAAATGTAAGTAATAAAAAGTCTCTAAATTCAGATTTTTCTTTTGGCTTATTCATCATAATACAGTAATAAATGGTGAAAACTTTTTTTATGCTATCCTTAATGAATAGGATGTTAAAAAGAAAAATGGAGCAAAAAGGCATTTCAGTTTAAAACACTACATAATAAAAAATATGCTTGTATGAAGTTGATGAAGAGCCTTTAGATAAAGTGTGAAAAAAACAAATTCCTATTTCTCATGCATGTTCATAATACCTCGATATGTAATCTCACAATGCCTTAATTTTATATGTACACAGGAAATCTCACATGAAATGGAGCCTTTAATGATTCTCTCAAAATCCCAAAATACAGCCTCCAAGGAAACATGTTTTACTGAAAGCTAGAAGATATGTGTAAGGACTACTATCTACAGGAATTCTTCAGAACTGTCATTTTTCCCTTCCCTTTTATTAACCACAGAGTGTTTATTAACCAACTGTCTAGGCTGCACCAGCAATCTAAGTATTAAGGAGGAAGGTAAGCCATCCAAGTCTCAATAATAACCAGTGGAAGCAGGAGCGATGGAGAAAATGTGGAAGGGAAATGAAGAAGCCAGTCAAAATTAAGAAGGAATGTAAGAAAACAACTAGTAGAAAAAACAACAGAGTTGTTCAGAGGCAATCAACTGTTCAAGGACAAACCTGCAAGTATACTTAAAGAATCATCCCTTTGGAAGTGTATTTCACACACAACATTTCACACAATGTAATACTGAATTATAAAAATTTCCATTCAAATACATCCCTGCATCTACCTGAGTACAAAAGAAAGAAAGGAGTACTGCGATCATAGAATTTGTGCCACTGCCAATGTTTGCCTGTTGCAGAGAATAACAGAATTATTTTTTAAAGGAGAAGTCATTATTCCTTTAGAAAAGATTTTAAAAAGCATATTAGCTTGTGACAGCCATACAAATTGAAATTATTTTCTTATCGCCACAAGCAGATACATCTGCAGACAGTTATTCACTGATAGTAACTCATGTATCTCAACTCTAGTCCATGGGATCTGCACCTAAAGATGAGAATGTAATTGCATCTTCATGTCAATCTTTATTCAGTTATCAGAGACTGCCAATGAACACCAGGTGTTTTGATGATTTCTGTGTTAGAAATGCTTGTCCACTGGGATTTGACTTCTGCTGGTGACTTGTACTGCACCTTTAGAGCAGCTGCCAGATGGTGACCTTTCAATTCCTAATCAGCTTCTGCTGCGTTCTAGTCTATGACTTGGAGGTGAAAGACCTCATATAGTCCTATGAACCACTGCAGTCTTCGCAGAATAATATTTTTTAAATATCTCATTGAACTTTATGCCTTGCTGTAGGCAGTAAGAAAGAAAAGGTAAAATAAAGGCATAAAATAAAACAAAAATGCAAGTATTGGTTAAAAAAATGTTATGTTAAAATTTTTATTGCTTGTAAATATTTACCAGTGATAAAATTTAATTAAACTTTTATTGCAAGAAAATATTTTGTAGGTTTACTTATTTGCTGAAGACTGAGGGTAATACATTGTGTTTTGGATGTGTATGAACTTACCTAACCAGCCTGGAAACTACCCCAGATACCTTGGAGAGGAAAATGGGTGAGCAGGAGACATAAAACCCCCTTGAACAACAAAGGAATTTGCTGTCTTTCTATGATGTGAGATAGTGATACAGACCTAGATAAATGAATACATAAAGAATAGAAAATGTAAAAGAAAAGTAAAAATTAAGAAAACATTTTAAGATATCTTAAGGACTTGATGTACAACTGAATTCAACAACAGATTTATCCATCTTGTCTCTTTAAAGCGTTGAATGGTTTAATGAATGGAGTTTGCAAACAAGATGATCACATATATTAACTACTAAGAGTTCAAATACAGCAGAGATTATGAGAAAATAGGTTGGGTTATTTTATATTAGTAGTTCTCAAAAGAGGAAAAAATTTCATTGTCTTAAAAAGAAAAGTTATATCATAAAACTATATGAGTAATTTTTCCATTACCTGATAGTTTGTCAGAGCTTAATCTTTCACAATTTTATTGTTTGCATTTATGATAATTACTTTATACTTGCTCCAGAATCAGTTGAAAGCAATAGCTATTTTTTAGGTAATGATTCATCTCATCTGTATGAGAAGTCTAAAATAGTTTTGGCTTACATAATCAAAAAAAAATCTTGTTTGTGTTTTGGTTAAGAAAGAAGTCTGCAGTGAATAGCTCAAATATTGATATCAGTATTACTAAAGAAAAAACAGATAAATTGGACATAGTCATTTGTGTATTTCTCAGTCACCAAGAAATACACAGCAGACCATGTTTTGAAAAACGCAGTAACATCACTGAAATTGGAGGAGGAGTAGCAAATTACCCCACCTTAGTATCCTCAATTGTGTAGTACTCTAGGTGGCATCAACATTGCAGTTTCAAGGGCTTTTTTCTTTTATACTCACAATCAAGATTGCTTTCTCTGCAATTAAATCATAATCGTATGTGAAGACTTTTAAAAAAGAAAGGAGACAATTCTGGTAAACACCTGACCTGTTGGGTGAAGATGCATGGGACCAGGTACATTTGCTACAAGTACATTGCTTACAGAGTAAGAAATACGGTAGAAAGCTGAAAGTTATCTCTTTATTCCAGATATTGGCAGAGAGATAATACAATTTTCCATTGATCTTCTTCCAATTTGCCAGGCACAGATATACTTAATTTCATTGCTAAGCAGAAAATGCCCCAGTTGTTAATATTGAATCTAACCTTGAATTTAATATTTATTTTTGTTTAAAATTGCATATATTTTAAACCATTAAATATATTGCAGAATTCAAACACCAACAGATAGAAACCTAAGTAAATGTTTCAATATATGTATTTAGAACTATAACATAGTTTTGAAGATTTTTTTTTCCTGAAAGACATTTTAGCCAAATTGAAATATAGTATAAGGTTATGCTGATTTTTCTTAAATTAGATTTAGTTCAGTCCTGAGAACTGAATGCCTGTAAATATGAAGAGTTTACTACTCTAATATTTTTTGGTTTAATTTAATGTAAAAGGAAATGCTTGTGCACTGTATGGCTAAACTGAAATAAAAATAGTTTTAGTTTTAATAAAACACACAGAATATTTAACTTTATGTAGTATTTTTAAGAGGAATGTATGTTTAGTTAATTGTACGTATTTACAACTTACAAGTTTTACGATTACTGATACGCGGAATTTTATCAGTATGAAAGAGCATTTATGTATACGTATAGGAGACAAAAAGGACCAGGAAAAGAGATGTGTAATAATCATTGTTGTAATATTTCCCTGTTCTCAGACAGCAAAATTTTACAGTCGGTAAAGTTCTCATGTACATTTAGCCTTTAATTTTTCCTGGTTTTCCTGCATGTTTTTTGTTTTGCTAAGGAAGCATAGCTCTGTGTCATCTGTTGTCATTTTTCTAAATTAGTACTGCAATAGAGTATTAGGAAAGAGAGTGTAGTGTTTCATTATGAATTAGTTATGAATTAGTTTTGCCAATCTGATAATTCAATGTATTTTTTTTTTTAATTTGGAATTTTGTGTTGTTTAGTTGTGTTGGGAAAAGTGCAAACTGCTTTGTCTCTTTTATTCAAAATGATATGCTGCAGTGCCATAGCATTTCTGGATCCCAGATATGGTGTGGTCTTTCTAGTGAAATGAGGTGCAAGTTAGGATAAGAGGATGACACAAAGCTGATTTAAGTACGACTCTTTTGTTGCATCCAAATTACAATTTCTAAAATGGAATTCTTGCATCTTTAGCTATCTTCAAGAGGTATAAATTTAGTTCTAAAAAAAAGATCAGGGGGGAGCAAAGCAGTAAAATATTCCAAGGATCTCAAAGAAAACCTTCTTACAAACTTAATGCTGGAAACTTATTATGAAGATTACTTTTCCATAACATTTACCTTTTCTTGTGAATATGTTATACCTGACAAGCAAGCCTGTCAAGATTTTGAAACCTTTTCTCATTTACTGTGAAATCAGCAGCACTTAAGATCATTTTTAATATGATAACGTGTAGTAAAGGTATGGAAGAAATGATGCTATAAAATCCATGCTTGAGATAGAAAGCACAGAAACATTAAAGGTCATTTTAAATACTGATTAATAGATAGAAAACTGGATGTTGTCGATTAGAATTTGTCGCTCTGATCTTTTACTTCACAAAGTAGAAAGAAATGAGGGATTTTACAAAAATATTTATCAGTCAGTTTTAATATGTGCAGAGTAGAAATCTGATTAAAAAAAAAAAAAGGAAAAAAGTATCAGCTTACCAAAAAGTAATATTAAATTTTACAACTGAGCATAAATAAGTATACTTATACTTACATGTGTGAGTACATATCGATATTTCTACAACTATTAAGGAATCACAGATTCATGTAATAAAAGTATTTAAGAAACTGAAAAATCAATCCAATTCTGAAATTTGAAACCAAACTTTAGTAGACATTCATAAGACCGCACATGTTGTTATTCAAAGCAGTTAGTCTTTAATAAGTGTAAGTATGCAATGCCACAAAGCTGATAGTGTTAATGCCTACAGTGATAGTCACTGATGATGTAAGTTTTTGAGGTGAAGGTGGTCAAGGCTGAGAGTTTTTTTAGGATGGAAATTTGAACCAAAATTGGTTTCCCCAATTCTACTTTTATGAGTGCAAAAGGTCTTTGCTTTGGTCATGTAAATTAGCTTCTTTTTCTTCCTTGACCATGGTAACTTGTCTGGGGGTAAGTGAAAAGACAGGGTGTGATCTGTCTTAGTATCATGTAGTGGACTGACCCTGGCTTGATTGCAGAAACCCACCAAAGTTGCTCTATCACTCCCCTCCATAAGTGGACAGAATAGAGGAAATATAGTAAAAGATTCATAAGTTGAGATAAGAATAGGGAGAGATCACTCACGAAATACCACCATGGGTGAAAGACACAGTTTTGGGATATTAATTGAATTTATAACTAAAAAAAAAAATCAGAGCAGGGCAATAAGTAGTAAAATAAATGTCAAAGACACTTCATCGACCCCCCCCCCCCCCCCCCCCCACCTCCTTCACAAGCTCTACTTCCTCTCCCCCAGCAACACAGGGACACAAGGAATGAGAGTTACAGTCAGTTCATCACACGTTGTTCCTGTTGTTGTTCAAGGAGAAGCATCTTTCCTCTGTTCCAGAGTAGGGTCTGTCCCATGAGACGCAGTCCTCAACAAATTTGTCCAGTGTGAGTCCATCCCATGGGTAATGGTTCTCCACAAACTTTTCCAACATGGGTCACATTTACACAGGATGCAGTCCTTCAAGAGCAGGCATGGTTCCAGCATGGGTTCACAAGTCCTGCTAGGAGACCTTCTCCAGCATGGGCTCCTCTCTCCACAGGACTGCAGGAACCTGCCGGGAACCTGCTCCAGGATAGGTTTCCCATGGGTTCACAGCCTTTGTCCAGGTATCCACCTGCCCTGTGTTGGGTCTCCTGTGTGGGCTGCAGGTGGATCTCTGCACTGTCATTGATCTCCTTGGGCTGCAGGAGCACAGCTTCTTCACTGTGGTCTGCACCATGGGCTGCAGGGGATCTCCACTCTGGTGCTGGGACCACTTCCTCCCTGTCTTTCTCCACTGACCTTGGTGCCCGCACAGAGATTCATCTTGCATGTTCTCACTCAGATCTTCTCTGGCTGCATTTGCTTGTGTGCAATAAACCTTTTCTTCTTCTTAAATCACAGAGGTGTTTCTGTCATTCCTGAGTGACTCAGCCTTGGTCAGTGGCTGGTCTGTCTTGAAGCCATCTGGCACTGGCTCTGCTGGGCATGGAGAAATCTTCTAGTAGCTTCTCACACAAGTCACCCTTGTAGCATCATAATTAGCAAATACTGGAAGATAATAGAGGAAGTCAATAATGGAGTGTTATGAGGGCAGTATTATAACACAAAATAAGCATCTTGCAGAAATCATCTGAAATTATACAAATAATAAAAAAAAATGGTAAAGGTGTTATACTTGGACAGAAAAACCCAAATGAATAAGTTGCAAATGTTCATTAATATGTCAGTCAAGAGAAATACAACAAGAAGGATATTAGGATTTTCAGCAGAGCATGTACCAAAAAAAAAAAAAAAAAAAAATAAATAAATAAAGAAAGAAAGAAGAAGCTTTCACCAGAAGGGGGAATGCTCTCAGGGAGCATGTTATCTGAAATATTGATTGTAAAATGATATAGAATTTCTCCCCTAAGGGTTTGTGCTTGCTTTCTTGCTTGCTTGTTGCAAGCTTGTTGCATCCTCTTATCCTAACTTGCATCTAATTTTGATGGTTGTGTAGACAAACCAGAGAAAACTGAAATACGAGCCATGAAAATTATATAAAAAGAATTTTTCAGTATGTTAATAGCATTGTTTTCTTGATCTAGAAGAGGAAATCAGGTTGTTTTATCTAATAATGGTTTTCCAAGTATAGCATTTATTAGAAGAAAAAACAACAAAAAAAAAAGTGGTAGTTTTTGTGTAGGTTAGAAGATATGGTGACAGATTTAATATCTGTGGACACAATTTTCTATTCTTAAATTTAAATACTTTAAGGTTCTGTTTTCCCCTTTCTTGGACATGACAAGCTAAATCCAACCCAGGTTTCTGAATCCTGGTTTTCCACTGTTTTTTTCAAGTCTGACAATTTTGTTCCAGGAATCAACCCATTTTTTGCTGTTACAATTGTTGTGATGAGAAAGACAAGTGAGAAAAAATTCTTGTGAAAATAACAGAGTAAACCAGATTTTTTTTTCCATGCACCTTTCCACAGTATTAATATTTCAACTGGCAATCCCAAATTATTTCTGGTGTTGTGGTGCTACTTTTGTGTATTTTCCAAAGTAAGTAGACTCTCATAGAATGGTACTCTTCTACAAAATAAGTAAAGTTCATAAGATGGTTCTGATTAAAAAAAAATCCTGCATTATACCAATCTAAATCTGTGTGTATGTTAGCTTTGCCTACTCATTAAAGGTGTTTTCTTGCAGTATCTGGACAGACAGAAGTGGTATTAAAAAGCCCCAAGATCACCCGGAGGTTATGCTGCAGTTTAGTTGAATTGATTCTGTGCCTAACTTAAGGATTTTGGATTCTGTGTGCATTACTTTATAATTGTCAGCAAAACTCCTCTCAGTTTCAGTTATTGTTTAGTATGAGTTCACAGACAACCTTCCCCTTTACGCAAGTTTGTTCTACTATATCACAAACTTAAGTTAATCGTTCGTCATTGTTTCTCCAATTAATTTTATTTTGTTTAGATATTATTTTGAAAAAATAGAATATTAAATAATAATTACCACACAGAAAATACTTCCTAAAGCAATCAGTCTCTGGCCAGGTTTATTGAACTTGAAAAAAACACTTCAATCCAGCTGTATTGCACCATTTATCATCTTTTTGCAATTTCACTGACTATTTGTAGGCAGGTGACAAAAATCTACAATTTCCAAAATCCTGTGGTTTCAGTTTAGTGTGGAATTGCATTTTTAGGAATCAGTTTGACATATGTGTATGTCATTTATTTCTTTTATCTTTGCAAAAAATAACTAGAGTCATGAATTCAAATCCAACCAACAATCCATATGGCCTAAAGTCTCGATAAAAATACATGGAAAAATACCTAGGATGTATACTATATGTTGTACATGGGCCTTCCACTCTATGTCACATTTAGTATTCTTATACTAAGAATAAAACTGAAAATACCAGAGATTTTTTTATATCTATATTAACAATATGCTAGTTGTTTTCAACAAATTCTTAGAATTTTTGGTGGTATTTTTTCTTGCCATGACGTCTACATATTACTCATGCCGTTATTGGTTTTTAGGAACCAATAATAACTTATTACTAACTCTATTAGTTAGTAATAATCTCATTACTAATTAATATTTCATACTGAGGGAAATTTTTCCTTGTGTGTTAAAAAATCTCTTTTTTAACTCAGACAAAATGTGTATATAATGAGCAAATAGGTTGGAAATATTTTGATATGCAAGGAAAATATGCGTGTATACTTATTTTATTTACTCTGATGTTTCAAATGTGACTATAGTTTTGCATAAGAAAAGGGAAATAACCTCTTTATCAAATTGGGCTACATCTGGTGGACACTAACTTTTTTACCACTGCCACTAGGAAAATGGTGTACATTAGAAAGCTCCTACATGAGCAATTAGGAATTTTGATGGAATCTGGCCAGTGAAAATATATTCTTTTTCTTTTGTTTTTGTCTGAAATAGTTAATTTTCTTCATAGTAGCTGGTATGAGGGTATGCCTTGGAGATTTGGTGAAAACTGTGATAATGCAAGGATGTTTTAGATATTGCTGAGCAGTGCTTACACAGTTCCAAGGCTTTTTCTGCGTCTCACCCAACACCACCAGCAAGGTGTCTGGGTTGCACAATACTTTGGGAGGGGACACAGAAGGGACAGCTGACCCCATAGAACATGGCATCATGCTCAGCACATAAGGGGGGAAGAAGAAGGAAGGGGGAGACTATTTGGAGTGAAGGTATTTGCTTTCCCAAGTCACTGTTGCATGTGATGAAACCCTGCTTTCCTGGAGATGGGTGCCCATGGGAAGTTATGATTGAATTTCATGCTTTGCTTTGCCTGAGCACACAGTTTTTGCTGTATCTATTAAACTGGATTCGTCTCAACCCATGAGTTTTATCACTGTTACCTTTGATTCCCTTTCCCATTCCACTTTAGAGAGTGAGGAAGTGACAGTGTAGGACTGAGCTGTCACCTGTGGCAAAACCACAAAACTAGTACTTATATAGGTCAAAGAAAACATTTTTTAATATTTGAAATCCAAATCTTGTAAGTCTTAGCATAAACACTATCTCATATTATCAACTTTGTTAAAAATTACATGTGAGAAGTCTATTGGTATGTGACCACAACTATTTGTATTTTACTGTGCTCTAATTCTGGTATAATTTTATTTTTGGTGTTTAAATAAAAACCTCATTCTGTGTTGTCAAAAGGTGACTTGGAGTACCCTGTATCCCAACGAACAGGAAGGAGGCTTTTGGACATTTCAGAGAAATTGATCCGGGAAGTGACAGTACTGTAAATTTAGGAAGTCTGGTGAACTTGGCATACATCCATACATCTCTCTATAAAATTACCCGTAGAGCTGTAATTCTGTGGACAACGTCTTACCTATGTTAACAGGAAGATTGTTGCTACTTAGTGTGGAAAAGGCCAAAGGAGATTTTAAAGCAGTGGTTCTTGACCAGTATATATTTTCATTGCTAATATTTTATGATATTGCTTATGGTTTTTAATTTTATATATCATATGAAGACCTTGAAACTACCCTATTGGAGTGATACAATATTTTGTTTTACTTGTTGGTAGGAAGACAAAGTTCTGGATAAACTAGGTCATAACGTATGGATATTTTTAATTCAAAAAAACTGCTGAAGTCATTATGAGAAGAAACATTTAACTTAGGTACTGCAAAATCAAAATATTAAATATTTAATAATGTTTATACATAATAATGAGATATTATACAAAAGTTTTCTACAGGGCTTTTTTTTTTGGTATAAATCTCTGAATATCAGAGGTTTTGCTGAAGTGTAATCTGGGAAATCTACATTAAGAAGACTGAAAATTAGCAGGCAGACAATGTTAGCATAGTTAAAAGTGTATTTTATCTCTTTCCTCTGAATTATAGTAATATTGAATTCTCTTCTGGGAACTGATACTTACTGAAAAAGGAGGAGAAGATAATTTTAGCATTACACTCAAGTGGCTGGGCATTTGGTTTGAAAGTGTAAACCATTTTCCTTACATGATTGAAAAAGTACTAAAAACAAACTGATATTATTTAAACCAGCTAGTTCTTCCTGAAACAAAGCCTCTGTGGAGAATATGTTTAATTAATGTTTATATTGCTTCCAGCTCTCAGTAAGCTTTAAGCATGACACTACATGGCTTCCAATTTAATCTTAACTTGTCTATAATATTTGAAAGCACTCAAAAATGTCTTTTTTGTATTATGTTTAGTATCCACATGTTTTGTGGGATCCATGGTTGGAGACAGAGATGACACACACACCCCAAAGCTCCATGTGACAAAACATTCTCGAGTTTATTCCTCCAGCTGCTTTTATAGGAACTGCAGTTACACATGTGATTCATTGAGATCTTATCCCCATCCAACTCTCTGGCCAATGATGCATCTGCATTGGCTGAGGGTTCCTGTGTAGTTTGAATCCAACCTGTCCTTGCTCACTGACTCTAATGCCACATTTTTGGTATACACCATGGCATGTGCTTTAATTCCTCATTTTTAGGCAGTGGAAATTCTGGTGAACTGAGACTCAATCCCTGTGTCATATCAGATATGATTTCAGCTTCCAATTTCTGTTATAAATATATACAGTTTGGGGCCATGTATGCAAAATAAAGTCTCTGACCATCTAGTGTGTATGGCACACAATCAGCCACTTGTGGAGGGGGTTTTCTGCATGGATGTGTGTCATGCTATATTACTTGGTCTCGAAAGCCAGGAATTACTCCTTGAAGCAGAACATTTGGCAATGTAGAGGTGACCCAGAACACCTAGGCATTGTTCTATAAGATGATCCAGACTACCACTCCTAGATAATTGTAAACAGATTTCAAAGGATCTGAAGTTTTACCCTCGAAAAGCCTTACTGGAAATTTCAGTCTAATTGACTTGCCTACAGTCGAATATTTTTTTTTTACAGATAAGAGTAAAAACCATCTGTTACCCCATCAGTCCATTTTAATGGTACTTCTTTTAAGCAATATTTCTTAAAAGGGTGGAACAACTTGTAAGGCAAGTTCAGTATGCACACAGAAAAGAAAAATGGCACAGATGGAAATGTAATTACTGCTCACCTGCTGTAAAACAACATCAAAAATATCACTACAAGCAACATTTGCATTTCATTTATCCCAAATTCAACAGTGAAATGAGCTATTCATACATATAAAAATAACCTCAAAGAAAATATTCTCTAAAATAAACCCCACAAAAACTCCTCTTTAAACTCATTTCTGTTTCTTTGTATGATATCTGTATACATATAAAAAAAAATCCCCTGCAATCAGAGATACTTTGCATTTTCTTCTACATTTATTCTTTCTCTGTCTTCCCAAAAGGTACCAATAAAATTAATTTGGAGTAAGTTTTATCAAGTAGTTGCACTTTACATGTGGCTTACATTTAGAATGGTTTTTATGTGGCAATGATAACAGCCATCTATATAGAAATTTGGCAAAGGTAACAAAACATATGGATATAAGTATTTACCCACATTAAGCATGTTCTTAACTTTATATTCCAACTTGACGGCTTTCACATAGAATTTTGTATTCAGGAAAAACTGAATCCAATTGATAATGTAATTTCTTTTATTTGAAGGCTTGTCTTTGCAAGACTTTATCCACTTAAATTCAGAAACAATAGGTGACTGTGGAAAGAAAACCTGAATTTAGGGAAACAGGACAGAGTGTGCATGTGAGATGTGAAGTTCTGTATAGTTTCATATGCTGGTTTTGGCTGAGATGGAGTTAATTTCCTTCCCAGTGGCTGGTATGGGGCTGTGTTTTAGATCTGCTGAACACAGGTTTGATAGTATGGAGATGTTTTTGTGATTGCTGAGCAGGACTTACACAGAGCCAAGGTCTTTTCTGCTTTTCATACTGACAACGTGACAAGGAAATTGGGGATGCATGGAAGGCTGGGAGGAAACACAGTCAGGACAGCTGACCCAAACTGACCAAAGGGATATTCCAGACCAGATGGTGTCATGCTCATTATATAAAGTGGAGGGAAAAAAGAGGAAGTATGGGACATTTGGAGCTGCGGGATTTGTCTTCTCAAGTCATCGTCATGTGTGATGGAGCCCTGCTCTCCGGGAGATATCTGAACGCCTGCCTGCCCATGGGAAGCAGTTAATTAATTCCTTGTTTTGCTTTGTTTGTGTGCATGGATTCTGCTTTTCCTATTAAACTGTCTAACCCTTAACCCAGGATTTTTCTCCTTCTTTCACTCCTGATACTCTCCCTTATCTGACTGGTGGGGGAGTGAGCAAGTAGCTGGATGGGGCTTGATTTTTTTGCTGGCCTTAAACCATGACACCTCACAAACTAGAAAGAATATAGATAATAGATTATGGAATGGGTATGGCTTCTCACTTAAAAAAGCTTAAGCCTGAAAGATTTGCATGTGTTCAAAACTATTTCCAGAGAACTAAAAAATGAGAAATGTCATCAATAAGAGTTAAACAAATTGTGTCAGTTTATATTTAATTTCTTTTCCCTGGGGTTTTTGTTGGGATTTTTGTTACTGAAGGTGAAGCAGAGATATTTTTATGTAAATATTAAAAGCTTCTTAATTTTCCAGGTCTTTATGGAAGATATTGTTTTTGCAGCTGCTAAACATCTAGTCAGGTCTCAGTTTTAAATAAGGAATGTAGGGAGAAACTTCAGAATGTATTTGGTAGATAGTAAGAATTTAAGTACAGTGCTTAAGAAGAATCTTCCTGAACACTTTTTGAAGTATCACTAGGTCTTTTGAGAAAACTTTTTGGATTAAACCCAGAGGGAAAAAATGTTGCCTGCCCAGTACATACACATAATGTACTATTGCATAGGTCCTAGAATCTAGCAGTGTGATTTTAATGAAATGTCACATTCTTGTTTTTTCAGTTTGTTGTTTTTTGGGTTTTTTTTTTACCAGTAGAGTTTGAGGGGGCATTGGGATATTAAGATATAGGTACATACATACAAAAACACACCACCCTCTATCTTTGACCAATCGATAAAGCTATCTATCCATCCATGTATCTGTCTAAACACCTGCATAGTTATATGTGATACCTTTGTTTAGTTATACAATGTACCTTGAAGTCTTCAGAGCCCTGTAGCACTACATTGACCATGTTTTTTAAATCTGATATCAAAAATAGCTCATTTAATTACTAACAAATTATTTTGTGCATGAGGAACCTAGGAAAAGTTGCAGAAAGAAAATTTTCACTTTTTTGACCTTCAAAGCTTCTTTCTGCTAATTTATCTCTTATATTTGTCATCTACATTTTGGACTCATTTTGAATGCAATATATTATTCCTTTTTGGCTTATAAATGTGAAATTGTGTTGATATTGAAAGGCTAGCAAACAAAGAAAGTTGGTGAAAACCAGAAAGAACATTGGCATCATTAGGTTTCCTAGATGTTAGCAGTATGAATAAATTAGATGCGCCTTACAGTCTAGGTTTGCTTCAGTATTGCGTTATAAACTATAGAACAGTATTTCACTACTGCATGAATAAAAATATAATTATTGTATCTATAAATGAAATCTGAAAGTAAATAGGTATTATTTCAAAATGTATTTAGTGCTTAATTAAACTTTTTTCTTGTTTACCTAGAATGTCATCTGTATATATTAATGCATCAATATTTATTAAAATGCAGTTGTGCTGAGAACTGAACATCATGCATCAGTACTAGCGAAGATGTATCTACAATGCAAAATTAATTTTTAGATAAAATTGCATGCAAATACATTTACAAAAATGTGAAGATGTTATTATAATTTTTCTACTTGAACTTTTCATTTAAAGCAGCAGAGAAAAAGGAACATCTGCATGTATTTCCTAATTCAGAAAATGAAATTAATCATGTGTACAAAGCCTTTTTAAGTTTAGGTATAAGTCTAACCATAAGTCACACATTAAAATGAGAAATGCAAACATATATCAAAAATGCAAAATTTAGTCTATGCCTTCAGGACTGCAAGTATTTTTCATAGTAATGACTGCTGGAAAACCTAAGTGTTTCAGTATATTCAGTACAGAGGAAGAGCATTCATCCTTAAATGCTAAACACCTTCACACCATGCATTCATGAATCCTCACAGAGTCATTTCTAAGCACATACTCCAATACTTATTTTACAGCTATTTATACATGAAAAATAAAATATGGTTTAAAACACCTTGCGCAAATCATATGAAGTGTGATAGATTTTGTTTAATTTTAGATACTACATAGTCAGTGTGGATATCTCAGCTGGTCCCTCAACCTTGTGTAGAGAAGTAGGTCCTGGTAATGGTGTTATTCGTATGACTAAATAGCAATGTTAGATGGAATTATTTCCATTCATGAGTTCTACATTTTGCCCTTACCTGTAAAGAAAGTTTATGTTTCTGTGTAGGTATCTATACTTTAAGTGCCTAAAGTAAGATAATATAAAGCCTATGCTATGTGTTTGAATTAAAGAATCCAGGTTCAACTGACTCCTCCTCTAATCAGATTTTTTTCAGTTGTTTTTTTTTTATTCATTCTACCTAAAATATTAAAATAATGTGTTCTGCACAGCATATTTTTAGCACTGCTCACACTGAAGTGATAATCACAATTGATCATGGTTAGGATTATGCTAATCAATAATAGTTGCTGTCTTTATCATTTCAGAAGTTTGCATTATCTAATTATATCAGCCACAGTCATCACAGAGCTCTGTTGAACACTTAGTCCACTGGCAAAAAATGGACCAGAATTTTAAGCAAAATTATATTGCTCAAATAACAACCTGAGTCCATCTTGTTTCTTCCACTTGTCATTTCTGAAAAAGCAGTTATTAACCGGGGAAAAAAAAAGGTGTATTATAAAATGTAATCTTTTGTGTATGAGCTTTCCTCTCTAAAGTCTGAGTAAACAAACAAAACCATAAATTAACATACTAAAGGCACTTTTTAACTTTCAATCTTCATCAATACATGTTACTATGTGCATCAGCCAAAAACATCAAATCCCATATGAGTGTAAAAAAAATACAGTTGCTTTTCAGATTTGTTTAATAGTCAAATAGTTAACTTTAAAACTCTCCTTGAAATGTTATATGCAATCAGTCCAGTAACCTGGCTCAGAACACACTAAATATATTAAAAAAAGTGAATTTAATATTTGCTGATAAATGCTAAACTACACTGCTGTGGATCAAATCTCTTAAAAGCAGGAGTGCTGATGTTTCTGTGAGTGAAGTGAAGGAAGCACAAGTTAGTCCTCTGATAGGTGGGAACTTAAAGTTTACACTATGCGAGAAATAAATGTGCTTAAATTCTGAGTCTTTCACAATGTATTTCTAAATTGGCAAAACTCCGCTCTACACTCAGCTAAGATGCTTAATATAAAAATTATGTCTTTAAAATATTAACAGCTCAAAGACATAGAAGACTGAAAAATTCATTGAGAGGCACTTCAAAACCCAAAGTTTTCTTTTTGAAAAAACCTCCAAATTCAAAAAACCACAGTAGCAAAAAAAAAGATAATTCCTAACTTTAAGTTAAAATTGTCTCTATTTTAATCTGCTTAATTTTTTCTTGAAAGCAAGTGATCTGCATTATGAAGGAAAACATTATAAGGATGCTTTATACTTTATATACTTTTTATATTGCTTAAAAATCAATGTATCAATATAAAAAGAGTGTGTGTCCAGTACCTGGTACAATGAATGAAAAAATTTAATAGTATATGCTTTTCAGTTTATTTTTGCTTCAACAAACCTTGTTTTTTGGAAAATTCTTAATGAATAAAAGATAAAAATGTAAAGAAATTGACTTCAGTCAATCTTCATGTATTATTCAGCGGCTTTCTGTGCGCATGCAGTATCTAGATACTTTTAATTAGCTACCTTGGGCAGAGAAGACCTAGTTTAGAATCTTGACACTAATAGGTGTCAGAGCACAATTAAAGGTAAATATGGGATTAAGTTTCCTCGTGCAAGGTGACAAACCCCCAGTATCATTTCAGTTATAGTTCCACACATTATTTAATAGTGAGATGGAAGATAGCAAATAATCCAGAGATGAACTAAATTCTACAAGCTGGGTTTTAATTCTCTAACTCTTTGGGAAAGAAATACCCCAGAGCAACGAAGCTTCTCTCCACAAATAAAAATACTTCTCGGCCAATAAAGCTCTTCTTTATCTGAGTTATTAATGGAAAAAAAAGTCCTCAATTGACATAGAGTTGTGTCTGAATTGAAGATTTATCCTCTGTGACTGACCAAAGAGTTGCACAGAACACAACATATTTTCCCTTCCCTTCCCTTCCCTTCCCTTCCCTTTCCCTCTTGCTTCTATTTACTTTATAAAAGCAATTTTTTTTAGTGTTATGTTTTTTATAAATGATGGAAATTTCATTAATAAAAAGTGACTTCTTTCTTGATTGCCCTTTGTAGATAGGCAGAGATTGACAGAGAGAGTAGAGATAGAGAGATATGGATAAATGTGACACACATGGAGTACAGCTGGCTGGAATGCAAACTGGTGATGATGGCTGATTGTCTTCAAATGCTTGCAGCTGCTCTCCACACCAGCTGAGAATGATCACAGTTATTTGTATATTATTATTATTAATCTGTACCTGTATCTTTTTTGACAAAACATACATCTATATGTACATACTGGTGGTGTAGATGCATTTCAACTTGAACCTTATATTCTTAGCAGTAAAATCAGGTTTAAATAATAACTATATGGTTCATTGTATTTCAGAGTGATACACCTGAAAAGACAGCATGAATTCCCATTAAAAAGGCATACACAAAGTATGTATTTAAGTAGTTCTACCAATTTTCCATACTATATTTTAATTCCACTTATGTTTTGGAAGTTTAGGAGCTTTTTTTTGTTTGCTTAGTTTCCTGTCAAAGTATGATATTTAAAGACTTTTTTTTTTTCTGCTACTAATATTTTTATTGTTTTTAATAGAAAAAAATTAATATTTAATTCTCCATATTACTAATAGTTCTGATATCAGTCTAGGAAATACTTCATTACATTTGTGTGGTGTCTGACTATAATTTAACAGCTTCCTAGTGAGTGTTCCCATGTCATTCTGATCCATGATGATTAGAGGTTGAAATGAATACTTTAAGACTGAGGATAACATATGTTTTAGGGGATAAAACTGTTACCTTGATATTAATTTCTATAGAATTTTCCTAAATGATTTCTCAGAGATCTAAAGTTAATGTTATAATTACCATAAAATGAGAGGGTAGAAACAAAGAAATAATATCAAGCATTTACATGCTACATGGCAAAGTTGTAGGTTTTGTGCAACGCACAAATGAAAATGAATGTTGCGCCAACAAAGTGTATCTAGAGTTTTGGTGTCTTTGCCAACCTCTGTGAAACTGACCAATTCAAGGACAAATGTAAGGATAATAAAATTGTTTTCTGACTGCTTTAATGCTCATAATATTGCAAGAGGAAGGAATTTATTTTTTATTCCCCTAGAAGAACTGTTGTTCATTTAGCCGATTTTCCTGAAAAAAAAAAAAACCCCAACAAACTAATATGAATAATGAAGGAATATGAAGATTTAAATAGAAAAAAAAATCCAAACCCCAAATAAAGCCATAAAAGTTTTATTTCAAAGATGTACACCTGAGGAAAAAAAGCTAAGACCATAAAATCAGACAAACATCATGTGAATTATCTGTGGCTAAAAATGACATGGTGCTAAAGGCAAAAAATTGCTGTCAGTACTTTCTATGCATTGAAAAAATGAGCAAAGTATAGGTACAGCTATATTTTTTGTTTGGTTATATACATGTCAAGATCTGCACTTGTAGTTCCTAAACTAGGCCAATAATTGTTATCTTTTTAAGAATGCTGTAAGCAGAATTCTCCTGTTGTATTCCATTTTATTTAAATGGTATGCTCTGTCTCACCCCTCTGAAATGTATGGTACATTCTAAGCCTGTGGTCCTGCCCTGAACCATCCTGTATCTGCAATCCCATTGGCCCAATGTGATTCCGCGCCCACTTCAATTCCCCTCTTAAGCTGTGCTAGGGGATCAGTCTGGGTCTTAGCGCTTCCTCTCTCTCAGCCTCTTCCCCCCTCTTGCCCCTTCCCTCCCCGGCCCCGAGCCTCCCCCTTTTCCCTCAGTAACCATGCTGTACCCGGGGTTGGGACCCCAAATAAACCTTCATCTGCTCAGCACCCTCAGAAGCCGTGTGGAGTCTCCTTGCCTGCTGCTGCCAGCCAGCTCACAGCCTAGGGGGCCCTCCAGGGATCTCCCCAGGGTGCCCCCACCTCAAAACGCACTGCAACATTCTCCAGTTTCAGATAGCTGGAGTAACAGATGAGAGAGAGGTAAACAAAAGTCTGTGATATGGCCTTCTGTGAATGTCTGAGTTTGTTCCTCTGCAAACAGTTGATAAGATGAAAAAATCCAGAGGACTGTAGAAATTCTTATTCTAGTATTTCTAATTACTTCATAGTTTTACTGAGGTTTAAGTGAGTAAATAAAAGTGAATCCTAGAAAATGGATGTTTGCATTTGAATTAGTGGCCCTACAATTCTTTACAGTCTCCACAGAGAATTAGCCATTTCTGAAGAAGATAAGATGAACTGTCCTGAAACACACCTTTTTTTCCCAACTGTGCAAGTACTAAGGATGTCTAGCTCAGATATAGATAGTTAGAGTGCAATTTTAGGTGGGATGAAAACCACATTTAATTGTCTCTGGCATTTAAAAAAACTGAAAAAGTATAAGGTTAAAAAGATCATTGCTATCATCTAGTCTGATTTTTTCCACAAGTCCTGAAGTCTTTCTTATTCCTAATTCAACTCTATAAAAGAACCTGAATTTGGGACTATGTTTTGGGAAGAACCAAAAGTAATTCAGAATATATGGGAAATTATTACTTTGAAAATGCAGTAAAAAGTCAGACCCAATGTCTTATTTACTGCTTCCTACTGCAGTACACTGAATCCCTCCTTAATTGAAAAACACAAAAAATTCATTAACTGTAAATATATTTCAGTTAAAAAAAGTTTTACGAGAACATTTCCATTTAATTTTGCATATACTCCCCTAATTAAGGCCCTAAATAGCTACATCCTTTTCAGAATAAATTTATTACACTTCAACTATTAAAACCTGGAAAAATTGAATCTACCCTTTCAATATGACTAAATATTTTGCTCTTTGGTAATCCATATTTCGAGAAAGGAAAGCATACAGAATCCATTTCTTTCTTGTAGCATCTTTTTACCTTTGTTTCAATGTGAAATATTCAGTATAGTCATTTATATGTAGTTGTTACCCTTAAATAGTCAGACTATCTGATTAAATTCTACTGTATGATTTATAAATATATACCACTACTACAGAACACTAGGAAAAAAATACGTATTTGCTGCATTCTCTGTTCTATGTGTGAAGCAAACAGACAGAATATTTTAAGTACAATCTTAATTTGCCACTTTTACTGTTTCTGGTAAGCATAATATTTCCACATCATGTTTTGTTCTCAATTTATGTCTTCAATTATATCTTTTATTTAGCTTAATTAACACTTTTTATCCTTTAGTAGGCATTCTGCTTTTCACTTTCATAAGTACTATTTTTTTTTGTTTAAATTATTGAGAAAAATGTACAGAAAGTAGTGAAATAGTGCATCTTCTGTTCTCACCCTCCTTAGAAATTTAAAAGAAAAAAAATAAGAAGAAATAAATTTCATCTTTCCTGCCAGAAGGGAATAATATAAGAGATTCTCTATTGTCAGTATGCAGAAAGTAGTGAAAAGCCTGTTCATTTCTCTAATTCAAATTCACTACAATAATACTACTAAAGAACATGGTGTAATTTACTGTGGAATATTAAACAGAATGGGAGTTTCATCGGATGTAAATAAAACTCTGATACTGGTAATTTGCCTAGAGAAATGAATACTATTAACAATATATGTCATTTTTATGTATATTTTTTATGTCTTGCCTTGTTGACAAGAATCAACAATCTACATGTCCCCTTTTGAATATGTATTTAGTATCTGAGATCCTGTAAACCAGCAATGCAAGATATTGTAATAGTGTTCAATGAACTATGCAACAGCGTCATTTTAATTTATTGCTGAGGTTTGTCTTTAAAAATCTGTTTTGAAACAAGTGATTATAATCTTCTCCTGAAAAGAATTCCTCTCTAATCAAAACACAAAGAAAATTAAGTGCTCACAGGGACCCCATTTTATTATTTGTTTTTTTTTAACCCCAGATTAATTTCAGCAAAACAGGGCAGCAAAAATAAAAGGACAGTTTTAGAGAACTGTGAAAATTAAAACATTATCAAGTTCTTGCATACAGAACAGGCAACTACTCGTATTTCAAGTGCCAAAATTGAACAAACATAAATGAGTTCATAAATAACATGAGAGAGACAGAGAGAGAGGGAGAGAGGGAAAACCCCACACCAAAACCAAACCCTGTTCTGAATGATCTGGATATCTCAGAAGTTAAACTAATTTAAGAACTGGGACCAGGGTGTAGGTTCACAATGGATATAAAGTGATGTATGGCATGTTACTCTCACCCTGAAAGTAAATTCAGTACACAGCATGCACAAATCCATAGCTTCTTCTCCTGTCTAGCTTCTCCTGTCTAGCTTCTGCAGCTGCACACTCACTACAAATCATTTATTGTCTTCGGAGCACCCAGTCCCATACTGGCTGCTCTTCTGTGGGCCACACAGCCCTCACTATCATGACAAGTGAAACTGAAGGCACTGAAAAGATTAGAAAATTAACAATAATAGACCCATAGGATCTGCATGCTGGACCCAGAGGAAGCCTGTGATGTACAAGGCTAAAGCCATGCGAACGTGAGGCATTACTGACCATTTGGCTTAATGTTAAAGCTCATTTCCTGGCATCAGTGTTTCAGGAGCGTAGATGAGCTTATCAGTTTCCTTCTGTAGGCTGTCCTTAGCATCTTTGAGGCTTTCTGGAAATGACACCAGTCACCTCTGCTAGGAAGTTTAATGCTTTTGAAAAATTTGCCCTAAAAAGACCTGCAGCATTCAAAGTACATAATCTTACAAAGTGCTGCTCCAGGTGACAGCATCTGATGAAACTCAGGGCTCCAGGTGGATACTAGTTTTTTCCTTTACAATAACTACTTATCCACTCCCTGTCATTAAAAACAAAAACAAAACAAAACAAACAAACAAACAAAACAGAATTAAAACCAGATTTCAGTATGTGGGACCATTGTAAGAAAGACAGTTTAAGAACTCAGTAGTTTATTAATTGTGATAGATTGACTTATAATTAAATCACATTTCATGAACTTTAAACATAGGATTCATTCTTATTGGAAGTAATTTACGTTTCTTAATTTCTACATGTCTTTGTCTTCTTTTTTTTTTTTTTGTATGTTTTAATGCAATTTCAGTAACATATTAAATTTTTCCAGATGTCCCTTATATCTGAAATGAGGTTTGTTCAATTTGAAAAAGTTGAGAAGTGTGTCAAGCTTCATCAACTAATGTAAGCTACCATAGAAAAAGTCAATATTTTTTCCTCTTTTGAATTTATTTTTTATCTGTGAGAATTTCCTCTGTGATGAACTCAAACAGAAACCATTTGCTTGCAGTCTCAGTCCAAAGTGTGGATTAGATCATAAACCTGAGTGAAAATGTCAAAACCCTCTGACCCAGTATTCAGTTCAATCAATCACAAAATGCAATTAAAAAAAAATATGTTAAAACCAAGGCCCAGATTCTCAGCTAGTGAAAACCCGTGACAATCCATCTACACAAATGAGTAGTTCTATGTAAAAATCAATATTGAAACTTTGGATCACTTACATTAAGTGAGAAAAATAGTGCTACTGATACTGCATAAGAGTTCACTACAATTTGTAAGTTGACCTTGGTCAACATGGATGTTTTCCTCATTGGATATTGTTTCATAGGCAAGGTCTTAAAATAAAATATTGATAAAGTGCATTAGACTAATGTCATGTTTCTGCTGGAAAATGTGAAAGGCTACTTGATAATCAATATGTTCTCTCACCAGCAATCTGAGCAAAGATTTCAAAAAGAGTGAAATATGCTTGGATTGTCCCTTTTAGAGCAGAAATCTGGCAACTGCATCCTGAACCAGCTGGAGTTTATGCAGCATCCTAGTGGGTAAGCAGCCAATAGGGAATTGCAAAAATCTAATTTCAAAATAACAAAAGCATGAATGACCATTTCAAGGTCTGACAGTGAAAGACATTCCTGCAACACAGCAGTTCTTTAAGTAACAGGATGAGAGCATGCCCTGAAATTTGTATGTTTTTTTAAAAGATAGGAGAATGAAAGTATCTGAAAGTTTCCTGACTCATTACTGCTGTAGGAAAAGATGTAGTTTTGTTAAAGTAAATAAGACATTAAAAGTAATCTACAGATGCCTATGCCTCATATTTCTAAATATGTTTATGCCTAATATTTACTTATCAGACTGACAAAATAATAATGAAGGTAAAACCAAAATTGTCTCTGTTCCTAGTGTTTTATCCATATCAACACTTATTATGCTAAGGCAGATTCCTAACTGTCAGTTGTCAAAACAGTACTCATTTTAATAGTGTTTGGCTAGCAAATAACTAGAAGAAAATGACGATGTACAATTGTATTACATTGCATTCAATATTAAAACTTAGGTGAAAAAACCCCAAATTTATGTACACATATTTTTTGCTAATTTAGAAATCACTTACAGACAGATACAAATGCAATTATTACTAGTGAAATAAACTTCTGTTAGACAGTAAAAATAAATGTTTCAAAGTTAAAACTGCCGGTCAGGTCCTATGTGTTCATTTTGTTATTTAGTTCATAGTCATGATACTTTTGAAGAGCCGATTTGAGCTATTTGACATTTGCTTGTAAGTTTTAATGTCTTTAAGCATCGTCTCAAGTGATTGCCTTGGATACTGAGGGCCTTTCAAATAGTGCAATTTGTTACTTTGTAAGCAACTGAATTGAAACTTTAATACATTTATGTTCAGAAATGTAAGAGTGATGTGTATAAATTGTCCACCCAAGCTACACATCTTTAAGAGGACCTCAATAGATGGATGAGACCAATTGCACTATGAGGTATGGGAAAGCAGGAAATTTTCTGAATTACAGGATATTGTTTTTCAGTGCATCCTTCTTGTCGTCTCCTTTGGTAGAAGATCTCTAAATATTTCAAGGAGCATTACTTTTTGCATAGCATATAACAAGTTTTTTGCCTTATCATACAATAAGCTCCCTTTTCCAAGAGAGTTTGGGCCATAGGATTGATCTTTCTAGCCCCTTTTGAACCTGGGCAGTTCCATGATTCTAATATTTTTCTCTATTTTTAGTACTTATAGTTGTCTGAAGATAAGGTAATTCAGCTTTTCTAATAATATAGATTTGTTTGATTAATACATTGTGCAGCTAAATAAATGACTGACTTTCAGAATACGGCTTTCCTCAAGAAGAATTTAAATTTAAATTTTATTTAAACTTAAATTAAAAGTAGGTAAAAATATTGTTTGTATGTTAAAGAACTTTATATGAAGTACACTGAGGTCTGTGTGATTTTTTTAAGGGGTGTTTGTTTGTTTGTTTGTTTGTTTTTCTGGTCGAGATACTATTTCCTAAGCAGGTGCTCTTTCAGGTAACATTCTACCCATAATTTTTTGATGTGTTTCTGATTTCTGAATCTTATGCATTCTCTTGTCTATGTAATAAAGTGAGTTATAACACTCTGGCTAATGCCTTAATCTGTCTGTATTAGAATGGGAAAAAAATAAGGGGAATAATTTGACATTCTCTCTGAAAATGGTTTCAATGTGAGGATATGTTATACCTAAAAAATGTTAATGTGAAAGACAAACCTTTTAGAGAGCTTTGAAGACCTAAAATGTAAAGCTAAAGGGAATCTTGCAGGTCACATGTAATTATAGCTTATACAGCAAATACACCCTGCTCAGAATAAAGGCGTGTCTGTACTGTGGAAGAGTATGCATAGTTTTGGTTTGAACATTTAAATCTCTTTGAGTCTCTGCTCGGTCTGGTTGCTAAGGCACAAGCATTTGTTAATAATGTGTCCATGTCCCTGCCCAGCTGTTTAAATCTTCTTAGATTCCGTAAAGTCCATGCATAATCATCAAATGAACAAACACCCACAGCACTTCTTCCTACAGTGGTGTGGTGTCATCTGCCACAAGGCAGTGAGGGAGTGTCAGCTGTCTGTGCTATGCTATTTTGCTACTATGCGAGTATGCAGCAAGTGGGGTACTTAGAGCTTTGTGAAACAGATCTGCAAAATTATTACATAAAGTCACTGAGCCCTTGGGAAAACTGGAAATGGCTCTAAACATTAAAGATTATCTTCTTAGTTTGTTAAAAAATGACCTAGTAATTTCCTGTTCATATGTACTCTGTAGACTAAGTGGATAGGTTCTTGCTTCAATGTAGTGAGTTACAGAGATACGTTAAATTACGCCTTTTTTTAGAAGGAGAATCTTCTTGGCTGAGCTTGGAATTGAAAGCAACAAAAGAAAAGAAGGAGGAAAGAAATTAAAACTGTTATTCTTTCTCCCAAAAAATGGTAAAAGAAGATTAAAATAGAACTTGTGATGAACAAAGCCTTCCAAATTGACTTGCATATGGGTCACTGCTACTTGAAAATAAATTCAGGGAGACACTTTTTTTCCTTAAGACTACAAAACAATCCATAGATTCAAGAGTCCCAATAAAGAAAAGAATGAATATATCATAGGAAGTTGTAAACCTCATGTGGGAAGTATCTTCCCACAAAAATTAAATGCATACTTCCTTTTATCTTTTAGCATGAAATTGTGGCTTAGAGTTTTGTTCCTAACAAAGAGACCATCAGGGTACCTTATCTGCTATGGAGATAAAGTCTTTGATGAAACACTGTGATGGACAGCTGGGTCAAGTCATAATAACTCAAAATTCCAGAGTTTAAGGATTTCTTTTAATTTAGACCATTCAGGTAGAATAAGATGTCTTGTTAAGACAAAGAGGTAATACACAAAAAGACAAAGACACCTTGAGGTGGACATCATCAATCTGTTCTAAAACAATGGTGCTGCTTACTCAGATTTGCTTACAATGCCTATTCCATGTTCCGTACATACAGTAAAAAAGTATATAAAACAATTTAAAATAAATAAAAAATTAAGAAGCATTAAAGTCCTCTCTTTTCTTTTGTACCTACTGCAATTTCATTAGAACTGAAACAACAGGTCCTAACATTACTCCTCATAGGTAACTTTAATCAGTCTGCCAATCAAATTTTTTTTTTTTTTTTTTTTTTTTTTTCTGGAGGGAAAGCTTCAACGAACAGATGGGCTTTGCAGCAAGTCCTCAAGGTCACCAAACACTGGCTGCAGTGAAATTAGAAATAAGATCCAGGGAAAGCTTCAACAAACAGATGGGCTTTGCAGCAAGTCTTCAAGGTCACCAAACACTGGCTGCAGTGAAATTAGAAATAAGATCCATCATGAAGGACACCTTTTTTCAAGTGGGAAACAGTTTTCATACATATGATCCTGAATGTCATGGTAACACAAGAAGAAAACTAGTTCTGAGAAAGACAACTGTTCTGGTAAAGTGGGAGTTGATTCTATAGCTGTCACTCACACCTGCACAGATTGTGCCCTGTGAACTACGGGGTTTCAGTGATCTCTGAAAGAATGATATCAAAGAAAAAACTAAATGGAAAGAAATTAAGCAAAATGTTCTTTGACTAACAAAACCACAGTCCTTGAGATATGGCAATAATTTTTCAAATAAAATCTATCTGAAAAATCCTTACAGTGGCAGTGTTCATATACCCAGCTCTTTCAGCTGCTAAGAAGCTTGGGGCTGTTAGAGTGTGGTTTTTAGGGACAAACCCAGAGACAAGGCAGTCTAGGATCTATTCTTTGGATGACTGCTACCACTAAGACAAATGTAAAATTTCTTCCCTGTGGTATTTTGCATGGTTATTCAAATAGCTTTAGAAAAGCCCATTTTTAAAAGCTGTAACAACTTCTACCTCTGTATAGAAGTTACATATTTCTTTCTTGGATAAATGATGGATACTCTGTTGCAATAAACAGAATATTTCAGGATGTGGGGTGAAATTTGTGCTCTGCAGCTGTAGAGCTTGATCAAACCTGAGCAGAGACCATATCAACATGCTAGTAAATTACTCAATGTAATATATATGTATATGTGTTTCTTTTCAAATCACTTATTATTTTTTCCCTCCTGCCCATGTAGAAAAGAAATCAAGTTACATTTCAGGAGTGGTGGGGTTTTTTTGTTTGTTTGTTTGTTTGTTTTTGTTTTGTTTGTTTGGTTGGGTTTTTTTTTTTTTTTTTTTTTTTTTTTTTTTTGCGACTTGACCTGAAAACAACAGTTGTTTTGGTAGAAATGTTTCCTTGAACCATAATTTTACAAATTGTCCCAAAGAGGTATGTTTTAGACAAAGAAAAGAAAGAATGCCTAAAGGAGATTTACATTGGTCTCAGAATAATTTAAGAAGGATCAATAATATTTTATAAAATTCTGTATATTAAATATGTGTTTTATACATAACAATGCTAAGTAAGGGTGATGGAAAATTGCAATTGTGATGAATGCATGTAAGGAAACTGCAAAGCTATGGAAATCCCATATTGCCTGAAAATGGACAGTTAGTCTGTTTTTGCATCAATTTTCTACCTATGTGTAACGTATAGGTAAAATGGACACCATCAGACTGTGTTATCTTGGAAAATTAACTAACTAATCAATACTGCAAAAAAGAAAACCAAGTTGCAGCCAAGATTTCAGCAAAAACTTTGGAATCATTATATACGATCCATTTTAGGATAACAGGTATACAATTTCCTCCAACTTTAAAAACAGGATTATTCTATTGATTTCAATGGAATACACATGCTTGAAAATAAGCACATACCAAAAAATGCTGACGAACAAAGGATAAGCCTACCTTAAGCTTTGTCATTAGTTTTGGCCACCTCATAAATAGTTGTCCAAAGGATTTCTATACATCTGCTGCAATCTATCTACTATTCCTAGTGAAAAGAAAAGGGAATATATTTGAGTCATCACTGTTGTTTTGCTTTTTGTGCTGGTGTTACCTTCAAAAGCAGAGAAACATTCAATTAGAGCTATTCACAGTGTGATCAATGCTTGTTTTCCTGTTGAAGAAGCTACAGAATATTGGGGGAAGAACCTCAGCTGGTGAAAAGCATCATACTCTAGTTACTTCAGCAAAGAAATGACAGTTTACACCACTTGAGGATCTGTTCTATGGCATATTTTCTTTCTATGTTCCCATTTGTAGATTTCACATTGGCTTCAGTGCATAAATCGGGCTGGGGAGACGAGCATGCTTACTGAGGCTTCTGGTGTTTGTTGTTGATGTTTTCCTACTAATAAAACAAGACATTTTCAGGGAAGCACAAATTTGCCCTGTGTACTTTTATAATACAGACTCCTTAGGAATTGTGAATTTATACACAAAAATGATAGGGACCAGATCTTTGTTAAGTTTTTCATGTGCAAATTAAAGATGTAAAAATTAAGGGCAAGGTACACAAAAGAAGAGCATTACTTATTATGAATTGCAATTTAATAATTTTTACACCCATGGTTAAGCTTCAGAAAAAGTTAATGCCTATATGAAGTTGAAGGCCAGCTCTTCCTTTCTACAGTTTTTGCATTATTAACTACAAAAAAAAATTGTAATCTTGTGTATTATCACTTACAAGACTGGGTTTAAATGATTTCCTGCTCTTTCAGCAGATCACATTTATAAATATGAATAATGTTTTCTTCTTAAACAGACAGGAAAATAACAACAAAAATTCAAGGGGAACTCAGCTTGCCAGATTTTATGTGAGATCATTTGTTTATTGCTTGTTATTCTTTAGACACTTTAAAGGACAGTTTGCATTCCTTTAAATTAAACCAAAACCAAGGTAGAAATAAACGGACACTTGGAAACTGAAAATGAAAATTCAAGGAATTTTTTTGTTCAAATATGTCTAAAAATAAAGTACATAAATGTTGGCATTTTGGGATGGAGAGTTGAGAATGATTAATATTATTTGTGAAGATGTGGTTTGGTTAATGATTTGTTTTTGGGCTTAGGTATTTGTATAAGAACACTGAAAAAGATGGCCACTGTGACTTGTATGTTCTGGTCTGTACAATAACAGCCCATAAGAAAGGCCCAATTCTCCCAGTATAATGAAGATATCAATTCGACTAATATTAAATTAACTATAAAAAAAGTAATGGAATACATTATCAGGGTCTAGGTTCATCCCATCCAACTTTATATGTTAATGTACAGTATGTAAATTGAGGAATATTTTAATGGTAAATTTCTTAGTAGTGAATGGACTTAGTTAGGACTTAATACCTTCAGACTGTATTTCAGGTTTTATACTGGCAAAGCTTATGAAAGTTCCTGTCTCCCCACAGATTGAAAAAGAATAAAATATCTGGTGATCCATTTCTTGGTTTAGGTTTGAATTTAGGTTTGTTTCTTTGTCTGTTAAATATAGGTCCTATAATTAAGCACTTTAAACTTAGTCAGGAAATATAGATGTTAAAGAACAAGAGGTAAGACAGGGAGAATATTGTCAGGTGATCACAGCCAAAGTTATTTAGTTTTCTTTCATTGTGGGGTTTGGTTTTTATTGTCTTTTTTTAGAATAAAATATTTTCTATGGAAAGCATTTAATTATTTATCAGTGGAAAAAATGCACTGAAAGTCTTATAAATATTAATTTCTCCCCCTTTTGTTTTTTGTTTTTTTTTTTTTTTTTTTTTCGTTAGATAACTCCACAATGTTTTAGACCTTACTTGCAGTGCTTACTTAGTTTGTTATACTAATTTTGTTTTTTAAAGTACAATAATGGAAATCAGTCTTATATTGAAACTGATATGAAGTAATAGAATGATATTAAAGACACTAATAAAGTATTTTGTTTTCCAAAACATCAGTATTGAAATTCAGCCATACTGAAGTAGGTGACATCTTATCTTTATGTTCATTACTTCAATAAGGAGTACTATAACCTTTCTACAGTTTTACAAGCTAAATGCAAGTGGTATGCTATAATGTAAGTACAAGAAAGAATTTTATCTTTACAGTAATAAAAGCAAAGCTTAAAGTGTAGCATCAGGTGCAAAGATTTTTGTTTTTCAAATATTTTTCAAGATATTCTTTTACAACTACTTGCTTTTGTTTATATTTATGGTAAATTGTTATCGTTTGGGGTACTTTTTTATGGAAAATTAATGTAAGGCATACAATTTCTGGATATCACAAAAGCTAAATATGTACTGTTCATTATCAAAGGTACAGCTTGTCAGAAAATATGGCAAATCTGTAAAACTGAATTTTATTCTACTTTGTGAAGGAGATCCTCTCACTGAAAGAGGACAAACAGCATATGCACTGTTCCCAAACCATATTTAAATATTTTTCCTTTCTATGTGCTGGGTACTTAAACATGACTTCTGCCTTCTCAATATTTGCACAGCATAAGATGGTAAAGTCTCTTAATATTCTGCATAATACAGAACTCCAAAGTACAGAAAACACCACACATCTGGAGAAAAGGAATGAGAAGCCAAAGCTTCCATGAACAAAGACATTTTCAAGTAGACTCTCAAAGCATTTTAAATAAATACTTAGTCAAAGCACAGTACAGATATCACATAAGTTCATGAGCACCATTTTCTACTTTGTATAAATATCGACACTCGGCAGTCTTGTGAGTTGCTTGAATACACACAGCAGTTTAGGCAGAACTAGGACCAGCCAATTTAAAAAGTCTGACTTTCAAATTTCACATCTACACTAAATGAATGCAAATATACTAATGGAACAGCATTATCCATATTTTTTTTTCTTTTGACATCACTTAATTGACTGGAATTAGCAATTGCTTGATTATTTTCTGACGGATTTGCACCCATCTATCTCAGTCCTAGAGGATGAATTCAACAATACAAACAAAACAGACACACTTTGGCAGTTATGAGAATCTCTGTTATGAAGGATAAAATATAAATACTGGAAAGAAAAGTAAAGCTGTGGAAATGCTGTCATAACTCATAAGAAAAAAGGTCCAAAATCATATTACTCACAGGTGAATTAGATCATCTGTATAATGGCAGGGTAAAAGAACAGATACATGGAAGTGTCAGTCAACAAACAGCTACCTTCCAAAAATTTTGGCAGCTAAAGATGGTACCAGCATACAGCAAATGGGAATTACATCAACTCACTTTAACTTCCAATGTATGGATGTCTCTAATACATAGGCACACTTTAGCCATTTAAGATAAGAATTCCCATGGGACCAGGCATGATCAGTGAAATAAATAAGTCTGTCTTAGAAAAGAAAACCAGTGAACTTGACTTGTAAAATTTGATAAGGTCTAGAGGCTTCTTATGAACAAAAATAATTGGAGTTGGGAGAAAGAAAATCCAATAAACTGACAACTTAAATTTGTTAATTGATATTATCCTTCATTCCTGTTTTTGCTTTTGATTATCAAGTATGTTATTGTCAGGTATTGATCATTGATCAATATTAATTTTATTTTGCTTTAGATGAAAGCATTTTTCCACAGAATGCATTATAATCACATTACTTAGAATCTACTCTGAATATAAAATGAAAGAAATTCTTGTGTAAGTATATGTGCTGGTATTATGCACAAATAGTATTTAGCAAGTTGACATAGATGAAAAATCTTTTGTGCATAACCTATACTGGCAATGCCATTTATCTTTTAAATTTAATGTTAATTTATTCTCAAAGACTAAGGAAATAAAGGTCAAGTTGCATTCCCTCTCCTATAAAATGTAACACAGATGACGTGACAAGTGCATCCTTAATGCCAAGCAGGCAAGTCCTGACTCTCTTGGAGTACAGTTACAGAAACAGGCATCTCTGTTGAGATTAATGGGATGGGTTAAGTGCATGGTAAAGATATCCTGATAAAGGGATTTCCAATCTGGTTTAGAGATTATTCATTTCTGAAGTGAGCACCCTGTCTTCATCTATGTCTTCAAAGTATAATGATTTTTTCATTAAAATTTGTGCATTGACACATTGGCTATACATTGACACATTGTAATACAGATGCATTGTATTACAAATCTAACAATTAAAACCAATTTTTTATTTTACAGAGGCACATGGTTCTGCATAAACGTTTTTTCTCCATCTTGAATAAGACATCACTCAAAATGTTCATGACACTCAGCAGCTATTACCATGGGGATAAAGAAGCTTCCTAGAAGAAAATACAGGAACTGATAAACAGGCTCCATTAAAATGTTTTTTTCATGCTAGTATCCAACCAAAATTAGAGCTATCTTTTGCTTTGATGTTACCATTTGTAGTGTAACCCTTATTTAGTTGTTTTGATGCATGCAATAATTGATACTTCAATAATAAACTTGTTTATATTCAAAATGTCTTTAATCCTTGAATGGTTCTTTTGGTGTCTTTTTTGAGACTGAAGCGCTTTGTGACATATCTCTACTCTGATGTCGTCTTTGCAAGTCTTTCCTTGCTAATGTTTTGACATAAATAGCAGTGTTTTCACATCTGCCACCTATTCAGCAAGGAGAAACAAATACAGAATTTCTGTCTTCCTCTGCTCATAATCTTTTGGGCTTCAATTGTACATGTATATTTTTTATTACTATATTATATTATTCCTTATTAAGTAGAAGGAATGATGTGAAAAATCAGAAAAGTGGTTGCGGTGGGCTGACCCTGGCTGGATGTCAAGTGCCCACCAAGCTGCACTATTAGTTCCCTTCACAGCTGGACAGGGGAGACAAATACAGCAAAAGGGCAGACAGGGCTGGATCTCTCATCAGTTACCATCATGGGCAAAACAGACTCTATATTAGGAAAAATTTATTTAACTTATTATCAGTAAAATCAGAGTAGGTTAATAAGAGGAAAAAAAAAATCTTAAAAACACTTTTTCCCCCATCCTGCTCTTCTTCCCATGCTTAACTTTACTCCCAGGTTTCTCTGCCTTCTCACCCTCAAAGCAGGGGAATGAGCAATGAGGGCTGCAGTCAGTTCATCACATGTGGCCTATGCCAATCCTTCTTCTCCTGGGGGCCAACTCCTTTTTCTTTCTCCGCTCCAGAGCTGACCCTCTGCAAGGTCACATGTCCTTCCAGTGGCATAGACTCTTCTCTCCAAAAGTCCACAGCTCCAGTCAGATATCTGCTCCAGCAAGGGCTTCCCACAGTGTCACAGCCTCCTTCAGTCATCCCCTTGCTCTGGCCTGAGGTCCTCCATGGGCAGCTGGTGGATCTCTGCTGCATCATGAACCTCCATGGGCTGCAGGGGCACAGCTGCCTCACCATGGGCTGTACCATGGGCTGCAGGGGAATCTGAGCTCCAGTGCCTGGACCACATCCTCCCTTGCTTTCCTGCCTGACCTGGGTGTCTGAAAGGCAGCTTTATACATTCTCACTGCTCCCTCTGGCTGCAATTTCAGGGTTTAATTTGCTTCTTAAATCTGTTATGGCAGAGGTACTACTGCCTCTGTCAGCAGGCTTGGCCTTGACCAGCAGCAGGTCAGTCTTGAGCTGGCTGGCATTGACTTCACTGCACACAGGAGAAGCCTCTGGCAGCTCCTCACAGAAGACACCCCACCAGTGCCTCCACTGCCAAAACCTGGCCACACAAACCAAATACAGCAATATTGCAGTAGGAAAAATGAAAGGCAACTGAAAAGATTGATGGAGTATCTTTTAAATGGCAAGGGAAGAAAATACTTATAAACAAGCAAAATAATTAGAATCCATGTTAGACTGTTATCACTTGCAGAGAAAATGGCCCCTTCTATTCAATTTTATTCTTTAAAAAAAAAGTGTAAATGAAGAACAATGACAGCTTTTTGTTCCTGCATTTATTATACTTGCTACACTTCATGTCTCATTAGTTTCTTAAAACAATAAACATTTTTTGTTCATTTTTCTTCCGTTTAGTGGAATGTGTTGTGTGTTGACCTTGTCCGGCTGCCAGATGTCCACCCAGCCACTGTCTCACTCTCCCTCCTCAGTTGGATACAGAAGAGGAGAAAATAAGATGAAAAAGTTCATGGGCTGAGATAAGGGCGGGGAGATCATCTGCAACCATCACTGTCATGGGCAAAACTGACTCAACTTGGGAAAGATTAATTTAATTTGTTGACAATTTATAAGAGATAAGACAGTGAAAAACAATCATAAAATGAAAAACATCTTCCCCCTCAATACTGTTTCTTCACAGGCTCAGCTTCACTATTCAGCCTGACTATTCTGCCTCCTTTTTCTCAAAGAATTTTCTGCCCTTTCTTAAACATGTTTTCTCTAAGGAGCCTCTGCCCTGGCTGCTGGGCTCAGCCATGCTCTCCAGTGGGTCACTTGGAGCTGCAGGAGCCATTTGTGTATGGCACAGGGCAACCCTGGCAGCCCCTCACAGAGACCACCCTGCAGCCCCAGCTGCCAACACCCAGGATGTGAGTGGGTTGCCCAGCTTGGTACATATCTATAGATATGGAATTTTCTAGCTGGACTTTGAACATTGCCAACTTGTTTACAACACATATTATGTGTTCACTGCAATGTTAATGAAGGAATCAGTCAATCTTTTTGGTTCATCAGTCACATAATCCTGGAAATACTCACCTATGTTTAGAACGTCTTGTGTAAGCTCTTCATGGGGTTCTATTTCTTAAATGAAAAGGTTTAGCAGTCACCCACTGATTGATATGTCTTTACAAAAATCTCCCACCCTCGCTCAATTAATTTACCTGCTGAAAGAATCTGAAAGACCTGGCACAATAGCCCTTATCCTTTTGTGTAGATAGAATTTCTTATTGCTTACTTTTCAGTCAAGGGTGCAATTGGCTATTACTAAAGATTTGTGATTTGTGTTTCCTCCATGTCATAAAACCACTGTGAACATAAGAAGTTCAGGGAGTGCACACTGTGTTACATGGTCAGTGTACTAGAGGCACTTTTCTTGCAACTCTGTTTAGTAACATTTGTTCAGAGAAGAGTGGAGAATGTTTTGTGGGTTAATGGAGTACACAACTCTTAACAGGAATTCAAGGTGACTAATGGATGTGCATTCAGATGCTGAAGTGCTGTTGAAGAAGGAAATCTGAACTGGTAACAAGAAAACTCCATTAGTGACATATTAGTATTTTTCTGAGGCTTCAGTGGGATCAAGAAGAAAGACTGTTTTCTTTTTCATGGATAAGTGAAACTGAATGACATTTTGCTAAGCATGAGGGACATAGGAAAGGAAACAGAGGCTTCTAGAAGTAGTAGGAGACATGCAAGCTGTCCTGGTTTGGGCTTGATTAATTTTCCTAGCAGCTGGTAAAGTCCTGCGTTTTGGACTTAGGATGATAATAATTGTTGATAGCACACACTGATGTTTTAGCTGCTGCTGAGCAGTGCTTTCACTAAATCAAGACTTTTCAGCTTCTTATGCTGCCCAGTCAACAAGAGGGCTGGGAGTGCAAAAGAATTTGTGAGGGAACATAGCCAGGACAGTTGACCCAAAGGAGTATATATTGTAAAAATCCATGCCGAACAATAAAACTGCAGGGAGTTGGCCAGGGAATGGTAACACACTGCCTAGTCAGTGACTGGTGGCAAATTGGATTGTGCATCTCTTAGTGTGTGTATTCTTTGACAATTTTAATTATTTTGCCTTCTTTTTGTGTCCATAAAGTATCTTTATCTCAACTACTTCTTTGACAATTTTAATTATTTTGCCTTCTTTTTGTGTCCATAAAGTGTCTTTATCTCAACCTACAAAAGCATCCCCTTTTTTTTTTTTTTTCTTTTTCTTTTTTTTTTTTTTTTTTAATTCTGTCTACTATCTAGCTGGAGGAGAATAAGCAAATGGCTGTGTGGTGTTAGCTGTCAGATGGATTAAACCACAACACATGCCTATTTGACCCCTGGAATTATTGCCTGCATGTCCTCCTCTAGGGGATAGTACTTTCATCAAGGATCTCTCTAAGGGTAGAGGGACATATGACTGTGCAGATTGAACGTGTTTCTGAGGTCAGCAGTAGAATGAGATGAACTGCAGAGACATTCTGACATTATACCCAGAAATACATCAGGTGAAATCTGACCCAAAAAAATGCTTTCCTTCTTAAGCTTAGTTTTGGGGTTAGATAATTGTCATGGATTGACTTATACAGCAGATGTATTTAAAGTGAAGTTCCAATTCTTCCTTTGTTTCAGAACTATGAAAAAGAAACAAAAATAGAAAGAAAATGAGGAAAAAGCAGCAGTTACCTTCAAAAACCTAGTTATTGCTATACTTGATCTCCACAAAATTTAGATGCTTCTCTTCCACAATTTTTTCCACAGAAATTACCAAGATCATTGCCATGTACATACACATCTATAAAGTTAACCCAACACCACCAAGCAAAGAGATTTTCTACATGGACTGCTTCAGCTTCAGTCCGCTATCAAACTACTGATACAGTTCTTCCTTTCCCCTGTAGAAAATGCTTACTATAATTGACATGTATCACCTGATACACTTAACTCAGAAACTGACATTCCTCCCACTCTAATATATGTTCACACTAATTCCCAAGTTGTTTTCAATTCACTCTCATAAAAATAAGAGTGATTCTGGGTGTTAAGATTAGTAAGGAAAATATCAAAATAAAGGGATTTTTACTTTCCCAGTCTGAGAAATGCCAGAGATACTGTAATAGATGGAAGAAATTGCAGTCTAATGCACACTTTACCAGTGTAAACAACACATGATGAGAAAGCCAGCTTTTCTTCAGCACGCTGAGCAGCAGTGATTTGCCAGTAGCACTTCTGGAAAAGAAAGGGGGCAAGAAAAACAGGTCAGAAAAACAAGTGTGACCATAGAAGGTCAGAACGTGTATCTGTGCTTCTCAAGACAGGATTTAGTCATAAAAATCAAATATTATTTATGAAAGATTTTTAATGAGATTGTTTTCATGGGAACTGGAAGTTTGCATTATGTATTTGTTTGGAAAAAAAGATTTTCTAAACGAAAGTTTCAAAATAAAAGGAAAAGGAAGCAAAGTTTTAATAACTTTACGTGATTCTGGAAAATATAGAAATGCTGATATGATTTTTGTAGAAGTTACTTAAATCTTTCTGACCTGTCTCTGTGCTCTTTTCCAAATCATAATGAATAATCTTTCACGGGCTTGTTATTTACATGACTGCTTACAATGCATCCTTAGTAACTGTGTGTTGCCTTTATTAATAATACACTTCATAGTACTTCCATATTACACACCAGGATAAAAGATCATTTTATTACTTATTTTCAAAGAGTTATAGAATCACATTTCCATTGTTCAGTTTGTTTCACAGACAATTACTCCCAAGTCTACTTTCATCTCTAAGGATGGTTCATACAGGACTGATTATTTATTTTTTACTTCATGTTCCTTACCTGTTTCATTCAGAAGTAAATTTTGATCCAAATTCCACTAAAATCAATGCAAGAATTGCAATGATTTGAGCTGACTTGGTCATAATCTGAATGAAGTGTGGCAAGCATTTAATAACATTTCTTAATATTTTCTTCTTTTTTAATAGAGCATATAAAAGCAGGGAAACAGAATATTAATTAATTTCCAGTCTTTTTTTTTTTTCTTTTATGGTAATATAAAGATGCAACCATATTGAGACAATTCAATATGACTGACATATCTGCTATAAAACTATATATCTTACATTAAAACAACTTGGCCATAAGATGTCTTCTTTTCAGTGTCTTAATGAGAAAATGGGGTGTTAGCTTACGGTCATAAAATTAAAGAATTTTTGAATCCTATAGTCTCAAGTTTTAAGAATGTTATGAAAAAGAAAAAAACAGCAACCTCATCTCCCATTTACCTCTAAGTAGTTTTCAAATTTAAGTGATTGGCCAGTATGAGATAATAGTAGCAATATTTTGGAGTATTTTGCTGAGTGAGATGTCCCAAAGTTATGTAAGGAATAGACAACACCTTCTTTCTCTGAAGGCAGGGTCACAAAAGGCTAGAATCAATGAGAAAACAAAATACTGCTGCTCTTTACATTTTTCTTTCTCAGAATTTCTAGCCCTTTTCAGCATAGTTCTAACACTTAGCTCAAAAAGCTCTATGTTGAAATGACACTGAAAACAATATTTTTGTGACTGTGTATCTCTGTATATTGTTCCCCTCTGTGGTCTTTTTATTGCAGCTTGCTGTTTCTTTCTCACACAGAGGGCTTTAGTCCAGGCACTCCTGCACATCTAAGTTTATCACCAGATCACAGTAAGCCTCTCTTTGTAGCAAAGTATAGGAAAACACAGATAACTCTTACTCCAGCTCTGTCTGTATCTTTTTACAGCCAACAGATATTACTGTTTCAGCTATAAAGGATGTGATTGGGATTTTTTTAGACTGAATGAGAGACATGGCATCTATCAGTGTTGCTAAGGTTAACCTAACTAAAAACAAAGTGTTGAAATAGAAGCTGTAAGTGGCAATAGAGGACACAGAGCAGAAACCTAAGGCAAGTGAACTGTTAGCTTAGACAAGCCACTTAAATTTCTGAACTTGGGTGGTATAAATTTAGATGTAGGTGTCCTGAACAGTGTCAGATTCCCTTTAAAAGAAAATCAACCAAGCATAAAAAAACCTAAGCAATTTTCCCTGAGATGAGAAGCTTAGCACTTAGGTCTTTTTCATTACCTAGCCACTGCATTGTGCTATATTTACTAAATTCTAAAGCAGACACTAACAAGCTCTAGCTGTATTGACACTGCTATGCCACAAGTTATTGATTGCTTGATTTTTTGCCCATGTCCACAAACATTTGTGACACTGAGATCAAGAGGCAAAAAGATGTTAGGGATGGCCATAGTTGTGTTCAGAACACTCTCTTTCCAGAGCCCTCATCCAAATCTTGGAAAAAAACCAAAAATTTTCTAGAGTCCAAGCCACACCATTACTTAACAGCATTTCCAGTACAGTATTAGACTATCTTTCCAAAGAAATGCTTGCATAATCTGCATACTAATTTATATATATAGAAGGCTAAAAGTCTTAATGGAATAGAGTAATTTTTTTTTTTTTGTTTTCTTATAAGGTATCATATTCTGATGTCAAGTTCTGCCTTTCTTATCACAGACTCACAGAATTATTGAATCTGAAAGAGATCTCTTGATAAACCACCTTACTCAAGAAGAGCCACCTAAACTCCCTTGCCCAGATTTTTATGTTCAGATTTTTTTTTAATATCTCCAAGGATACGGACACCGTAACATCTCTGTGTAACTTTTGCCAGTGCTCAGTCACACTCACAGTAAAAAAAGTGTTTCCTGATGCTAAGATGGAACCTCCCATGTTTCAGATTGTGCTCATTGTTTCTGGTTCCTGTAACTGGTCACTACTGAGAAGAGCCTGACTTCATTCTCTTTGCACTCATCTGTCTTGTATTCATGTATATTGATGAGCTATCCCTGAGGTGATCTAGGCTAAATCGTTCCATCTCTCTCTATTTTTTCTCATAGGGCAGATGCTTCAGTCCCTCAAACATGCTCATGGCCTTTTGCTGGATTCTACAGTAGATCCAGATCTCTTAAGGTCTGCACCTCAAAATATATACTAGATCACATCTTAAAGTTCTCAAATGGAAGTGAGCACTATAAAGTTTTCAATGAGGTTCTTTGACAGGGCATCGGGCTTTCAAAGTTAAGGTGAGGCACATGTTTGAGAGCATGGATTGCAATCCCAGACTTCCCTCTACATTTTGAATTCCTTAGCAGAAAATGGAATATGCATTCTCTAACTTCAGTTGCCATGATCTTTCCTAAATACTTTGAGTTTCTTTGTTTGTAAATGCATTGAAATGGGCAGATTTGGCAGAAAAAATAATTCATGTGTTTTAATGCATTTCCTCAGATGAAGTAGGTTTAGTTTTGTTAGGTTTTTTCCCTCCCATTGATTTTAAGACAAGCAAAAAGGAACTCACTCAGGCTTCAAAAGCTAACATATATATGTTTAACCAAGGCAAAATAAATGCAGGTATTTTCATCTAATATTGGACAGCTCTCCTGAGAGATAGAGGGGTCTGTCTTCAGCCAAGAATGGTTTGCTGCATGATGCACTTCAGAAGTTCTTTCCAACAGCACACAAATTTGCTCCCAGACATAAACCAGCCTTCTTTGCCCTTCAATGAGGGCCTGTTTGACTCTATGTGCACTAGCCAGCACATGACAAAGGAATAATCATGCTTCCCAGATATATACCATAAAATAAAAATAATATGGCCAAATAGAAGGCAAACTTTGCAAAACTGTCAATACAATGACTTATTTTGTACTTCAGAGGGCTATCATTTTTTCAATTCATATCCAAAATTAAATCTTCCTAATAAAAAAAACATAGAAAAAGGTGTACTATACTTTTAAGTTATTAACATTATATTACTTTTTCAAAATATACTACAGAACACTTAAAAGTTATTATGAATCATTATAAAACAATAAAACACAAATATACTTACCAAATAAATGAGCAGTGTAAGGCAATGAATTTTCCTTGTTTGATAATTCCCAGAATTCCATCCCTGATAACAGAATAACCAGCCTTTACTTCTAGTAAAGCCAGTACTATTACAAAGATCTAATGTGACAGATTTTCAAAGGTTCTAAACAACACATCTGACACAATGCTTCAGAGGCTGCAGCCTCCTTGACCTCAGTGCAACTGGTCAAATTTGTAGAGTCATAGAATAATTTAGATTGGAAAAGACCCCTAAGGTAATCAAGTCCAACCATTAACCCAGCACTGCTAAGTCCACTGCTAAACTATATCCCTAAGTGCCCCTAATTGTCCCTATACATCTTCTAAATACCTCCAAGGATGGGGACTCTCAACCATTTCTCTAGGTGGCCTGTTCTAATTCTTGACAATTCTTTTCATGAAAAAATGTTTTCTAATATCCAATCTAAATCTACCCTAATGCAACTTCAGGCCATTCCTCTTGTCCTATCACTTGTTATCTGGGAGAAGAGTCTCTTTAGGTAGTTATAAGGAGCAGTAACAGCTGCCCTGAAACTCCTTTTGACTTCTAGGAAACTGGGACCTCTTTTGTTAGGCAGGCCTGATGGTAAATGATGAAAAATGGCTCTGAGTACTTCTGTCAGACCTCTGAATATCTGTGGGTGGATTCTACCTGACACCATAGATTTGTGTGTGTCTAAGTGGTGTAGCAGATTGCTGATCATTTGTCCTTGGATTATGGGGGTTTTGTTCAGCTCCCCATCCTTGTGTTGAGCTCCTCATCCCTGTGTTCAGCTCCGCTCCCTGTGTTCTGGCTCAAGTGGCTGGGTACCTGGGGAACAGCTGGTATTACTGTTAAAGACTGAGGCAGAGAAGACATTAAGTTCCTCAGACTTTTCATCATCCTTTGTCATTTTGTTTCCCTCTGAATGCAATAAAGGACAGAGATTTTCTTTAGATCTTTTTTGTTGCTAATGTATATACAAAAGCATTTTTTATTGTCTTTCACGGCAGTAGCCAATTTAATTTCTAGTCGGTCTTTATCCATTCTAATTATCTCCCTGAATAATTTCTACAACATCCTTGAACATTTTTTTTTTTTTTTCCTGGAGTTCATGCTAAAGCACTCTAATCAGCCAGGCTGGTCTTCTATCTTGCCACCTGGTCTTTTGGTACAAGGGGATGGCCTCTTAGATCCTCTTCTTGAAAAATGTCCAGCTATCCTTTTGTCCTTCAGGACTCTGTCCCAAGGCCAAAAACCCAAACAGGCCAAAACCTGCACTCCAGAAGTCCAAGAACAGGGGGTTTGCTGACCCCCTTCCTCACTACTTTGAGAAATGAAAGCTCTATCATTTTATCGTCACTGTGCCCAATAGCCTCCAACCACCACATCACCCACTAGTCGTTCTCTGTTCTCAAATGCAGGTCCAGTGTGATATCTCACAGCACCCTGTAGCTATGTCAGGAATCTGCCTTTCACATACTCTAGGAACATCCTAGACTGTGTCCTATGTGACATATTGCATTTCCTGCAGACATCTACTAAGCTGAATTTTCACACAAGAACAAAATCTAGCTATCATGAGACTTCTCCCAGCTGCTTATAGCATATTTCATCTGCCTCTTTATCCTGGTTGGGTCTATAACAGACTCTTACCATGACATCTGCCTTGTTGACCTACCCCTTCATCCTTATCAACACCCAATCCTATTGTAAACATCAGTAAGTTCCAGTCAATCAAAGCATGCTCTAACATAGAGGGCTGCCTGTCTCTCCTTCCCTGGCAATGCCTTCTGATGGGTTTATAGCCACCCATTACAGTAACTCCAGTTGTGCAACTCATCCTAGTCTGTCTCACTATAGCATCTTTTTACCGCTGTGTAATGGCTTCCAACTTCTCCTCATTGTTGCCCACTTTGTGTACAAAGAGTAGATGAATTTCAGTTGTGCTATTGATCTTTTGGGGGCAAGAAGCCCTAATTCCTACAGGAACACTCCCAGGTGCATCCGTGATTTCTAACACATCAATAATTCTTGCATATTTAATGCTAAATCGATCTCCATCCCTTACCTCTACTGAGGTGTCAGACTGAAAGATCTCACACACTGTTCCTCAAATATTATCATGTCATCACCAGACTTATGTGTAGTGGTCCTGATTTTTACTTTTTGCCCTTCAGATCTAGTTTAAAGCTCTTTCAGTGAGCCCTGATAACTCCTGACCAAAGATACTTTTTCCCCTTTGAGGTAGATGTACTGCAGAAGAATTTGACAGCAAATACTTTTAAAAAGACTTTCAAATATGTAGCAGAAATCATGAAAAAAATCCTGGGTCAAGGGCAGTTGTCACCTGTATCCTGAAGTGGTGCATTGTCTAGGTTATTTTCTATTTAGGGCTACGACAGTTTGTTCACACCCACTTTTAGAAAGGTTAGGACCACACTTCTGTGTTATTACAAATGTGCTTTTTTCCTGTATTAAATAATAAAATTGTGCTGAGACTAGTAGAAAGACAGAAGAAAGATAGAAAATGAGCATGGAAAAGGTGAAGTTTTATGTTGGTATTCGTGTATAATTGCACTCTACATAACCATAGAGGTGTATAAGTGATTTCTCCCCTTCCAAAATTTTCTCAAGAAAATTCTTATTTTCTTTTTATAGTGCATACAATCCAAAACAAACTTAAACCAAAATAACATGAAGTCAGTTTTCAGTTTGAATGAGCAAATTTCAACTGATGGGTCCTAGAAACTTTGCAGAGAAAATGTAGATATCTGCATAAAATAACCAGCCCATCATAGTCACAAACAATCCAGATTTAAATATTTCTGATATAGTAAAAAACCCAGGATTGACATTTAAATAGAAAATACATTTTTGACATGTACAATTCCATAAACTTAACTTCAGGTACAAATATGACATACAGAAAAAAACCCAAACCCATCTGGACTGTAAAGGACTGGCAAAATAGTCACTGCAAGGGAATAAAAATAAAGCTTTTTTCATCAGTTTTGAAATTTAATTTTGAATTGAGTGTCCATATTATGAAAACATTTCAAAATTAGTGGCTATTTTGTGAAAAATAGAATTAACATCTATTTTCCACTGACACCTGCAAAGCACTGAAGACATGTCTTTCAAAGGTCACTCTTTTCCTTGTTTATGCTGTAAAAAATGCTAAGGGACTGCCTATGTACACAGCAGCTATCAAACATAAAACTGAGTTGCTTTGTCTTTTAACCAATTCAGACACAAAATTATTTTGTCTTTAAGGGCTATACTTAGTTCATGGAACAAATAATGACATTTGACAAGCGTGACATTTGAGGGAAAGGAAGGAAGGAAGGAAGGAAGGAAGGAAGGAAGGAAGGAAGGAAGGAAGGAAGGAAGGAAGGAAGGACTGTTTTGCTAGAAATGGTTTTTTGTCCTCTTTCTGCTTTGGAACTTTGCCTATGATTATACTATTTTAAACTAAATTCACAGGACAGAGATACAGATGTTGAATTTCTTTTACAGGAAGAGGTTCCTGATTTCTGACTTTTTCTGAGGACAGTGAGCTCTAGAAAGTATTTTTTCTAAAACTGCAACAGAGAGAAGACGAAGTACACAAAATGCTAAGAATCCAATAGTCAATGCTTGTGCTTTTATGTGCAGTAAAAAACCTTGAAAAGTGGTGATTTGACCTTAATCCAGACCAGAAATCTGGAGGTTGGAGGATTATTTCCTCTCCACTTTCTTATTCACCAGACACATATACCTTGTGATGCAGTAGTTCAAAGCAAAAGAAATTTGTCTTTATTTTATGATCTATTTCTCTTTCTGTTATTGATGTTTTTCACTTAATGCAGTGAAACAAAATATCAAGATGATCTGTGTGCAGGCCACATAGCAAAAGACTATTTATGGAAGAGTGATATAGGTAACTGGACATGATTCACTAGGCTAAGCCTATTCAAGAGAATCACAGTCTTTTAGGCCACACACAGTATTTGATTTTGATGAATTTTAAATTCTTGGCTATTTCCAGCAGTGACCAAACAGGTTTTTGTGTTTGGAGGAAGAAAAGCAATATCTAAAACAAATGAGGCTATGGCCCTTCTGAAGTGTTTGAATAATTTGCTGATTACAGCAGGGCACTGTACAGATTTGGCCTCTGGGGATGAGGAACAGAATAGTAGCATACTGCCACCGAGATTGCTGACTGCAAACTAGCAGTTATTCCCACTTATTGGAATCATACTGCTCCTCTAGATGCCCAGACAAGCAATTGATAAATTGTGCATAAACTTTCTAACTCAATGTGAAAACGCCTAAGCAGATAACTAGTATGCACTTTTGATTAGTTCTTGACAGAAACACATTACAGACACAGAGCCTTTGTCACAACCCCTAAAATTGTATCCTGTCCCTACCACCCCACCTTCCTTTTACATAACTCCATTTATAGCTTCATAATTGTAGAAAATGCTGCCTATATTTAGAGCAAGTTTTGTATTCCTCCCTCACAAGCTTATAGAAATATTTTATTCTCCTTATATGATGCCTGGCAGGAAAGCACTGCTTAACAGTTTCTGGGTTGGTTTGAAGCAGAAGTGTCAGCCTTATATAGTCACAGCATTTCAATGAGGCTGTGCTGTAGGAGGTAACGTTTCTTCTACTACACACCACAGCATGAACTACTTGCACAGGTTTAACAAGAAGAATATTAGTGGTCATTTTTTTTCAAGGCCAGGAGCAGAGTATTCTAAATGTTCCATATCCGGTCATTAAAAAAATCCTTAACCTGCTGCTTCAAATATAATAAAAACTATGAACAAAGTAAAACCAATTCTTTATGAAAAAATCAGGTTTCTGAAGAGAAAGAAAAATTATTTTACCAAAATTTGTGTAGATGTTAATATTCAAACTTCAGCTGCTCAATTTGTAGCTTACTAATAAACCTCATGTTCTTTGCAAGACAGAAACAGTCATAATATTCTGTCTTCTTTTCTATTTGTATTTAGTACTTAATAAAAAAAAGTCTACTTCTTATTATATTTGGCATTGTATACTATTAACATGGTAATCCCCAGTGCAATTTTCCTTTATTAATTTTTAAAGGTATTTTGTTTGTTGCACATTAGTAAAGCAGATTATCAGGTTACTTGAGGATTTGATTACTAAATTCTCAATGTACAAAATTGCTTAACCAGCCTGCCTGTCCACCTATTGTATAAATTAATCCCAGGTGCATAGCACAACAGCAGTAACTATGCCTAATGTCATTTTTGTATTATTTCAAAAACAAATTTCTGCTACTTAAAAGGCTTTCAAACTCATTGAAGGCTGGCTTTAGTTCTTTGTGGGCATTTTTAAATTTAAGTTTTGTTTTTTGTCTTTTCCTGTTATTAAAGAGCAGTTAATGAAAAATATCTTAACAAAGTATTCTTCAGCTGTTTGAAAATGGTTAAAATTATCCTGCTGTTTATGCTCATGTTCATGATCCAGCAAATTCCATTAAAATCTGTCATTATCTTGAACCTTTTGAGCTCTATGTTGTGAACCAAAAAGGACTGTCTTTCTTTAACTTCAGCCAGCAGCTAAACACAGTTCAGCCAGTCAGTCACCTCCCACTTATGGGAAGGGGGAGAGAATCAGAAGACTAACCGTGAAAACTCCTGAGATAAAGATAGTTTACTAGGTAAAGTCAAAGCCATGCATACAAGGAAAACAGAAAAAGGAATTCATTCACAGCTTCCCATCCGTAGGGAAGTGTTCAGACATCTCAGGAAAGCAGAGCTTCATCACATGACAGTTACTTCAAAAGAAAAACTGCTCTGAAGGTTCCCCCAGTTTTTTATTGATGAGGATGATGCCATATAGTATGGAATATCCCCCTGGTCAGTTGGGGTTGTCTGTGCCCCCTCCTAGATTCTTGTGCACCCCCAGCCTCCTCGCTAGTGGGGTGAGAAGCTGAAAATACCTTGAGGCTGTGTAAACACTCAGCAATAGTTAAAATGTCTCAGTGTTGTCAAAACAGTTTCCAGAACAAATCCAAAGTAACACTGCAGTAACTAATGTGAAGGTATTAACTCTATCTTAAAACCGGTAAAAGACAAAGGTGAAAAAAATAGTCACAACAAAGGGAATTCACACTGCACATCAGCAATGTTTAGCTGCAAGGACAGCTGTTAAGTAGCAGAACACATAGAGTGTGGAATTTACACCCTTGGAGATATTTAAAACTTGACTAAAAATGTTTTGAATGTTCTTATTTAAGGTTTTAAACTATCCTTCCTTCAAGTGGGAGCTGGATTTTAAACAATCACCAGACAATCCTTCCAACCTTTTTTCTTGTGATTCTGTGGTCTCTCTCCACACATAATACTTGAAATTACAAGCCTTTAAAATATGGAAGTCAGTCTTTTCCTTGTCTGAAAAATGTTTGTGTCATGCAGCTCAAAGTTAACAGTTTTCTTCCTCTAAGAATGTAAACAAATTAACACTAATTAAGTCAATTGGTGAGATTTATCAAAATAGTCCTCCAGTGTATGTGGCTGACTGGATGTCATGGATAGTTTTACTGGATCTGGCTGAGATGGAGTTCATTTTCCCTCAGCAGCCCTTACTGTGCTGTGCTCAGTATTGGTAGGAAAGGTGTGGGTAAAACCCCAGTGCCTTAGCTACTGCTGAGAAGCGCTGGCACAGCATCAGTGCTGCCTCCCCAGCATTCTGCACCCTGCCAGTAGGATGGAGGTGGGCAGAATCCTGGGAGGGGACACAACTTGTACAACAGACCCAAAGTGACAAAAGGGATATTCCATAGAATATGACATGAGGTCAGATATAAAAGCTAAGAAAAGGAGGAGGAAGAGGGGTGCATTTCTAATTAGCAATGTTTGCCTGTCCAAGAAACCATTATGAATGTTGAAGCTCTGCTTCCTAGGAAGAGGCCAGACATTGCTTGCTGATAATAGAATAAAATCTCTTTTTATTTTTACTTCACTTGCACACACATAATCTTTTCCTTTTTCATTAGAAAATGTCCTTATCTTAACCAATGAGTTGGTTTCCATCTTATTTTCTCCCCTACCCAACTGAGAAGGGAGAGTGATAGAGTGGCTTGGTGGACATTGGGCATTCAGACAAGGTCAGTCCTTTCCAAAAATCTCTCTTCTACTGCTCAGCATAATCAATCTGTAAACATATACACAGAGAGCTGTCTCCTGATAAAGGTATGAATTAGGAGATCTTAATTCCTGTCTCTATAGTAATTTATCAAATGAAACTTATCAAATGAAATTTTGAATTGGGTTCAAGCGACAGAAGTTTTATCACAAATTGCTTCGAAACATATGCTTCAAATCCTTCCATTTTCAATCATAGAATACTATAATCCCTAGCATTTTCTCACAAAATATGACTTGATATTTAATCTATGTGCTTCATTGTCTCCAGTGCAATTAATTCCTTCCTAGTGTCTGTCCCAAATAACCCAGAAAAGAGGCCACGTTAACATCTGTTTTGATGCAATTTATGCTTCAACCTTGGTCTTAATATCTACTGCTTTCTCTTTCTTTCCCCCCAAACTGTATACAAGCTGTCTCCATAAACTAAAAACTGATTAAGAGACTCTTTGCTCATTACCTAAATCTCAGTTTTGTAGTCCTTTAATTAAGTGCTAGGCAGTTGTGGCTGTTAAATGCATGTATTCCTTTGGAGGATTGCACATTTTACTAATGACTACAAGATGACTGTTTAGCAATGTATTAATAATTAATTATGAGCATAAATATTTATGTTAAATTGATATTTGAAAATATCAATTCAACGATTCAATATCAAACAAACCAAAACATCAAAATTTTTCTATACTTAAAATTTTCTTTGAATTTAATGCAAAATTTCTCTTGTAAGTGCAGAATATTCTGAATATATATATTGTTTAAAATGCATTTAAATTAGTTGAAACAAAGATTTTTCCTTGAAAAATTATTATAATTTCAACTGTCTATAACCTGTTTCTGTAGTTATATATTATTACTTTTACTCCCAATGAGCATTGGCAGAATAGTTAACAAATGGGACTTTCCCTCATGGCAATGTTATGGCAAAAAGTTCTTTTCTCATGACAATGCTTCAATGTTTAGAAAATACACAGCAGAACACTTTAACCATCTAATGAAATGAAGCATTTAACTACACAATCAGAGTATAAATTTGAGCCTTTTTCTTTGATTAGGAACACATTAAGCGACCGTGACCCAAATGACTTACTTAGCTGCTCATTTTGAAATGGGAAAATGCTGACTTTGGCTGACAAGGAGCTTGCTTTTGTTTAACAGTCTGCAGGAGACTGGAAGAGAGGCTGACTGGATCAAAACAATCAGTCTGGAGGTGATGGGGAACAGGGCAAGCTCAGCCATACGTGGGACAGCTCTCTGCTCCCCCCAGCACCCCTGAGCCTTCTCAGGCTGCGCTGAGGTGTGTGAGCATTGGAAAGTCAGCGCTGATCACCGCTGTAATGGGGGTGGTCGGCTGCAAGAGGCAGCTGGGAACATTCTGGCTCTGTGTGAAATGCAGGCATGAGACTTCGGTGCTGAAATCAGCATAAGCTTGTGCTACGAGGTGCTCTCCACTACCCTGGATTTAAAAGCTGCTGAGACCACACTATGTGGTGGCTACCTTTCTCTCTCCTTCTTATTTCTCTTTCTCTTCTCCTTTCCCTTCTTCTTTCTCTTTCTCTTTCCTCTTTCTCATTCTCTCACTTTTTCTTCTCAAAATACACAATAAGCTGGACCAAGAAAAATTACAATCAATAGCTGATTAAATCCCTTGTTGTGTCTGGACAAGTTAAAGTTTGCTAAGTTAAACTTTGTCAAGTGACTTATTCCACCAGAAAATTCTAAAGTTTGCTAGTAAAAGTGGTTTTTTTTAACCTCCTGAGATTTTGTTGTTTCTCCTATGTAGTGCCCAGGGTAGATACAACTACCTTCCCCTGAACTCACCAAGCAGAGTGGTGCATTACACAGCCCATATAGTGCTGTGGTTTATATTTATGACCAAAACTGTTTTGATAACAGTTATAACATAACAATATGTATGTTATAATATAACATAACATTGATAACAATGTTTCATCTTTTACAGAGCAGTGTTTATGCAGCATCAAGATCTTCTCTTTTTCCTACTCTGGCCAGTACCCAGGGGTTGCACAAGAGCTGGGAAGAGATACAACTGGGAGAGCTGACCCAACATGACCAAAGTGATATTCCATGCAATGAAACCCCCATGTTCAGCAGTAAATCTGTGGGAATTTTTCCGAGGTAGCCATTGCTCATATACTGATTGGGCATTGATGTCCTAATGATGAGAGATTCTTCTTGAATCAGTTGATGAAATGTTTGCCTTTTTTTCCCCCTTCAGCTGATAAATTCTCTTGACCCCTGAATTTTCTCACTTCTGCTGTTCTGATACTCCCCCCGATCCTGATGGGGGAACAGTGAGCAAGCAACAGGAGAGAGGTTTATTTGACAATCACAGAGAACAAAAGATTCATCATTAAATAGCTATGCAATTTTTTATTTAAAATAATCCATAGAAATTGACTTGGTTTAATTCAATTACATAGCTGAGTAACCACGGGTGGGATAAAATGATTAATTAAAAATATAATAAAATTTGGCTATACTAGATACAGAATATTGCAGGCAAGCTTTTGATAAACCACATCTCTTTGGTAAGGGAAACCTTTCCATGAAAAAAATCTTTGTTAGTGTTCAGTTCAGATATCTTTACTGACGTTGCCCAAAATAAATTTTCTTTCATTGGACCAACTATTAAGACATTGATAAGTAACTGGGCATCATAATGTTTGTTAAACTTGACTGACTTATTTTGTAAACAGTTGGAAACAAGTAATAATTTGTAGTGTCATACTCACCACAGCTAGCAAGAGGAGATACACAAACCCTTACTAAATGTATCCGTTTTCAGTTCCTGGTTAGTTGGTTCTGTCTGTAGTCTTAAGATCTTTAGGCTAAAGTTAAAGAAAGTCATAAAGAACCCACTTAAAATGTATTTTCTTTGGTATTATTTAAGGTTTTTAAATTTTATTGCTATAGGACTTTTTTTTAAGATAGATAACTTTTTATTATATTAAGCCAAATTCCACTGAGATTAAAAATCACTTTTAACACTGACAAAGGCATCTAGATGGTATGGTTTGATAAAAAATTGCTTTTACAATTTGTTTTTATTGTTATTTGTTGATGGATCTTGAAGCCTGACAGCATTATGCTTGTTTTATAACTTCTATCTTTTTGCTAGACAGATTTTCTTGATAATGTTCAAAGATAGTCAGTTTTGGATGATGCAAGGATCTGAGATAGAAATTGAAATAAAAGCAAATATAGAACCAAATCAATCTTTCATTTTAAGAAAAAACAGGCAATGAATAAAGGACTTCAAATAGCCGCCTTTTTTTTTTTTTTCATTTTTATGCATTTGTGTGAAATATTTTTCAGAAGATGGGAGTTTTTTTAGATTTTGGTCTGCATATATATGTTGTGCTTTATACAAGGGTGTGCAGTTTGAGATGCTACCATGTGACTGATATATTTCTACAAACATCAGCTCTGAGACAGGAAATAGCCAAAATACTTCATTGCAGGAAAATACAGATGAATTAATCAAAGTATTTATTTTACATAAAAATAAATGTCACCTATCAAGTAAGTTTGTGGCGTGAACAAATCTGACATGAACAAACCTGCTGCCTGTGGTAAGGTTCATAACAGAAATGTTTGTCTTTGGAACAACATACTTTCCATTCCAGTGCTGTAGAGGCAAAAGAGAAAGTATAGGTTGGATGGTCTTCTTCAGATATGTATGAGAGTTATGAAAACTGGAATCAGGAATTTGAAATCTGTCTAATGTATTGTATCAGTCTCAGAGTTATAGAATTATAAAACATCCTGAGTTAGAATAGGATCTCTAAGTCCAACCCCTTGCCTTGCCCAGGACACCCCAAGAATCACACCACTTGCCTGGGAGCATTGTCCAAAAACTTTTGAACTCTGCCAGGCTTGATGGGTGTGACCATTTCTCTGGGGAGCCTGTTCCAGTGCCCAGACTCCTCTAGGTGAAGAACCTTCTCCTGATATCCAACCTAAACCTCCCCTGACAAAGCTTCAGGACATTTCCTCAAGTCCTGTCACTGGTCACAACAGCAAAGAGACTAGTACCTGCCCCTCTCCTTCCTCTCATGAGGTAGTTGTAGACTGCAATGAGGTCTCCACTCAGTCTCTACTCCAGGCTTGCCATCCAGCAGGACCCCCAGGTCCCCTTCAGCAGGGCTGTTCTCCAGCCTCTCACCCCCCAGGCTGTCCCTACCTCCAGACTTGCCCCATCTTTGCTGCCATCTCCTCTGAGGATGATTGATTATCCAGTAAAGAACAGAATTTCAGTGGAGAGTTCACCACTCCTGTTTCCAGATGTTAGAATATATTTTTGTCTTTTTTTTGACTTATGATGTTGATATAAGTGTGAGGCTGGTGTTTCAGAAACTCCCCTGATTGTTAAAAATCACTCAATAATAGCATTAAGTTCAAGAGTCTGGATGGCTCCCACATATCCGACCTGGCTGACTTCCAGGTATAATGCTCTCCTAACATTCGTCTCTGCTTTCCCCAAATCTTTAATAACTTAAGGTATTGATGATTCAATTTAGGATTGTAATGAAAGAAACAAGATTTTAAAATAGCTACAAGGAAAACTCAATCGCTTGAAAACTTGAAAACCGATATTGAATGTAAAAGAGATTAGTACCATTTTTAAACAATTTCAAGACTTGTTTAACAAAGTATTTCTGTAGGAAAAAAAAAAAGAGTATTTTGGTTTCTTTTAAAATTGGCTTATAATTATATTATAAACAAGTCATGACCACATTTCTGAAAATACATTACATGGCATTGTGTAATGTTGCAAAGGGAATAGGTTCACACCTTTAATGGTATTCAAAACATAAGAATACAATGACAGGTTATCTTAACTTCTTTACTTGTAACTGTGTGGGAGAAATTGAGTATTTAATGTTTTAATTTTTCCACTGAATGAGACTTCTGTATCACTTATAAGGGTCACAAAGCCTGTTTTAAAACCACAGTTTTTGTCTGTTGTATGTGTTGGTTTTGGACAAATTCCACTTTTGATTATTCACTTAAAAATGCAACTTTTAAAATAGAAATATTCATAATTGCTTTGCATGAAGAATTTTTCTGGAGTATATTTAAGTTTATAGATGTTACTTGTAGTGTACAGAAGTACTGAAACAGAATAATTTTGCAACATATTTGCTCTCCCTGCTTCAAAGTTTAATGCTGTTTGTGGTAGCCCACCACTTTATAGTGTGTACTTCAGAAACAAATAAGACAATCAAATAAGCCAACAAATAAGCCAATCATAAAAGTGATAAATATTGGTATCTTCAAAGTTCTTCTGTTTTTCCATGCAGACAGACCTTTCCAATTAGTTGAAATATCTGCTTATTGTTATTTCTTCAACTACATTAGGGTAAGCGGTTCCATAAATTAAGTGGATAGAGTAATTGTAATTCTTCTAGCATTTCCTTGTCAGAAGACTAGCTGAAATAAAAATACTATTTGTAGTAGTTGCATGGTTGAATTAAAAGTTTTCACAGAGAGATAAAAATATAACAAAATTAACTCATAAATATTTGATCTATCAAAGCAATACAATATTATCAGTATTGTTCTGTTGGTAAGCTTCATTTGTAAAGGTATTTTTAAAAAATAATTAAAGGGTTGAAATAATTTGTGATCTGGAAGGCTGTTCAGGTCTGACCCAAAATCCTTTTAGATAAGTTTTACTTTTTAGAGTGGGTTTTGAATCAGTCCTCTGGGTGGATACAGATAACAATGTTTAGATACATGATGTATACTTCACAATAGGTTGGGAAAACTAAGAAATTGAAATTTTACAAAAATATGTTGCTCATATATAACCCATGAATTAATTTGTGCACTTCATAATTTTTATTGTATTTCAGATTAGGAGATATTCCTGAAATAGTTTTTAAAAGCTTTTGTACTTGTCCAGAGACTGAAGTATGATCTCAGTGTGGAATATTATTTTGAAAAAGGCAGAAAAAACAGAAGGGAAGAGATTGAGAGTGGCAGTTCTTCTTTTGGGTTTGTATACAAAAATTAGTCCAATTAGTCCAAAGGGCAACACTGGTACCAAGCAGAATAAATTTTATTCTCTCAGAGCCCATTCCTTTAAAGAATGAATAATTTTCTTTTCCCATAAACTGTAATTTGTACATATATGAATCTTCTTTAAAAGTTTCCATATCCATCCTGACATACCTATTTCCACAAAGTAGGTCACCATTTATGGAGAAAGTCACTAAGCAGACTTTATCCTCAGAAACAGTTTACTATTTGAGTGCAGCAAAGTCTTTAAAAATGAATAAACCACAGAAACATATGCAATCTTCGGTCACCAGCGCTACCTTTACATCCCCAGAAGCCCTCTGCAACAATTTCTATTGAATATAGTGACACTTCAGATTAATTGCCAGAATTTCCCCTGCTGAATTCAGCCAACAAGTCACTCATGACTCAAGCAGATGTTTCTGCATTTTAGGCAAACTGCAGCAGGTTTGTATTCCCATTGCTCCCTTACCTCCATCACCTGTGACAAAAGCTTTTACCAGGGACATCACAGGAATTTTACTCACAAGAAATAAGATGCTGGCCCACAAGCAGTGCTGCAGCGTAGCCTAAATTTCCATCAAACAGCACACAGGAATTGAATATTAAAAAAAAAAATTAGCTTCATCTGTATATCTATATTGATAATTATTGTATTTACAGGGCAAAAGGGGACAGCAGGTTCCTCGAGAGGGTCCCTAGGAAAAATGTATTTGAGCTCATTTCACTAATGATTTTCATAAAGCTAATGAGGATAAAAAGTAGCTGTCTGAAATAAACTGTTTTTCCATGTCCTGAAAAAACTAAGTAGAGACATAGTGGACAGTCTCAGGTATAAGAACAGCAGTAAGACAAAATATTATAAGGACCAAAGCAGTACAGCAAGTCTTCCCCCGGATTGTTTTATGGTCCTCAGGTATCCTGAGGAAGAATCCTGTGGGGAAAGGATCAGACAGCTTTCTTGTAGCTGCTGCTGCTCACAGTACCATAGCCCAGCTGGAGAGTCAGCGTTGCCAGGAGCGGGGCCCGTGCCTGCAGCTGAGTCTGTGCGCACAACCTCCGCCGTCCTTTCATCTCCCTTCTGAGCGTTCCTACTCTCCCAACTCCCGCACATGCTTCTGTGGTGTCCTTTTATCCATCAGTTCCTGCTTTTCTTAGGGAGACAGAGAAAATATGACTGACAGTCTGCTTTTACTACATTCCAGTTGCTATTTCAATATACTTAATCATCTGAATTAAATTGGATTAAAAAGAACTGTGGAGTTCTGTAGACTATGAATAGGCTTAGAAGAACTGTATGGGAATGGCACATTTCTTCCTGAATATGTCACTTTTTCAGTGTCATTTCATTTCCAATTCAACATATTTTTTCTTCCTTCTTTGTTCCCACCCTGCATCAAAAAAATCCACCATTTTTTCAGGAAGTCTTGGAACAATCTCTTTTTATGGTAAAAATTTGTCTATCTGCAGGGTGTGTGGGGGTTTTGTGTAGTTCTAATTAATGTCCTTTCTTGTGGAATATGTGATGCTACTCCATGCTTACGAATTGCCTCCTTTTTTTTTTTTTTTTTTTTTTTTTTTTTTTGTTAATATTGAGGCCATTTCTTAGTCCCAACTCTTTCATATATTTCTTCTCCACTTTCAGAACCCATTTTAAAAAGCATACATTTTTCAAAATTCCTCATTTAATTCCCTCTTTCTGTATGACAGAAGGCTTAAGGCTTTATCTTTTCAGCTGGGTGTCTACAGCTTCCTTGCTGCCTATAGATCAATGCCTTGTGGCCTCATGGTCATTGGAGTAAACACACACTTCCTGTCCTTCTTGTCTGGAAAAACATAGATGTGATATGAAAAAGACTGGCATCACCTACCCTTTCCTGGCTGGAGGTCACATGACCAAGTGTTTTGTGGAAAGGCATAAACAAACTGCATCTCTGAAGTTTACAGTATATTCCAAAGCTCTATGAATGAAATCTCTTTATTTTTGCTACAGGTATGGCCATGAAAGCCCTAGGTGTTTTGAGAAATACTGGACTTCTAAAATTCAGCTTTCAAATTTTAAAAAGTCCCTTTCATTATAAATTGTGATATAATTTAAAGTTGCAGTAAAAAAATAATAACAATTAAAAATAAAGTTAATGCAGAAATGTTTGTCAACAAATTGTTTGCTTCAAATTTAGAGAAATGGGTTATCAAAGAAAACTTCATGGTGACTTAAAAATTATTTATATTTGAACAATCTTTTATGCTGAGAAAAAAATCTGGGCTACTCAGGATAAAATCTTTCCAGAAACTGTAAACAAATAAAATCAGGCTAAGAAAAGCATCTGACACAGAAAATAAGAGGTTAAATATTAAATTATATTGTTTAGCACCTACTGAAAATAGGATCTTTTAATGAGATCTTTTAATAGGATCTTTTAATGGGAGCATCACAAAAGTTTGCTTAAAGATAGATGAACCACTCCTTTTAAAAGAGTATTATTTTCTTCTGTAAGCATTGAAAGCAGAAATATTGCACACAATAAAACATATAAGAAGAAAAAATACCTATTGTTTCTTCAGTCCGGATAATTCCATTTAAACATTCTTTCATCCAGTCTTTGAGACCTCTGGTACTGCCATGGGTGATGACAAGACCTTTGTAACCAGTATACTTAAATTATGATTTTTTCTTTTGTGAACTTTTTTATCAAGTCAAATTTTTCTTTTTTCTTTTTCAAGATCCTAAGAGACATATGTGGTATGGGAAAAATAATATATTCATGTTAGTTTCTGCTTCCATGCTATTATTTCTAGCTGGAACATAAATATATATATATATATATATAAAAACTTTCTTCATATATATATGATTTATTTTTATTTTAATTTGAAAAAAATAATTTTAAAGCTTCATATTTCAAAGCAATTTCCTGTGTCTAGGAAAAATAGCTGTAGTACATCTCTTGGGGAATGGATGCAATCTGCACATTATTTCACTTTTGCAAGTCTGAATAGGTATATACATATATTTATATTTTTATATATATAAATATGTTATATCTCCAGATTGTTATATATAAGGGTCATTAATAACGAATTTCTGATATTTACTGGAAAAAATATCACTATTGCACTGCATTTTTAGACACCTATGTTTCTTTATAAAGGTGTTTTTAAAAGTATAATTTTGTTCTTGTTGCTAAATTTAAAATTTTTCCAACATGTTAGCAGCAGCAAGGCTGTTTACACACCACAGCTCTCACTAGGGGCTTTCAGTCACAGGCAAAGCCTTCTTACTTTCTTATTAAATTCCATGCTACTGCCCTGTCTGAATCATGTCACCCGCTAGATATAGCCAAAATGTCAGCAATTGTGATGAAGAGAAGGAAAAAGAACTCACTTGCCATACAAAGCCTTACGCTCTGATGCTTTATAAAGCTGATGCTGTCAGTCAAAGCCCATCAGTATTTCTTCTGCCAAGCACAGGACTTGCTATTGATTTAATTAACTGGAGCTGAGATAAAGTTCAGTTTATGCAGCACAATAATTTGCAGAATGTCCACAGGGTTTCACAGAATATGTTGCAAGAAAGGAAGAACACAGAACTGAATGGATGCAGCCCAGCCCTAGAATCAGTCACTAACAGAGAAGACTGTGTATGTATCAAGTATCTGGGCAAATGTTCTGTGCTACTGATATTTGAGATACAATGATTGTAAAACATATGCAAGGGAGTCAGTTCTGCTTTCACTTTCCATTGTCAGGTGCCAACACAGATTGAGAAACTAATCAGATCAGCATTATTTGTGTGATTATCAGACAAATAATACTTTTAAATATGATTGCCTTTAAAAGAATATGATGCTCATTAAAAAAAACAAAACAAAACAAAACAAAACAAAACAAAAACAAAGCACAACATTACCAGTGACACAATGATCCATTTGTTAGGCTGTATAGGTTGCTTACTTTTAAAATCTGAGTTTTCATTTGTGCCTTTTCAGGTTTTTATTACTTTTGATCTGCTCTAGGAAAATAAGTGCATATGACATGATGTAAAATAAATCCCTTTTTAATTACAACCAATTAACAAATTCTTTCTTCCACCTTCGCCTTGCACAAGTAACTTCATTTTTATATATGTGTATCTCTAGAAGCAGTTATATGTCTGCAAGATATACATATTATTAAAATAGTAAGACTATTGCACCAAATTCACTTGTTTTAACTAATATTTTGTCTCAAGAATCTCTTCTGGGTTTTCAGCTGTATTGAAATCAGCATCTATTAAATCTTGAAATATGTGACCTTCGTGGACTGATACAGTAATCATAAATATTTTTGTGAGTTTAATTCTCTCATTTTTCATAGGATCTGCTTTAAAAAGACTTAGTGAATTAGTCTTAGATATCAGTGCTTCAAAGGTCTGGTTGGTAGGGAAAAAGCAGCTGACTTTCCTGCTAGGAGGCTGGTTGCAGGCTATTTCTTGCTTCAGACATTTCTTTGCCCACTCCATTGTTGGCAGCACAGTATGTCTGCCCCCATGCAACAACAAAGCCAACCTGTTCTCATCTCTGTACCTGACACCACTACCCCCATCTTCTGTGATGGTCACCAGGGAGTCCTTTTTTCCCATGTACAGTTGCAGGGAATTCAGTGGATGAGACAAATATCAGAAGAAGATTTGCATAAATATACACACAGACATGGATATGCACAGTGTTATAGATATAGATGCTAGGCACACACACGCTCTCACAAGTATTTCTGCATGTATTTCTATGCCTTTATATAGTGATATACATATTTATCTGTATATATAAATGAAAGCCTAGATCAGTTGTAAGAAACCAAAACAACATACTAAGCAATGTAACAATTAGTTGTAACAGGTTGTTTTGAAAATAGGTCAACTGGAGAAAAAATTTTGCAAGTATCCTTCAAGATCCCAATATTTCTTTTCTTCCTCAAAAATTTTAAAAGTCATTTATCTTAAAATAGTTAGCTGAAAAAATTCTCAGTGTTTAATTCAGTAATATTGGTAAATAACAGTGCATTTTGTTTCTCATGAGGCAACTGATTACATAATTGTTCAGATGTTAACAGAATTTTATTCATGTATAATAAAATTTATGCAGCTGTTATGCACAGTTTTGCTTTACATTGATTTAATGTGTTTCTAAAAATCATAAATGACATGAGAGACCTTTCAAAGATTGTGTTTATGTGTCTGAGACTTTGCTGAAATATCCCAAATTTGGATGGTTTTGGTAACTGGAAAACATGCATGGAACAACATAGGAAACAAACTGTTGTGATAAGGAGAAGAGGAAGATACTGTGATGAGAAATAAGAATAAGATGGTGACAGCTTGTGGGAGATCTTATGTGCAGCCCCTTCTGATGGTTATAGAGTTGATACAGAAAAGTGGCATGTTCCCTATACAGTCTGTCAATTTATTTTTCATTCCATTAAATAGTACAGAACAAATCCAAGAAAATTTCCCAGATTAAGCAATCAAGTAAACTCGTTGACATAGAGTGAAGGCTGAATACAGGTAAAAACTTTCAGAAGAATGTCTTTGAAACTCCCAGTGGAGGAAAATGAGATCTACACATGAGTGAAGCAGCAAAGTTAAGATGACCTTTAAAAACAGTAGGAGTAAAACACTGCATAGCTTAGCAGTGATCAACCACATTAACCTCGATTATGACTCCTGACCACAGAAAGGTGGTCCAGGTGCACCCTTTAGATATGGATGTGATGCAAGGGTAGAAAGAGCACAGGGTCTTTTTCTTACAATCTTTCCTGAAGCATCTGCAACTGGTCTCTGCTGGACACAGGATACTGCTTTAAAAGAACATTTACTCTTCCCTGTGAGGGCATTATTTTTAAAACTTTTTTTCTCAGACCTACTTTTTAAAGTACTATCTCTTTGAAAAAATAATTTTCCTGAATATATACAGCCTATATAAAGGCCATTCCCTGGTAACACAAATATTTTGGAAAACAATAAGCAAGATTTTACTTTCATCATTTGCCTGTAGAGTATAACAACGGCAGCCTAAAAACTTTTTCTTTCATTTAAATCTAGTAATTTTTTCAGTGTGTTAATTTATACTTCACCTCTAAACTACTTTTTGCTCTTGCTTTCTGTAGTTCACTGTTAAGGATATGTTTGGCTTCAAAACAGGACACCTGTATAAATTTTTCATGATCTACTGTGTGTTTGAGACCACTTATGCAGGGTGACCAGTGTAAAAGCAATTTGAATTGCTTTAATTAGCAGCATTCCTTAGTTTTTTACAGGCACTGGTTCTACTGCCTGTTGCTTTTACTTTCAGTGGCAGCAAAGAGATATTACTAAACGTCAAATTTATTGGACCAACTTGCATTCAATATAAAGTTTCTGCACTTTTAGCAGACCAATACGTAAAACATATTACTTTATTTTAAATTGCTTAACGAACACAATTTTCTTTTTGGATCAGTTTTCATCTTCTTTGGTCCATATCCATTATCAAGTGGAATCTGTCACAAGAGCATCTTTGTGGAATGTCAGGATTCTTTCCATATTCAATAAAAATACAGTAAAATAAAATAAATTTAAAACTCCCCTTCCTTCTTTCATTTTTACAGATTTCTGACAATACCTTTTTGATTATGCTTTCTTTACAGCATTTTTTGATGTGGCAGAGATCCAAAACTGTTTACATGCTTCTGGGTTTTGCTTGCTTACACTTTTCATGCATTTATAAATAAGAGAATCTTGTGCTAAGAAAGACAAAAAGATTAGTACAACAAATATTGAAATTATAAATGGCTCAAACCAAATTAATATCAGTTCTGAGGTAATTTTCTCATTAGAAAATTTGTTGAACAATGAATGATGGGGAGTAGAAAGCGTATTACATATCCAGAGTAGAAAGGGGGAGAGAAAACTTGTAAAAGACAAAATGAAAATGGAAGAACACATAAGTCATGAAAGGTCAAAGCATTACAAAAATGGAATACACGTGGGAGAGGTGCAGATATGTAAAAGGATGCCAAGGTATCAATACACAAACAGGTGCAAAGACATCTAATACATTATTCAAAACACAGTATTTGAAGAGGTGAGATCTGTGGAATGCATATTACCAGCGATGAAGGAGAAGAGAATCAAATGAAAAACATCCTGCTGAGAACCAAAAAAAAAAAAAAAAAAGAGAAAATATAGAATCATAAATAAAATGAAATAACATCATAAGAGTAGTACAGAAAACATGGAGATTATGAAGAATAGAGTTGCCATTAATAGCGTATGCTAAATTTTATTCACAATAAGAATCTTGTTACACTCTTACTAGGTAAAGTGAACTTTCTGTTACTTTATTGTCCCCTATTAACTTTTGTTGTCTTGCTTTCACTCGCAACATCTTAAGATATTGCATGATTGCATTCATTGTTATCCATTGTAGGTCAAATTTAACCTCATTTTAGTTCTTCATTCATCCTAGGTAAGCACAATAAAGTTGTAGAAATATTTTATGTTCTTTGTTTATTTTTCTATCAAAGTAAAATATACACTGTTCATGCAAGAATTTATTATAGTCTCTGTTATTATTTCATTTTTGAGGTGTAACATATTAATGAAATTTTGTCACTAGAGGACTAAGAATTATTCTATGAACACTGCAAACCTTAAAGCTTAGAATCTCTTTAATAATAAAAATTATGTAATAGTATGTATTACCTGGTAGTATGTCATCTCTCCATTTAATAAAATTACACCATATATTAGTACCTTTCATACACTGTGCAGTGATGATCCCTTCTTCTCCACACAGATGCAGCAGAAAGGGAAAAGATTCACAGAAGGGTGTGAAGGATGATCAGATGTATGGAATGGCTTCCTTAAACACAACTTCAAAGTTACAACTCTTCACTCTGGAAAATGGGCAACTGAAGAGGCTATGATGGATAACTACTAAATCATCAGTGGCATTAAAGTGTGATGAGGATTCATCTCTCTACTCCTTATTTCTGTAGTGGAACAAGGTTGAACTTGTTCAACTTGTTCAACTATCAGCTGAAGCCAGTGTTTGACTGTTACAAGTTTGGTTGGATATTTTTTGTTTGTTTGTTTGAGTTGGGTTGGGTTGTTTGTTTTCCCAAAATGACGTGTTTCTTCTGATAGTGTCAGAAAGTGGAAAAACTAAGGGGAAAAGTAAGGGAAAAAGAAAGGGGAAAAGTAAGGGAAATTGTGGCTGTTAAAGCTGAAATTGATACAAGTGAAAGTTGGATATTTTCATAAAAGGGAAGTCCTCTGAAGGCTATGGATTGCATAAGCCATCTCATTCTCATCCAGTATAAATCTCAGTTAGTACAAAGTGCTGAAAACTAAGAGAATAGTCAATGGAAATACCAGGTTTGTTGATATTTTTCATGGTAATTTGTTTTGGGCTGCTTCTGGGGGAAAAATAGTACTGGTTTAGCTGAAATTTTAAAATTGCTGGTGTAATGCTCTTTATATCCTTATCATTGCTGGGCTTTGTATACATTGGTGATGTGTACAACACCAGTCGCAGAAATTCTGTGTCCAGCCTTATCACTTGATCAGTAACTCAGTGTTTCCCTATCCTTCTGCAGTTAGCAACACAACTGGATCACTCCAGCTTCCTCAGGCTAATTTCTGCTGCAACTCATATTTTCTTTCCCTCTGCCACTGTTTTGTCTTCTAGCAGCTTACATTACAGCAGCATTAATGTTTTATATGCCTATGTAATACAACAGGTCTGTCTGCCAAAGGACACAATTCTGACAAAGAAAACACTTCAAATGTCTGCCATTAAATAGATAAGTGATTAATGCCTGATTTAATTTTTAGACAAATTATTTACACCCTGAATCAGGCTATTAAATGTGAAATGACCAGCATTCTAATATATCTGAAGAATATGTATTTTGATGTTTTAAACTGAAACATGTCTTTCCATATAAGAACTCTGCATGGGCAAAATGCATATTATGAAAGAAAAAGTCTCACAGAAAATACATGAACCTGCTCACTGCTTCTTATATGGTCAGATGTAGTGGTGTGTTGGCTGCACTCTTTTAGTACAGAAGCTGAGTGTAGAACAAGACAGAAAAAAGTCCCTCAGACTGACAGCCTGTGCTTTAGCTCATGATAAAATATGCTTCAAAACACGAAAAGCAGAAAGGCAAATATCACCTAAAAAGCTTACAGCATGCTTGGTTCAAAGTTATTGCTGGGTGTTTCAGGAGACAAAATAAATAAATATATATAAATATATATGTGTGTGTGTGTGTGTGTGTGTGTGTGTGTGTGTGTGTACATTAACCTGTTATGGCTTAACCCCCAACAACAACTAAGCACCACACAGAAGGATGCTTCTGGAAGGATGTAGTATAGATAATTGGAAGGGTTAGAGAGAGAAAACTCATGAGTTGAGATAAGAACAGTTTAAAAATTCTATAATAGTAGTAATAGAAGCAGTAGTTATATGACTACTGGCACTGCTACTACTAATTTGTAATGAAAAGAAAAAAAAAGAAAAACCCAAAGAGAAATAAAATCCAAGAAAGAGAAGTCATGCAAACGAAAGAAATTACTTACCACACACTTACTGATGCCCAGCCACCTAACTTTCCTTATCTGCAGTGTGAATACTTACAACTGAGCCAGTCACACTAGTCTGTGTGACTGATCAACATAGGGAATGGGTATTTCTTGGGTACAGTTCTTAGCATCCTGAAGTAATCTAAACCAATCCAGATGAACTGTGCATTTAGAGGTATCCTTATGTTGTGACTGTGCATGGAAGAAATGTATTGTGATTGTCTCAGACATAGGAATCCATACTACAAATAGTTAAGTTAGGTCATATCAGTACAACTCCTATGAAATGGATCAGAGGTAAAGATCCTGTGTGGCCACTATTTCAAAGTGAGAATAAGAATTGGTCAATTCTGATTTCTTTTGGGTGCCTGACCATCACTTATGTGCTGGAAGATGAGTTGTAGGACTCTGAGAGGTTTCGGAAATTCAGTCTTTCCAGTAAATAAATGTAATTTTTAAACAGTTCTGTTTTCATTATTTTTCTTATCTGATGTAAATAATTTACAGTAATATGCATGAGAACAGCAGGTCTGAGTAGGTTGGTGTGAGATTTGGGTCTAGAAAGAGGACTGTCTTTTCTAATGAGAGGCAGTTGAGAGATACCGTATGCTCTTAACTTTCAAATTAGTAGAGCCATCTGTTAAACAAGTTGTTTGGGGTTCAAGTTTTTGATTTGTTTTTGATTTTGTTTTTTTTTTTAATTTTACTTTGATTCTTTTGCTTTATAATTAAATTTGATTATTAAGAAATAGTACTTCTTCTAAGTTCTTACATGGAGTTTACAAAGTTTTAAAGTTGAAATTCATCAGGTTCTGACAAAATTATAGGTCTTGAAAAATATGAAGACCATAAACTGATCTCCCTAAGAGTTTGGTTCATTGTTGGACTAGAGATTGTCTATGATCTTTCACATCCTAGAAACTGTGAAAGCCTTCATATCACAACTTAGCTAGAAGATATGATATTCATATATTTATATTTGAAGCCTGTTAAAAACCCCAAACACATTTGCTTTCATGGCAAAGAGTATCAGGTCTCAGAGAAGGGTAAAGAGCATGAATGGAGGAAATTTGTATTTCCAAAACTCATGGCTCTATCTCAAATTTTTTTTTTTTTCCCTATACAAAATAAGCCTGTGTTAATATTAAAAATAAATAAAAAGTAAACAAACAAGCAACAACAACAAAAATAAATCCCATCCCACAACAAAAATCTCATCCAACACACTTACAGTAAATAATATTTATTTCATAAATTGAATTGAGTTATTCCAGAATTTTATGCATTTCCTTTTTGGGAAAACTTAAGTAGTTTGGGTTATTTCAGGTGTGTGCAACTGTTCAGAATTTTTTATCCACCAGTGGAACCATAGCTTGTCTTGAGCATGTTAAAAACTTCAACTTTTCCATCTGGGTATATTTTATTACGTGTAAATTGGTTATAAAGACTTTGTTATAGCTATTTTATGCATCTTCACACCCCTCTTCTTCATTTATTTTTTTTTCTAGTGCAAAATACTTATAAACACATTGATTTTTATTTATTTTTTTCTTTTAATCTTTCTCCTCTCATTCAGTGAATGTTAGGCTGCATTTGCATGTTATGGCTGAACTGTTGGAATTATCCTCCTCACCTTGCTTATCCTCTGTCCTTCTCTATTTGGTTCTGTCACAGCTAGGCTGTCTTTCTGTCAAAAAATATAGAGTTCTTTACACCCTTTCCAGAATATATACAATTCAGTAAGCTAACAGAAAAATATTTCCTGTTTGATTATTTTTTCTCCATTGATAGTGTAGTTTTTCCAAAGTTTGAATGAGTTGACTCAATTCTGTGATAATACAAATGAAAATCAGAACTGACGAGGGAAATACTGAGTTTACAGGGAGGCAAGGAGAAGTAAACAGAAAACATTTTAGAAAACAGAACATTTGAAAGGTAGACTCAAAAGGCCCAAATGATATCTCATCCTTCAGTTGTCCCTTCTTTACTTCATGTTCAGTTCAAAAGGAAAAGCTTCAACGGGATTTGCTTAATAGAAATCAATGGCTAATCAGTAGGATTTATAAGCAAAGAATGTAAGAGTTTGTGTACATTGCCACTGACTGCTAATTGCAAAGTTAACATGGTGAGCTGCAGATTTACAGATCCTATACCAATTTTCAATTGTTGAAGTGTTCTCACTGTCCTCTCTAGTTGGTGAATGACTACAGTAAACTGGATTCCTATTTCAACCTTATCTCTGTGCCTGGTAAAATCCTGGGAGATATGTCAAGGCATGTGAATGACAGTGATGTGCTTACAGGCAACAGCTCCCTGCGAACTGCTGCAGTGTGAGTCCCTCCCATGGGCAGATAATCTTCCCATGACTGCTGTGGTATGCGTCACTCTTCCAACAGTGAGCAGTCCTCCAAGGACTGGATGCTCCATCATAGGAGCAGGGCCCTGCTCTCCACAGGTCTCCCACAGGATTGCAACCTCCTCCCATGCATCCAGTTGCTCCAGCATGGGCTCTCCCATGGGCTGTGGGTGGATCTTTGCATCCCCTGTGGACCCCGTGGGGGCACAGCTGCTTCACCATGGTCTTCACCACGGTTTGCAGAGGAATAACAGCTCTGATGCCTGGAGCACCTCCTCCTCCTCCTTCTCCACTCACCTTGGTGTCTGCAGAATTGCTCCTCTCACGTGTTCTCACTCCTCTGTTCTCTGTGTGCAAAATTACAATTTCACAACAACCTTTGTTTTGATTTCTTCTTAAATATTTTATCACAGAGGCATTACCAGCCTCTCTCATTGGCCCAACCTTGGTCAGCAGCAGTCCATCTTCAGAGCCTTCAGAGGTCAGCTCTGCAGGACATGGAAACTTCCAGCAGCTTCTCACAGAAGCCACCCATGTGGCCCAAAAGCAAAAACCAGGCCAAGCAAAACCAATATAGAGATGACAACTTCCACTAAAATTAATGGTTTAAGACATTAATGATTTTAAACACATTCCTTAATGTGCCAATATAAAATATATAAAAATTCAAGGGTTGCTATTAAAAGTTGCATTTTGCTCTTCATCTGGATATCAGTAATTTTTCTTTGAGTTTCCTTCTTTACAATATCCAGAGAAAGAAGGAAGCTATTTTCCCCCTCACCTTATAATAGTGTTGTTGCTACTGTGACATTTTAAGAACTTACTCAAAAGTTTTCTGTCTATGTTATTTAATCTTACAATTAGGGATTCAAAAATATTTACTTGAATAGTAAAAATGTGGGGATAATCAAAAAATGTCCTGTATTACTCTGCTGTCACTTAAATTAAAAGTTAAGATTGCTTTTCATTTTCCTCAAAAGAAGAAAAAATAAATTTGTTTCTAGGTTGAAGATTCTGGGAGATTTATGGAGTTTTATCTGGCTAGTTGCCACAGAGGTTAATTACTCTTGAGATAAGCCCAAAGGATTATGAAATTTCAAAGCTCTGAAAAAGTGCCATTCTTTGTTATATAAGGAATAAGTTCCCAAACCACTCAGATATCCTTGTTAGGAGGAGCATAGGGACCAGGAATAAGCTGGGACAGGTGCAATCTTGTGGAGTTTGTTTTGGGGTTTTTTGGGGTGTTGTTGTTTGTTGTTGTTGTTGTTGTTTTGGAGGAGCTTGGTTTTGTTTTGTTTTATGGTTTGGCTTTTTTTTTTTTTTTTTAATTAAGTTTTTTTTCCCCTAGTGATGTTTCAAAAGAAATGCCCCTATTGCATTTGTAATCTTTATCCCCTTCCCTTCAGGAATGAAGAGGTAAGGTGTTGCCTCTTCTCTTGGTTATGAAACCTTTCCTTGTTTGCTTTAGTTAAATTCTGCCTTTGCTTTGTAGCTATATTTAGTGCCAGCATTTTCTGAGACATCAGCAAAAAATATTCAAAATATCAACAAGAAGAAATGATAATATAAACAGAAGATTCTTTGTTTTCTGCATTAGGTCAGATAATTTAAAAAGGAGTGTTTAAAAATGAAGTTATGATTCTTTTTACAATATAAATATTGGAAACATAAAAAGGGATCCTTCTCTTTGATCTGTATTGGGAAAAACGAATAAAGGTTTATCAGCTTCAGTGGTTTTTATTTTCACTGTGGAGAATTTGAAGTAGCTGTACCTTTGGTTCAGCTGAATAGCATGTCTTCAAATGCCCAGAATCAACCATGGGGATGTTATGTGCTTAAATTTAATAAGCAAAAAGGCAAAAGAGATTTAAGATTCCTCAGTGTCTCCACAGGGAAGATGTGTTAGCTTTTTAATTATTGTAGAAGAAACAAGTTTTTAAGATATATTTTTCAGATCCCTACAGCATCCTTAAGCTCTGGAGTTTTTTAGTTGCTATAAATCTGGAATAAAGTAATACAATGCCAAAAGCATTGGAAATGTGATTAAAATAAAATAAAGCTACACTGAAGAAATCTTATGAACCATATTAAACTGACAGACCTGCAAGAAATCTGGTTCTTATTTACAGCAACTAATTATCTTCTTGTGAAAAAAAATTTAAACTGGTTCATTATTCGCTAAAGAAAACAAGGATTAAGAGAACCTTTCCCTGCTTTGGTGTCTTTTAAATAGTTTATATGAAAATCACTTTTTATAAAGTTTTGTTTCAATACAAAAACTTTAATTCACTGTTTTGCTTTCCTGAGATCATTCCCCATTCTATAGAACTGCTAATAAAGGCAGGAATCATATTTCTTTGACTTCTTAATAATTTTATCAGTCAGTTAATTAAACAATCAAGTAATCACTTTTAAGAAGACTAATAACATTTAGTTTAAGATTTTGATTCAGTTTGTCTCTTCAGCTTTTCAGACTCATATTTAGACTGTGTGATTTTATTGATTTGAAGGCTGTAAAGTTTCACCACACACACACACATAGAAATTTAGTGCTATTTGAAATCTGGCATACTGGCTAACCTCCAGCTTCCACTGCAAATCTTTATAAGTAGATCTTAATTCTTGTGTAAGTTCATCTTATCCCATGGACATTTGCTTGCCCAAAACTCCCAAATTACCTTAGATACCATTAATTATGTTCAAGATCTCTGTGGAGAGTAGTGGAAATCTAGGCATCAATCTCAGTGCAGATACCTGCATTCAGACACGTAAATTAAGTGGTTTGCCTCACTTATAAGTTAGGATACCTTAATTTCATATCGAATTCCATTCAGATCTTGATTTGCTTACTGAAATGTGGCATTTTGTACTGTATGAGGAGCTCAAGGGTACCTGAGACATCCCCCGAAGATTAATGGAAATGACACAGGGGACATTAAGGAGACTTTTTAAATCAGGAGCTTTGGCCAGAAGAGATGCACTGGAAAAGTTTAAATAACATTTTTAACAGATTTTTTTTTTCATATAAACAGAAATGCTTAGTTTATTTTATGCAACAAAACCATCAACTCAGGCTGGCAGATATGGCACAATACATTATAGAAGTCTTGTGCCATCCAGAAGCAGCAGTTTCTAATTCTAGGAACTTTGAATCCCAGGCAGAAGACAGTGGCCCATATGTAGGCAACTGAATTGAACACAGGGTGTTGACACTGGCCATGTTTAAGCTCATCATCCTAAATTGCATTTATAGCTAATGGAAAAAGAGTGACACTCCTATGGTATAACTGGTCTGACCTAATTTAGATGTGCTCATTAAAGGTCATACTCAAGGGGCCTTTGTGAGTCAATGAGGGGCTGCAAATTGCATTAGGATAACTGCAAAAGCATTTTAAGGGAGTTTTTGCAACTGTGCAGTGACTCCTGGCATTGAAAGTGATAAGCATATTAGTTAGCTTATGTTGGGTAAAGTTAGTAGATAGACATGAGTTATGATGGGCTTAGAAGAAGCAGCTGCCGAGTTTGTGTGCACAGCAAGGGCTGACTGCTACTGTTTAGGAAAATAAATGGAATAGGTTGCCCTGTAGGACTCTTGTTGTCTGAGGTTAGGTTGAGTAGGCTCAGTAAAAAGAGAGCTGGCAGCAATGCTTTTTTTTTCTGTCTGTGACATGATGTTTTTGCCACAAACAGTGTGACACAAAGAATATTGAAGTTGAAAGATTCAGGACAGTGAAGATTAGAGTAAGAAAGATTTCCATTAAGAAGGAAGTAGCTACATCTGTAAGGTTAAATGCGACTGATATAACAGAAGCTAGAGACTTGGGAGAAGAATAACTGTTGAAAGACATGAGGAAACCCAGATATCTTTGGCAACTGATATTGAAAGTCTAAACAGACAGCACCACATTTAGTAGATTTGAATATGTATCATGTTTAATTCTTCTAGCTTTGTTAATTTAAACCAGAAAAATATAAGAGCTAGGTATGATAAAGGAAGTTGGGCAGAGTTTGTAAACCAACACATGGTCAAACTGAATCTTCAGGCAGTAAGGAAACAGTAAGGGCTACCAGTTTTCAATAATTTATATCTAACCTCTGTACAATTACTGAAAGCAAAACAAGTGAGTCTTGGTAGAGGCTTGTAAACCACTGTTTCTCTGCTCTGAAAGTGTTTTTTGACAAAGTTAGAGAATTAAAGCAGTTGGCCTGGCTGTTGTTACAGGGCAAAAGCTCTGTAAATGTTTGTTTATACGCGCACACATACATATATGTGTATGTGGCAACTATAAACAGTGAAAACAAACTGTTGAAAAAGGGCTCGATGCATACAAAAAAGACTTTTTAAGTTTCACAATAAAAGGTATATTCATTATACTACTGTTGAAATACGAATAGAATATTACATTAGGAAACTATTTGGTTGGACACTGAATATATCTTCAGAGGCTTTTGAATTACTTAGTCCTAAGCAACTTTATAAACTCTGTGACTATAACCTTAAGTCTTAATTTTAGAATTAGACTCATGGGATACAAAATTCACTTCTGTTTTTAAAGAGCTCATCCAAGGGCAAAACAAAGATAAAGGCAGGCTGGCCTTTATTGAGGCCTAGGTAGACAGACCTTGTGATGTTTTCTGCAAAGACAGTACAGGTAAACTGTAGGAACAGTAACTTGCTGTTAACTCTGAGCAAAGTCTGAAGAAATGTCGCATCTATCAGGTTATGGTGACATACATAGATTGCAGCCAGAAGGTAGAAAACCAAAAGAGCAAATAAAATATCTAAGTAAGGAAAGATGTCTCTGTTTAAGTATAACTGCTCTCTCCTAAAAAATCTCTGAAGTTATATCTTATTGAACTGTAAAAATGTATCAATCTGGAGCAAGACAATAGACTATCGTATCACCTTTACCTGTCATGTATGATTCACCTCTAAAGATCCTTATCAACACCTTGGAGAAGCAGACGTTGCTACATTGGGTGTTAAGAACAAATTTAAAAATAGAGAAGAATAAGACTGCTGACTTTATGGGCAAACAGAAAACATACAGTGATAACTACAGAAAGGTAATAACACTACTAATGAGTTTTGGCTAACATCCTGTGCAGTGGTTTGGAGTTTAAAACTTTTAAGTAAATTATGATAAAAATAGCTGTCAAGGGAAGAAGGATCCTAGGAAATGGACAAAGGATTGTAAAGCAAGGAACTGTTTACTTTGTACAAATGTAACCACTGACAGGACAAAACTGGTTTAATTCACCTTGGAGTAAAAATTACACAAAAAGCTATATGAAATCTGATTTAAAATGTAATTCTGTACCTACTTATAATAAGGGGAATTTTGTTTGTTTTACATGTTTGGGTTTTGTTGTCTGCATACATATTGTCTCTAGGTTAAATGACTGGATCTTAGCATGTCAAAGACAACGGGATTTATTTAGAACTTGACGGATAGCTGTGAAGCGAAAGATTCACCTTCCTCTGGAAACAGACCAGAGATTAGATGAGTTACACGCCAACCAATTCTATCAGCATCTTTTGTAGTGCAGATAAATGTTTATGAACAATATTACAGAAAATGAAACAGCCTTTGCAGAATTCATTCAGATAGCCAGATCTCATTCCACTGAAGCTATTGATGGAAGTCAAGAAGAGGTACACCACTCCAGTGAAGAAGGCTGAGACACTTGGGTTGTTCAGCCTGGAGCAAAGAAGTATCTGGAGAGACCCTGTAGCAGCATTCCAGTATTTAAAAGGAGCCTACAAGAGAGCTGGAAAGCAATTTATTCCAAGAGCATGTATTGACAGGTCAAGGGGCAGTGTCTTTAAACTGAGAGAGGGAAGGTTTAAATTAGATATGAGGAGAAATTCGTGACTTTGTGGGTGGTGAGATATTGGAACAGGTTGCCCAGAGAAGTTTCGATGTCCCATCCCTGGAAATGTGGAAGGTCAACCTTGACGGGGTTTTGATCAACCTGGTCTTGTGAAAGGTATCCCTGTCCATTGCAAAGGGGTTGAAACTAGATCATCTTTAAGGCCTCTTCCAATCCAAACTATTCTATGATGATATTATCCTATGATGTGCAAGACATGTAATGAGTGCTGCTTGAGGATGCCTACTGGGCAGCTTTGTGCTCGATCACTGAAGACTTTATCCAGGTCTGGGAAGATAATATGTTGTGCTGAACATACCATAGAAGTCAAACATCTTTCCACATTCAGCAAAAAAGAATATTTTCCCTGACTAACAGAACACCTAGACAAAACCAAAATTAATTATCCTGATTTGCCTGTGTCAGTACCTGCTCCAAGCTTGAGCATCAGAATCTACCCACTATTGTCTAAGTGAGTTGAATGCTTTATTAAAATATAATATTATCTGTAAGGATTCTGAATTAGCAAGTATCAGAGCTAATGGAATTATTCTTTATGCTTTTAGTAGCAATGAGAGTTTTGATTTGCATTTGCCAGGAGAAAGTGATCCCTAATCAGTTACTGTAGAAATATGAAAGGATTGCTCTTGTACATTTTTTTTAAACGGCACTTGAAAATGTAGATTATTTTTAAGAGCACTAGGGACAGAAAACAATATTTTATTGCATATATTTTGAACAACTAGGTACAGTTGCATACTGCAAATTATATGATTTAGAAAATTTCTCCCATAAGCCTTCTCAGGACACATAATCTCTGGTTAGTCCTGGTTAACATGAAGAAATAATGCCGATACCTCTAACACTATTAATGTATTAATTTCTGAAAGAACTGAATTCTTCTGCTGCTGCATGAGACAGATCATGTTGGACAGTTCCATAACCTTTCAAGTTTCATGCAGTCCCCTTTCAAGCTTTTAGCACTAAATAACAAGAAGCATTGCACCTTCTTTTTCCCACTTCTCCCCCCTCCCCCCATTTTAGTAAGCAATGGAAGTAAACCAGTGTTTAAACCCTGTTAAAGAATATTGAATCTTCAAATGGAGACAATTGCGAAAAACATATCAAAGATATTAATAAAGGCATCTTACTGTCCTTAGTCTTACAGTGCATACAGAGTTCATTTCACAAAAACAATATGTTATCCTATCTGAGCCAATCACCTCAACCTCTTCTCATAGGAAAGGAAGAGAATTAGTCACTTACAGGGAAAGATAGTAATGATATATTTCAAATGTTTTCTTTAGCATTAACCACATTTTAGCAATGTTTATTGCTGCCCACTCGTTGTGAAAAAAGACCAACTGCCAGATCCAGTAAGGACCTTCACATTTGGCTAGATAAATCTCACTATCTATAACTTCTGTTAATGCTTGCCCAAACAAAACAATTCTTCATTCCCCATTATCCCTAGAGTAGCCTGGAATCTTGAATTTTGATCAAAAATTGAAAGTCTACATTTTTCTGTACATATTTTTGCATATGTTGTATATACGTGTACATATGCATGCATGTGTGCAATGTTAATTGACAATGATAAAAAATCTTTATGTTATTCTGTAGAAAAAAATATTAAGAAATTAAAGTTGGTTTTTCCACATAGTCCAAGAGGTAGACAAAGATTAGGGGTTTCATTTGATATGTTGTGGAATAGACTTAAAACCCTGTTCCTCATGACTAAGGGAACTTCATATCCCAGACATGTATTATCTGTGTTTTCATCCTGATGAAAACAGGCTCTGAAAGAGGGCCAAAGTACAAGCCTACTGTTGAACTGATAACTCACTATCAGATTCCTTTCACAGTTGCTCCAGCACGTTTGCTCTGAGCCAAGTCTGCTATAGAGAAAGTTGTTCACCAGCTAACTATAGACTAGTCTTTGCCATTTCACCTTCAGATTGCCAATAACTTTCCAGTTCCTTGTCATTGTTAAAATAACTGTAGACATGTCTACTAATGAATGCCATGTGTGTGTATGTCTATGGCTTTGTTTGTGTGGGTTTTTTCTTGGTAAATTAATATATCAGCAGAAAAAAACCAATATTTGATCCAAAAGTATCAATATATCATAGCCAGGAATACCAGCTTGGTAGTGATTCTGTGTGGTACATGTTATTTCAGTTTCAGAGTTTCAGCCATTGTGGAGGCAGATGTCACTTTTGAGGACATAAATAAGTAAGTGCCCAAAGAGATAAGTTTTTCCCCCAGTTTATTTTTAGTATGCATATTTGCTTTTTCAAGTTAGTGATTTTAAGGAAAACAGACTTATTACTGGCAGCAGTAAAAGCCTAGAGAGCTGTAGAAGTCTGAATGATAGACAGAGATGATAAACAACTAGAAAAATCTGAAGGTTGAAAAAGGTTCACAAGTCATAAATATAAAGAACATTTAAAAAATAAGAGAGCAGAGTAAAGAAGCAGTAAATAAAATAAAATGCCCAGTTTTGATTATGTTCGAAGAGGATGAATACACCACATCCAGAAAGTCTGCAAACAAGGTGCATATGAATGCATCTAATGTTTAAATGGAGCACTGTCTTTTTACTTAATTTAGAAAATTAAGAATTACTAGTAAGTTAGAAAACTGGCAGAAAGTAGGTTACCATAAACATAGTAGAGGATCTTTATTGAACAAAGTTTGAAGAAATTAGTAAAACTGGAATATCAACAATCAAACTATGGCAACAACTACACGTATTTTGTTGAGTAATTTTTTCAATATGTTTGATACTTATAAACTAAGACCTTTAATTGTGTGGGGATTTTTTAAGATGAACTAACAGTAATGCATAATCAAAAGTGTAATTCAAGAATCAGGTAAATTATCTCATATAACTGCAATGTCAGTTGACTTCTATACTGTATTAACACCATCATATTAGTGTTAAGTATTTGATTACTGAGGTAATTAAGAAAACTTTTAAGACATTTTATACTCTCAGCCATTTCACAAGAGCTATAAAACTATCCCATCAATTCAGTCTTCAGGAAAAATTGGTCCTCTGTGGGAGAGCATCTCTCATGACGGCATTCAAAGCACCTACTATAACAAGATGTATTTGCTTACTTGTGCTTCACAGTGCAACTTTGTGCCTGAGATTTATGGGAAGAATAAAAATGAAATGCAGCATGTTTGTGAGCAGTGTGCAGATCTGCATGCATTACCCAAATTAGTAGATCTAAAATATTCAGGTTCATTTTGTATGTCCTTCCTGTTATTTAAAGGATTTATCTTGGGAAAATAAGCTCATCTAGCAACTTCATCTTACAGAACTTTAAATATTTTAAGAACTTTAAGGAATCATATACATTCAGTGCCTGAGAATTTGTTTTCCCATACTTCAAACTTTAGAAATAGTGAAAATAAGGGAAGCATTTATGGCATAAAATAGAACTTAATGAAGCCAGTGTCTTTCTCACTACAGAAAGTACTCTGTACCTCACAAAAACACTTAGCAGAAAGTAAAAACCTTTTCCTAGATGCCTTCATTTCAGGGACATTTTCTACTTTTCAGCTTAGTATTTCAACTCTGTGAACAAAAGATAGAGAGACTTTCAAAGTCCATCAGGCTTTCAGCTTTGCTTATGCACTGTTTCAATGCTAGTCCAAAACAATGTGTTTATATTTTTTTTTCATAACTGGAGAACCAGGGAGCAAAATAATACTAGTCACCAACCCATTTTCCTGCGTGGCTTTTATTTGAAGGGTCTGTGCATGACAAAGTCTGAAATTAAGCATTTTGCTGCTATCAATCTAGCACCATAGCTTTCAGTGTACTGTGGCAAATTTTAAATGCATTATACTAAAAAAGGCATTGATTTCTGAAGAAAGCTAGCTCCACCCCATCTGAAAGCAGAACAGGCTTTTTCAGAAAACATTGCCTTGTAAAAATGACACGGTTTACTACTTATACGCTCCTTATTTTTATCCAGGAATATTAATTGTTTCTAATAAACAATGGAAAGATCACATGGGTAGTGGCTTGTTCTCCTTTGAGTCTTCTTCATCACTGTTTTCATTCACCAAAAGAACTTTTTTTAATATGTTGAAGTCTCTTATACAAGTAATTCAGAAATTACAGAAAACTATGAATTCCCCAGTTAATGTGGTTTACATAATATATAACCCAAAGGAAAACAAAGTGGTTCAGGTAGTGCTTGGTTGTTTAGATTTGTTTTGTTTTGATTGGTTGGTTAGTTTTTTTTTTTTAATTAATATTACTTTTATTTATAACAAGATGTTGTGTGACATATATTAAACTAGAAGCATGGTAAAATGTTTTATCAAAGGAGAATTTTTTCTAAGATTTATATATTTTATGTCTTTATTTTGTTTTCCTCTTCTGGTACATATTAAAAAAAAAAAAAAAAGAAAACAAAAAAGATAGTATTATTGTTTCTACCACTGACTCATAGTGTTAAAGTATGCAAGAGAGTATTTAAATTTCTACAGCTGATTTGCTAAAAAATAATTTTGCAGCTAGTAGGCTATTTGACTCCAGAAATCTCTAAAAGCTTTACATGATGTGGCCACTTGTAACTTGAAAGAAAAATAAAAAGAGGTTTTGGAAATAATTGAAGATTCTAAAGCTACAAAAAGGCCTGGATGAGTCAGAGTATAGGCAATTTAGTGGAGCACTAAAGGAGATTGACCTAAAAAAAAGAGACTTGACACTTGTCATGGTCTTGGTACCGGACAGCCATTTTCTATGACTGTGGAACTTGGTGGTGGAAATACAACATTTTTTACAGAACTTTCAGTCAGAAAGTTTCTCAGATTATGGAATTTCTGGTCAAACAGAGAGCAGGTACAGGATCTCAGGGTTACAAATAACCTTGTGATCAGAGTAAGCTGGGGAGAAAATACCACACCTAAATCATGTCCTTGGGCTGTCTGAGACAGATGAAAGATTTCAATCTCAGTCACTTATATTACAGATTAATAACCTCATTAAAAATTGTTTAATGAGCCTTTTGTATGTCATTCTAAATTAATCATGTATGATACAGCAGGAATATTGACTCTGGGTTTTTCAGATTCCAGGATTTCTTTTTTTTTTTAATTTTTTTTTCCCCTGAGGCAGGCCTGCATTTTTGATTCTGAAAGTTTTATGTTTTGCTTGTTTATTTTTGTTTGTTTGTTTGCTTTGGCACATGTTTTGGTTTTAGTATTTGTTTTTGGGTTTTTTTTCAGTGATGATTTTCCAAACACTTTTTTTTTCTGTTTTATTTCATAAGGGAAGAGTAGAATGTGTGAGAGTTTTGAAAACAGGCATTATTTTCAACTATATTTTCTTGTTCTCTTTTTCATAAAGAACGGGTACATGCCAGGTTCTGCACTCCGATTAATTTAAAGCCAAAATAACAACATGATTAAATTTCTAGCTATGTGGGTGTCCCAATTCACGTTCTTCCTTCTTCATTTCAAAAGACCAGTTCATAAATGTATGGAACTATGTCTAAAGAACAGAAGTATGATTCTAGCTTGAGTGAAATATTAGCAGATTTCAACCTGATAGATATTTTATTAAAGTAATAGCACTCTGATTTTGCAAAAATTAGATTCTATTAAACCCTGGCTAAAAGTACTCAACAGTTTCAAAGGTACCTAAAGTTAGGGACTAACTGAGAATCATTAGAAACTGACTTCTGCATTCTCTCTCTCAATCTTAGTTTTTCAGGAGATAACAATCAGTGTTTTCTTTGTGTTTTCGGTTACATTTATTTTTGTTATATATATTTATTTTGTTATATATATTTTGTTATATATATACATTTATAATATTGTTATTAAGAGTTTATTTAGGAGCAGGCCACTTACATGTAGCTGACCTCGCCATTCTTTTCATTCTCCTTATATCCCCCCCTTTTAATATCCTTTCTGCCCTACCAGTTTCTGCTGGTTTGTTTCTCCTTCTTCAAGTGTCCTTAGCACACTACATTTTTCCTTCACATGGTGTGTTTTAATCTTATTTCTTATATTTACTCTATCTTTCTCCATTTCATGTCACTGACATGACTTCCAATCCCCACTTCCATTCCCTTGTGCCCTATCAGCATTTCTCCTGTACCAGCCTTTCCAATTTAGTTTTCATTTCCTCCTTGAGATGAATCTAGTAGTGTCGCAAATTTCTCTCTAACACCATGTAAGTACTGCATTAAAACTCTATTACTGGTAATTGAGGTAATGTAAGAGTGCAGATTACCTATAATTTATGACAAAGTAACTCTGTGTCTTAGACATGGTAATGAATCACCGTTTTAATTTAAATGTATTGGACGCTTACCAAACCTCCCAAAGTGAGGTTGGGAATACTTGAAAGAATATTCTAAAACCTCTGACAAGTGAAATGTAAGCAGTCCAAATCCAGTCTTTCAGGACGGCAGAGTTATCCTGGGAGCCTATATTCAAGCTGTCTTCTCTACGTCAGGAGGGTCATATATGTTTCATCTCTGGCATCATCTTCCATAAATTCTTTTTTTTTTTGCAACAGACAAATGAAATTTCAGTCCAGACCCATGTGTTTTGAATGGGATCCCACAGCCGTTATTTCACACACACTGATTCTTAGTTATTGCTATCTTCTTGTACAATTTAATCATTGTTATGAGTCTAACAGTTTCAATTAAGTATATCAGGAGTAGATGTGGCCCAGTATTTTAAATTTAAGAGAATTTCACACTTTAGGCATGTCAATTCTGCTGTGCAGTCCTGAGTGTCTAGATTGTGCTGAGTTTAGCAGCCCCATAAAACTGACAAAATTCAGAATTTTAGCAATTTTAAATTGGAATTGGGGTGGGGATGGGGGATGGAATTTGGAACTGATCAGCAAAAGAACCTTCTCTGCCATTCTACTGTGAGTGTTTTTCTTGCAAGAAGTGTACTGATGGAGTGGTCACCCACAAATCAGTGTTTAACTGCATTGATTGTTGTGCTGAAGCTAGCTAGTTGCTTTTTATGCCAAGCAAGACAGTGGATATTTTATGTCAATGCTGGCTCAATAATTTTTCTCATCCACATTTGAAAATACTCAGATGTGTTCTAAGATGTGCAACTCATAAATCTTAGCATATGGACTGTGTAACCACATGGAAATAAAATCAGTCCACCAATGAAGTTTTCCCCTTTCATGCCCTTTTGCTTCTGGATACAATTCTAAGATCTTGTTAAATGAAACCAGGCTATAAATTATTGTTGGAATTAATAGAACTCTGTTGCTAAGGGAATAAAAGTATACACACACACACACACACACACACACACACACACACATATATATATATATTATTTTTCGTGTTGATATGCACTTAAACATTTTTCCTGCTCTTCTTCTTATTTGTAGTGTTTACACTTGTACATCACCCACCCAGTGTATTTGGGTGGTGGTTGATAGGAGAAATGACTGAAAAAATATTTTCCTGAAGGAGATGGCAACCTAAAAATCTATTTTTCTAAAAGTTTTATGTTTTCATAACTATTACAGTCAATAAGTATGCATTACATGCTATTAGCCTTAGCAAGGTATTTTAATCTAACAGTTCTGCACCATGTTCACATTAATATGCAAATAGAAGGAGAATACAAAATTAAATGGAAATGAAAGTCGAAAGTTAATTGACATTTTTGTCACAAAAGCTTGGAGAAACAGTACTCATGGTTTAATGGCAAAAAGCTAATGTGTTGTCCTAGGGAGGGCTACATCAATTTAGAACTAAGATGATTTTACAGAGGAAAAGTGCAGAGTGCTGTTTGTGTATGCAGGTTGCCAGCTCCCCCTATGCAGGTGGTCCCATCACCATAAACCTGGACTAAATTGCTGCCATTCATTAAACACAGTGGCTGTCTGGATAACTGCCTAGCACAGACTTACACAGGCCATCTATTTCTGTCAGAAATATGATATGTCACTGACAAAAGCTTAATTACTCCATTAATTAATAGGACAATTTTCAAAATGCCTTGCGATGCAGCTTGACACTCATTAGTGCCATTTATGAATAATATCTCTCAGGGTATAATATGCTATAAAGTGTAATTTGAAAGAGAATAATACATGTTTAAACCCTATGTATCTCTGAAACCAAAATCCATTCTTTGCTGAATTAGCCAGCTTTATGAAAAAACATAGACCTATCAGCTGAATGGTTGGAAAGATATTTCTCTATATCAAAACACTTCTGTCACAAAACAGCAGTTCTATGGATTGGACAATTCTATGCATATTCTGGATATTCTATGGATATTCTATGGACATTCTGGATTGAAGTCCAGGCCATGTTTCCCTACAAGAAATCTTGAACCCCCTCTAGATGTACTCTTACTCCCCTCAGTTCTGAGTGAAGGCCAGGGACACTGAAATGCTTGGACCCCTGTGCTAGCAAATCACTGTGTTTCTGAATGTCTATATCCCTTTATATGACTAGACAAATTAGAGGACCAAAGTGCTGGCAAAGTTTATTCTATTCACATACCTTCTAAAATGCAGGATCAGGACTGATTTTGAAGGGTGGTAAAAGTGCAAGAGAAAAATAAACCAAAATAAGACAAATATTTGGAAATAATATGAGCACAGCTCCATAGTTTTGTATGAAAATTAGTTAGGTGTGGAAGGAGAAACACTTTTAAAGATTATTGCATTCTTCTTTTCAGAGTCAGGAAGTTTAATTGTTTGGATGAGGTAGCATGTCTTCTAGTGTCTGGTCTGCAACAGAGGAGCTCTTTCTTATGGAATTTACAAGTTTTTAAAATGTATTTTTACAGTCCCAGAGTCCATTCAACATAGGGTAAGATCATTAACCTAGTCATTGGCCCCGGATGTGAAAATCTATAGATGTTTGAAGTTTGAATAGTCTGGGCTACTTACTGAGAGGTAGGCACTTCAGTTCTCTATGCTCTTTGCAGATTCATAAAATTAAAAGTTTTACCTCATTCTGCCTCTGCTGCTCACTAAACAATTCTTTTCCTACAGAAAACCTTATACCCCTTTAATAGACAGGCTAAACAAAAATATGGAAATAATAAGACAACATGATGAAGGTTGCCACAAAAATATAGAGTAAATATATATCTATATTTATAAATATAAAAATATGTCAAAAATATAATAATAAAATATATAGAAAATATAGGAACAAGGACCTGCTTCCAAGGTCCATAGCACTTAATGTGTTTAAGAAAATTGAGTTAGTAAGACAGTTCTTGAAAAATATTTTCTTTGCGTAAATGGTGACACAGTAAGGCAAACTGTGCTACAGGTGTATTAGTGCAGACTGTCCAGTCTAAAATCAGGATTTTAGAAAACAATCTTCTAGATTTCTAATCTGGGATTGTATCACCCATGATTTTTGCTTTGTATCCACAAATTTCACTACCCAAACAACATTCCCGAAAGGAGCTTAGCATTTCCTGAATGTTCACCCTTAGAAAATTTAGTTTCTTAGGCATTCCCCAATGTAAGGCAAGAAGTAGTGTGGACTGGGAAAGTGAAAACCATTACCACTTCCTCTGCCTGACTTGCTCACCTGAACAAGTTGCTTGTTAGTCAACTGAAGAGGCTGAGCTGACAGTGTTCATCTGCCTTGGGTCAGGATCTGACTCTAGAACAGCAGGGATGACGGACACAGTAACCTTTCCAACCACCCCAGTCTTAGCCAGCTTGTCAATCAAAGCCCCAAGAATACACTGAAAAAACAGGTTTTCTGAGGGTGAGCACTCAGCAGCTTCTAAAAATCCAAGTCTTTAAAAAAATCTTATTTAGACACTCATCAGTTAGAGCCCTTTAATTTGGTGCACATCTCTTAATCAGCTAAATATTTATAGACTCCCACAGCTTGGACAGCTTTGGCATTTACAGATGTTTTTTACTCAGCAAATCCCATTAATCATAGTGGGAATATGGTTAAAGTCTCTGCTTGGCTCATCTTGGAAATGTGTGCTCATTCATGAGGCAATTGACACATACCCTCTCCCCTGCATTCCTGCAAGAAAAGCAAACAAGCAAACAAACAAACAAACAAACAAACCAAATCAAACCCAAAAATACCCCCAAATGAACAAAACACAAAAAATAAAATCCCCAAATGAACAAAACACAAAAAATAAAACCCAACAAAACCCTTTGATTTTTCTTTGTCTTCCCAGCAAGGATGACAAGCTAGCACTTGCTCTGGAAGTGATTTAGGCAACACCACATTAAATCCTCAGTGACTCAGATTAGTCAGGTATGTTTTTGCAAAAAATGAGAGGCTTGTTAAGTGGTACTCTAATGTGTCTTTTGCATGCTCCTATTCAAAAAATATGAGTATAATTTTAATCTTTTTAAAAAACCAAAAAAAAAAAAATACCAAGGGGAAAAAAAGTTGCTGATGTTAATGAGTGACTTCTGTCTTGCTTCTCTCAAAATTTAGTACTATTTCTTTATATTACTTCAAAACCAATAAGGCACAGAAAAAGAGAGAGTTAAAGGTCTGTATGTCTACAGTTATTGCAGGTGAGAGGAAAGGGCTCCAATGCCTCAAGCATTTTTGTTAGCTTTATGCACTTGACTTAATCGTACTTTTAAAATATTTTTGCAGCAATTGTTTCTTCTCCTCCTTGATGCCCATAAGAACTACTACCCCAAAATATTAGAGAAGTAACTGGGTAATCTTCCCCCTCTCTAATACAGATGCTATGTCCCATCCCAATAATCAGTGACTTCTTATTTAAAATGTCCTCACCTTTGATTTTGAATCCTTGAATCCAATGTACACACCTCAACATATGGTGCATACTTCAGAAAAGTATAGATAGACCTGAAGGTTTCCCATCCACCTAAGAGTCAGCGGAAACTAAGTGGTTATTTCTCTGTGCTGGTGTTATGCACTTTGTTCCACTGGAAGAAATAAGAAATCTTTGGTGGTTATGTTTACACATCTGGTGTGGCTGTCCATCTCCAATGAATATCTTTCTAATAGAAGACAGCAAGCTTCTTTTCCAGAAAGAAAACAATAATCCCCATTTCCTGACTCTCAGCTTAGTCATCAAAACAGCCAGTCATGATGAAAAGACACAGACTCTGTCTGAGCTGATGTCAGCCTTTATGTCCCACATTGCATGAGAGTGCCTTTATGTCCCACATTGCATGTCCCACATGTCATGAGTGTAATGACACTAGGCTATAACAGTAAGGAAAAGAGAAATAGCTTTAGAGGTGAGCTTCTACAATGCTGAAACCACAAAATTCCAACAGAGATTGGAAGGTAAGATGGTAAAAATAAATTCAGCATCTATCTTAGGATAATGCAGATTATGGATCCTTAAAAAATCCATAAAGTGCAAAATATATAATTAGTCCAAGCTAAAAAATAAAGCAACCAACTACCAAAACCCAAAACCTTAAGTGTCTTCCTTTCCAGCTGCATGTCATGACCCCCCCACAATATAATACTCTCTCAATGATCTGATGATTCATGCATTCCTGGGCTGCATGCTGCATTTGAAAGAGTGAAGAGGGTTCTCAGCCAGAATATTCCATAGGGAGGTGTTATGATTGAGACTACCTGCAGCTAGGGTAGTAGCTTCTATTAATTTGCATTGCAAGAACTTCACTCATGTCCTGATGTTCAAGTAATATTTATTTTATTTTATTCTTATTGCTGCTTTGACCAGTGTTTCAGGGTTCTCTCCTCAAATAAAGAATCTATGGGTGTTAACTGTCATCTGAACAGACCTTAAATTCTGATCTGATTTCCTGTGCTTAAGGCAGCTATCATCATCTGCCCCAGAGAGTTAAGGGAGATTAAGCAGCTGCCTACATTATCCTGAATTGCCTTCATATTTCCCACAACATATGTTTGTGTATGTGGGTAAATAACTGTAGATATTCAGAGACACCTGTGTGCCTACAGAGTTAGATGATTCTGAAAAACAAGATTATCATCTGGCAGCTCAGGATTATTTAGTTTCTTAAGCCTTTATTTTATTAAGATTTAGGTGAACTTTATCCATGAAGAATATTTTGATCCTTAAAACAGAGACCAAACCACTAGCAAAAAAAAAAAGCTCTTCAAACGCTTTAGTCTCAAGCGAAATTATTAAAAGAAACATTTCAGGATCTTTTGTCTGTACTAACGAATAAAGTAATGATTTCTGGGAATGAATTCGAAGAAATGGATAATTTCTAAACAGAAATGTAGAGTAATATTTTTGAATATTTGCATTGGATTACGATACTCATTTTCAGTTGAAGATTTTTAAATTCAGCCTTGCTGATGCATTCCTCACATTCAATATAATTTCTATTACTCCCATAGTTACTATTCATATTTTACTGTTTGATTTGTTTTGCTGGATTCTAAGTTCTAAACAAACTTTGCGTTAGTTTGCATTTGCTGTCATAGCATTCATTCAGATTTTGCTTCTGCAATTGCCAGTGCAGACTGCATAGCATTTGATTTCATATTCATCAATTTCTGCTGTTTTATAAACATTTAGCCAGTTGTACTTCACTAAGTGAAAATTGTAAATGTGTGTCTTTTCCATTCACACAGCACCAAATCATGTTCAGGTACCAAAACAGAAGTTCACCAGAGATTTAATTGCATTTATTTTGTTCTGCTAGTTACTTCCATTAACAAGTAAGCCTTAAAGCTTCAGCTTTTGAAATCTTCTTCAGAATTGTTCTTAAGTAGCTCTTGAATCCTGCATATATTAGACATGCTCAGTCTTCCAGCTGACAGCTATACTGCATGTTTTCTTTTTAAGATAGGCTGCATGAATTTTCAACAGGTAATAAGGTTCTGGTAATACTTTTTGAGGAATGTGTGCTTCTGTGTATGCTGTTCACTGATTTGGTATTCAGCATGGCTTTATGATGTACTTAAAGTATCTTTAGTACTTAGAAGCTAATGTCTGATGGCAGATGACTGTGTCACTGAAATACTTATCAAGACTCTGGAAATGGGCCTGGATATACCCCACAAACTTCACATTTATTTCTCATAGAATAATAAAATCTTATTTTGCTTGTATGTCCTGAGCTAGGTTTGATCTGTTGCCAATCTGAGCCAAGGATACCACCTCACAAAATAAGTTATCATTATGGGCATATTGATTTTCCTGTTCTTATTTGTTATGCCCTTCTGCAATGAATATTTTTAAGCTACTCTATTGTAACAATTTTTCCAGGGTAGTTTTGACCAAAACACCTTTTTTTTGTGCCAGCTTTTTTATATACGTCATGTTTTTTCATCTAACCACTTAGCAGGTTAATTTTTCCCAATTTAAGGCTATGCTATACATAGATTATTATTTTAAACTTAATTGTTGCTCAAAGAGTTGATGTTATTCACTTCCCATGTTCATGTAACTCATTGCGTCAACCTTATTCCTTAGAAGTTTCATAGAATCATAGACTCAGGTGGGAAAAACCAGTACAAAAAGTGGATACAACCATTAATGTAACACTGCCAAGGCCACCACTAAGCCATGTCCCTATGTACCACAGCTACACATCTTTTAGAAACCTCCTGGGATAGCCACCACCATCCCCCAACAGAAGGTTCCAATGCTTGTTGACCCTTTCAGTGAGAAAATATTTTTCTAATACCCAATCTAAAACTCTCCTGGTACAACTTGAGGCAGTTTGTTCTTGTGCTATTACAAATTAGCTCAGGAAAGAGATTGCCCCCCTGCCCACCCTTGCTACAGCCTCTTTTCAGCATGTTGGAGGGCAACATGATCTCCTCTGAGCTCCCTCTTCTCTTGACTAAGCAACCTCAGTTCCTTTAGCTGCTCCTCACAGGACTTATTTTCTAAACACTTCACTCATTATAGTAAAAATCTTTCAGGTTTCATGCTTTGACTGAGTCTGACCACTTGATTCACTGTTAAATAGTTTCAGCGTGAATAAAAAATAATCTGCTAAACTGCTACTGGAATTTAAACTGTTATCTCACTGGAGCTTATTCAGAGATCTCTAATCTATTGCTGTAGAAGGTATGCTCTGTCTCACTAGGTTTTTCAGTATTTATCTATTACTGCCAAGGAAGTAAAGCAAATCAAGAACTGCAACAAACTAGAAGGAAGAGTTTGAGGAAAGAGGGATTCAGAACAGGAACATAGGAGCAGGTGGAAAAAGACAGACAGAAAACACTGTAAGAACCAGAAAGAGCAGGGAGGAGGTTATTAGGACTGCACAGTCACCATAAAGCTGAAGGATATAACAGGATGTAGCCAGAAGAGGAGATTGAGAGCTGGTCAAACAGGGAAATATTTGGGATTACAGTGTAAAGCAAATTCATGATCTCATTCACTTCCACTAATAAATCAATTGAATCTGCATATTTTGTTCTCATCTTTAATTGATAAGAGTATCTCATTGATACACAAGACATGGGAATATGAAGGAGAAATTTTGAAGAAACCATGGTTTTTTGATTGCTTTGAAATTTTTTATCATTTCATATATTTGGAAAGACATCAATATAAATATTTATAGTAGGCGACAGGAAGCTTCAAATAACTTTTGTTGTAGTAATGTATTGCTATTTCTTTAAATCTGATTTTATTTTTCTTACAGTGCATATGCAAAAAAAATAAAAGTCACTGTGTTCACCATTTGCTTGTGGATGAATTGGTTTAAGTGACAAGACTTAAAACCATAATAAATGAAGGGAGGCTAGAATTCTATGTTTCTATGTGTAGCATGAACAGCACTAACCCATCCTTTCTGCTCCAAAACACTTTGTCTCACTTTGTATGTTGAAGCTTCGCATGGGTGGAAGAACTGGATTATGAATTTTAATTGATATTTCATTAAATATTTTTGCATCTCTGAGTGTTCAAGCACTCTAGTGGCACTTTATTCACTATGGTTTTTTTCATAATGAAGTAAGAAAAGGGATACTGTTGTGTATCTCTATATAGTCTATTTGTTAATGTATTTTCCATAATATGCCTTAGGAGTCTCTATTACTTTCGCCTTTATTGTGTAGGATATATGCAGTTCCAACATAAAATTGCACAATGGAGATGGAACCTCAGATCTGCCAAGTTCAAGCTGTCTGCCATGCAGTGAAGTTATAGAGTCAAACCTACATTCACTGTTTTTCAGTCTTTCTTGGTGCCAGAAAATACTGTCTTTTCACTTAGTGCTGGGTTGGTGAGTGTGATTGAATCTCATCTCTGAATACCCAGCTGCCTAGTGATTGTAGTTGGAGATACATCTTCATATTTACCAAGCCAGAAAAACAAATTTGAAATTAGCGATCCTGCATCACAAGCAAAGTGCTCTATTACTGAATTATCAGAGAAAATGAGTGGTATCACTAGCTTATCCCTTTCTTCCAAACTTATTTAGAAATATATTAGGTCTCTGGTCACGTTCTTGGCCTTAATCTCTGCAGGGACACAGATATGAATCTCATATGGATTTAACTGTTCTCTGGAGCTGGGAGTCAGGTGACTATATCCTTAGTTTCCATTTTCCTCTAGAGTTATTCTTACTATTTAAATTATTGCTGGGTATTTTTTTTGTGTGTCATTCTCCATTCTTTAACACCAAGTTCTACCCAAATAACACACAAGACACTTTCTGGAATGCACAGTATAAATTTTGCTAAGTAGCTGTGGCATAAATTTCTCTTGCGAATGTATAGCCTAACAGCCTGTCTCCAGGCAGCAATCAGGATCCCACTGAGCTTGGCAAGATGCAGTTGCTGATCCAGAGCACTTACAACATAAGCTCATGACAAGAAAGAACAGATGGAGACAAAGGTAAATAGTGGTGTGGTGGCAAACAGAGTAACAATGAAGCTGGGTCCATCTGTTGTTCCAGTAGGCACAGAAACTGTTCTTGCCCTCTGCTGTGTCCCATTGCACCACTTCATCTCTTTGGGTACAGCAGGCAGCTTGGTAAATAAATGGACAGGGCTACGCTTTGACTGAGGGGGGTGTATTTTTATGTCAACCCCTCCTTCCACACAGACTTTGTTCTCTTCATCCTGTCTTCATCTCAGCTCTGAATATCATCCCAGTTCTCTTGGCAAGAGACTTGGGCATGGTGCCCTCAGTGTTTTTGTGGAGCAGCAGTTAGGTGCTGAGTGCGGAAATTCATGCATAAAACTCTCAAAGCTTTTATTTGAAAAAAAAAGCTCTCCTAAAAAATAAAATGGTCCAGGAACTGTTCTCTGGTTATGAGAACAAATGACTTGACATACCTGGTGTCCAAATGGCTACCTTCTTTGATGCTTCAAAGTAAGCTGTCCACATCAAAACAGCTTACTGGGAGTGTTTTTTGTGGCAAACTGTCCTTCAGCTGTTTCAGAACATTTGGGAACATGCTAGATGTTGCAGGCTAAAGCCAAGCCACAGAGAGAACAACTAAGCTGTATCAGTTGTCTCAGGTCAGTGCATGAATCCTGCGCTTATTTAGTTTGCAAATATAGGAGTAGCCTGATCAAATAGACTTACTTGACACTTCATGAAAGACGCCAAAAGAAAGGGTAAAATGCAGGTGTGTGGGGAAAACACTTCAATAGCTGGAGAGGTTTTGAAGGCTTGCAACAAACCATCCCTTCCAACTGTTTGGTTTGAGTTTGGTATTTGTAATGGGCTGTCAGTTTTATTCAGGAAGAGGTGACCTTCACATCCAGAAATTCTGAAAGCTGGATCAATGCAAATAAAAGAGCAACTTTCTTAGGCACTAAATGGAAAGCTGTGAAAATCATTCAGGTTAGAGGCAGTTGCTTTTATTACCCTGCAATACTGAAAAGAGACCACTTTTATTTTAGTATTCTACTGCATCTCACATAGCTATCATCCTGTATGTCATTTAGTCACATAAACTAGCCATAAACTAGAGGCTTGATTTTCTGAAGTGCTCAATGCCAATCACCTTCAGTTCTCTAATCCACATGGCTGCTTGCCATAATGCTCCCAAGGATACGAACTCCTTCTTATTTTCTGTACCTGTAAAAGAGTGGAGAAAAAGAAAAAAAAGTAACTGAACAACCAGACAGTTAGTATTGTGTCTGCAGAGAGGAAACAGACTTATGTAAAATGTTTGTATAGACTTCTTGGTTGGATATGGCTTTCCAGCACTGTGAAGATGGGCAACATTACTTAAGACAATAACATTGATCCTGATTTCACTGTCTTGACTAGAATTCAAATTCATATTTTCTGAGTTTGTAAAATAAATTTAACATATGGCTGCTAGCTATAATCACAAGTGAAAATTATAAAACTAGCACACTTATAGCAAAAGGATTATTTCATTATTATAAAGACTTACATTGCTACTTATTTTGAAATGTTAGTTTCAACATCCAAAGTAGAAGATTGACTTATATATATTTAAATTTTTGTGCTTATGTAAAATCAAATAGGTTCACTTATCATGGTTATTGAAAAAACTGACAAAATAAAGATCTCAATAGATATCTTGATATGCTTTTAGAAATACAATTTATTAATAGAAGAGATATAGTAGGAGCAAACATTAGAGCACTATTAGAAAAACATCAATATGTCATCTGATTTTTATGGGAATATACCTTTGTATCAGAAAACTATGTGAATAGTATGTATCAGAATTCACTCAGTTACAGTCTTCTTTAAATGATAAGGTCACATTTTTTTCATCATGTTGTTTAGCAGAATATAAGCTCATAGCTAAATACCAAATTTACATGACCGTTCATTATTTTAAGTAGCAAAATTCTTGTGGAATGTACAAATTAGAAATATGATGCAAAATGAAACTTTATTACTGCTATGCTGTATATGGCAAACTTTATATCCAAGTAATCTTCAGTTTGGGTTTTTAAAAAAAAATAATTTTTTTTTTTTAAAGTTGGTTTAAAACAAAAAAAACACCAACAACCAAAAACGAGAGTTCTAGTTCATAAGCATAAAAGCTAAATTTAAGTTATTGATGGACATATCACATTTTTCATTGAAATGAGTCTATTAGAAGCAACAAGTCTTTCATGTCTAAGTTGAAATTGTATAGAGCTGCCTAGTGCTATGCTTATGCTAGTCATAAGCAGGGGAAAGTCCAGCTGGTTTGAAATTTCTTGTGTAACAAGCAGGTGAAAAAATATTAAGTGACCCATTTATGGATCATATATTTAGTGATAAAAACACTTACAATGTTTTAAGTGTAATTATGTGGTGCAAAGAATTTTAATTGGAGTCACCTATGAACCATTTTCCCTGTAAAAAAATTGCAAAGCTAATTGTCTAAACAGTGCAATTAATTTAAATCAACACCTCTGGCAACAAAATAAACCTTAAGGAAGTAAACATGCTCCTCTTCAGACACAAGTGCACTTACCTTGACAGAAGCTATTTGGATTTGGCAATGAAGTCTAGCTTGATACTCATTCCAGTACTCTAAGACAGGTTCTTGTTAATCTAATACATATTATTATTATTAAAAATAATGACAATACTTCTTAATGTTGACAAAGTGGAAAATACCTCCTCCAAGCAGTAGAAAACATGAAATTTTGTCTCTATTAGCTACTGGTTATTTTGGGGATGATAATGATGCAGTAAGCTCTTCATTTTCTAAAGGAGCTGACATTTGCTGATGTACATAAATAGGCCAGCTGTTCCTTTTTTGGGGGTGAAATATAATATACAGTTAAATCTCCTCAAATTGCTATAAAAATCCCCAAAGTAAGGTTGACAGTCCTTCAATGGGGATCCTAACTATAAATTCCAAAGTAATTAGAAAAAAATAATTTTCAGTGTAAAGTAATGCATTCAACTATGTAAGAATGATTTTTTTATGATCCCAAACGGCAATAATTTAGGATGTGAGAAATAAAGACATAAAGACAATCATTGTGCTATTTAATAGGGAATGTGATGGGTAATGAAGCAAGATTACAATTAAATTCTAGCATGCTGTGTCCTACAGGAAAAATCAGCTCTAATGTTTCTAACCTTTATCAACCGACAATGTTGCAGTTATGACCTCATATGTAGTTATCAATTCTGTCTGTATGGCACTGACTAGGATTAATACCATAAGACACTAATAGAGTAAATAATCTAAACAAACTTAAATGTACAACATTGCATGGTGACCTTAGAACTGTAGAACAACTCTATGGATTGCAACTTCACATTGTCAGAAATACTTACAGGCATAGTTTGCCATATTTCTCTGTCTAAAATTAGGAAATTGAGGCCATATTCTGTCACTTCATTGTGCAGCCTGACTTTTTCACAAGTACTGTGCGCTTCTGACCCAATTAATGATAATGAGGTCTAAAAGCCCAGAAAACCTCTGAAAATCTGGGAACTATCTTTTATATAGCTAACTTGGATTATCAAAATTTAAAGTTTTAACTGAGAGATTTTTCTGATGTCCATCACATGTTGAAGAAACATGATCAAAAGGACTTCTTGATGGTATGTACTTAGTAAAGGAGTAGGCAACTAATGCCAACAAGCTAATGTCATAACTTTTTGAACAACAGCCTTTTAGGGAGACACCATAGGTGGACATCCAACAAGTGGAAGCTGGAGACTGCAAAATTGCTTTCCCATCTGTGGACCTGACACATCAGCTGAGAGGAAGGAGCAAATGCCATATGCTTCTGAGTCTTATGCTGCTCTCGAGTAGGCTGTCTTCTGTGGACATTTGTTTTTGAGCAAAGGAATTCTTATTCACCCACATATGCCACCCTGTTAATCAAATAAGTTAGATCACATTTATCCAGAAGTAAGTTTCTTCAGATATTTTAATGCATTATCACATATTGCAAATTGTAATATATTTTTATTCCTTAGTATTAATAAAATTTCTTATATACTTAAATTCAATAATTATATTTTATTAAATATTAAACAGAATTTTTATGTAAATATTCATAATCAATTCTGAATTACATCGTACCATTATGCCTTTGTAAAATTATTGATTGTGTATAGTTTCTCTTCAATGAGCTTTAACCAGGTGTAAACACTTGGTCTGTGTTTTGATCTTAAGTCTGTGGCTAACCACTCTTTTATACCTTTTAACCCCTCTATCATAAGGTCAAAGTCACTCTGGAAGGAAAAGATGTCAGGAGGTTATCCAGTCCGTGCTGTAACTAGAGATGAATTGCCGTTTACCACACATTTTATGCTGTTATCCTAAGATTTTCTTCCTGGATATCACAGGTAAGGAGATTTCAATCACTTTTAGTTCAATTTCATTCCAAAAGCTAATACATCTTATTGCCTTCTTTTATCTTCTCTCTAATCAGGTCCAATAATTTCCCTTTTTTGTCCTTTCTTCTTTCAGCTGGACCCAATCATACAATGAAGATCTCAGTAATTTTGCCAGTGTTTGTTGTCTGCTCACCCAGTACTTATAGTGATAGAAATGTTTCTTTTTCCAATGTTAAGTCATCATTAATGTGAGAATTATGCATATGTTTCATTTTTGAAAGCTTTGGAATTTAGTCCACCTGAGTTTAGCTCTGTGAAATTATACATATCTGACTACTAGGGCACAGGACCTCCACAATTTTCACCAGGTACTTCAAGCATTAAATACTTTATATTACTGTCTGAAATGTTTACAGATCAGTTGTTTTTGGGATTTTTTTTCCCTGAAACTATTTAAAATCTTACACTGCTAAAAAACAGAAATCACTTTTGGATAGTATGAATCTTGTTTATATGCCATCTATATACATTTCTTTTTCGGTAGTTTCCTGGATGCCCAAGTGTGGCTGAATATTTCTTCTGTCAGTTTTCCAAGTTGGTCAGTGTTTTGAGGGGGATCTGCTTGCAAATTTGAAATGGTGAGCTTCATAAATATAGAAATGCTTTTTGTAAGTTTACAACTGTACTTTCCAAAACCATGGATTTCATAGATTAAGTAGGAATTTGTAAGCACTAGAAGAAAAGAACATTTTAAGAGCAGAATGAGATGGAAAAAAATATAGAATTTTTTAGAAAAATCTGTACTCTCCTTATGGTGTCCTTTTAGGTCAAGTTCTTTCCGTCAGATTTGTTCTTAGTACAAGATTTGCTTTTGTTTTTTTCAGGCCTCAAATAATCCTACCAGTTGCATCTGACTCTCCAAGGAAAGGATTGTCTGCCATCATGTCTGAAAAATCCTTGTTCCTTCTTACCCTCTCCCTGCCCACAAAGTTTTTCCTTCATGGAGATGATCTTTCTCATTCCAGAGATTCTAATGTGTTAACCATGAAAACACCAAGAGACAGTAATGTTGAAAAAGAAAAAAAAAAACAAAACAAAACCCCAAAAAAAAACCAATAAAACAAGCAATCAAAATATAAGCTAGGCAAAAATGCAGATATAACCTGTTAGCATGACAACTCTCCATAACTTCCCACTATTTTTTTGTGTTCAGGAAATATTACTGGCAAGAAGGAAAAACTAAAATAAATGTTTGGCTTACTCTGAAAGATACATAATTGCACAAACTTAAAGCAAGATGCAAAATACCCAGCAGCATAACGGTTGCACTGTCAGTGTCTGAAGACACACCTGCATGGCAACACATTACCCTGAAGAAAGCATACACAGACAGTTACAAACAAGCTGGGTTTAGAACTGTAAGAAATATTACTCTCTTAGCACAGCAGCCTGGCTGAGCAGAGGGAAATGTTTTAGCTTAAGCAGATCTGTGTGGTACCAGTGGATTCATATAAGGCCTAACATGGCCAAGATAACTTTTGATTTCCATTTCTACAGCTACACAAAACCACTGAGACACAGCTGTTCAACAGACAGTAGCCGAATATGATAACAAGCTTCTTACCGTTCCACACAGGCATATGGCAAATATGCATAACCCAGCTCTTCAGGAATTGATAATCTGCAGAGAATTTGGAAACCTTAAAAACACAGTTTGTTTTCACTGAACTTCTTTTAGATGTAAACAGAAGAATAAACTTTACTTATCGGTAACAGTAGCCTTAACCTCAAGTAATCCAACTATTTAAATGCTTTTTGTTTTATTCTTTGTTATAACTGCATTTTATGTTATATAATACAATTCACTGTTTTACTCATTATCTGAGGAAGTACGCAGATCATTTCACGCAATTTTGTGTTTTATGTGCATTTGAAATTGTTATAAACTGCTAAAAGTTGAGAAACAGACTGTTTATTATAACACAAGACTATGGCATGGTCTAACAATAATTGGAAAGCACTTTTGTTAACAGACTCTCTTCAACATTATATACAAACAACAGTGACAAATAGCACTTATCCTATTAATCCTTCACTATTAATCCATCAGCTTTAACTAAGTCTCGGATGAGCTGAAACTCTGAAGTTTTCAGCCTTAGCTTGCATACTTCAACAATTTTATTATGTTAGCTTTCTTTCTACATACATAACGCACAGATAAACTGATCCACTGGGGCACTGCCGTGTCTCCAATATTCAGTAGATTAAGTGAAGTCCCAACCTGAGTAAAATTGAAAAAGTAGTAGCAATGGTATAGACATATGCAACATGAAGAAAATAGTATTATACATCACAATGGAGAATAAAATGCAGTTTTGGTATTTGGCACTTTCTTTAAAGTTAAATTGTAGCCCTGAATCTTATACAAAAGGCGTATGTTTTTACCAATACGAAAATAAATTAAATATACTTCCTAAGTAAATTGATGCAAGGAGAAAAGACGAAAGATTTGTGATTTTTCAGGGAGCCAGCTTAATGTCAATGTCATCAACTGAACAAAATCAGTAATCACTGCATAGTTACTTACAGGGAAATGTTATCTCAAAACTCACCATGTGTGACTAATCAACAAATCCCTTTAAAAGAAAATGACTTGGTGGGGATGAGCACAGGCAATGTGTTCATGAGGCTCAGGAACAAAGATGAGAAGTAACCACAGCTGCTACAAAGAAAGCCAAACTTGTTAAAAAATGAACCAGAGGGTGAATTTTGTTTCATATAAAGGGCTAAGTAATTTGAGTGTTTTTTAAAATGTCCTTTCCTTAGTTAATAAAAAAATTTAAATAAACTCTCCTTCCTAAACTGTTCACATCAACATGGAGGAAGCAAAAATGGCTTCAATCCAATTTGGAATATAAAGTCTGAGAAACTAACTCAATAAACTTTGAAGACAGCAGTGTGTTTGAGCTCTTTTTGTGTATTCCTTACAAGTGACTGGGGACGCCCAGTGTCATGGCGATGGGCATACAGAGATTTCACTCTAAATATATGCCTATGTCTTTTGATTGTTTATTGTGGAAATTTAAACAAATGTCTTCAAATAAAGGCCCAATGTTAGACAAACAAAAGCACCTGCTGACAACCTCAAATACTGTAAGAAAATTTATTAATTTTGTCATTAGGATTTTGAACTGGAATGTCAAGTTATTGCCATGAAAACAATATGCAAGATGGTTGAAAATTTAAAAAATACCTGTTTTCAATTCTTGTTAAAAAATTAAATATTCAATCACCTCTGTGAATATTTATAATTACAAACTATATAAAGAGAAATTATAAAAGGAAATGTTGTATTATAATTTACATATGGCTGCTTCCTATGTATATTTTGAGAGAGAAAATGAGAGATGAAACTGCAGAAAGTTTTTGTATCTACAGTAGTGGGACTGTGAAATCAACAGTGGCAAGACTGTGAAATCAATTTCTCTTATTTTCATGCATAGGTATTTACACAGAAATTTCTTTACACCTCCTCTATGGTATAATTCTATGGTTTGTATGTGTGGAGGAGTCTGTGAGAACATTTTGTGTACAAGATGTCAAACAATAAAGAACTACATGTGTAAAGTAATACACTAGCTGATATAGTTAAGAACTGAGAGTAAACCATAGTTCCTAAACCCTTTTCTTCTCTGGGACAGAAGTTAATTGTGTCCCATGTGTTTTTACAATGATAGGTTTCCTATGGAAAATTATTTCTTATTTTTTCTTAGTATGTATATTATGAAGTATCCTGCAGTTCCATAGGAATAAAGAAAACAGCAAGATCATGAAGTAAGAGTCTGTCTCAATACATTGATTTTTTTGACATTTTAAGCCCCCTCATACAGTATATTTCAAACAAAAGAGCTACTTTTTCAATAGCACCAGTGCCTCAGAGATTATTGTCCTTTCTCTTGGAGGAATCAGAGTCTGGTGCTTCAGGTGAAGACAAAGTATATTTGAAAGAAAAGCAACCTAGAAGGGTTTTCCACTTCTGTTCATCTCTGATTAAGGTAAATGCTATCCCTTTATTTTAATCCTACTCTCTTTCCTGAAAAGTGATCAGTTGGACAAGTTTAATCACCTAGAATCCCTCAGAATTACACACTGTTTTGGGCTGAGTGAGACTAGTCTTTTTAACCAGGATGGTAACAGTGGTATCCCTGCTTACACAGGATTTGGCATGACTGAGACATTTATTCCTACGTGCACAGATTTACAAAAGGAGAAATAGAGAGCACTTGATGCCAAGTTGCTATGGGATTCTGCCTTTGTGGTCTCATAGCTGGGGAAGCCTGCTATAATAGAAGTTGAAAGTGACATTTGAACTTAGGGCACTGCACCTCCTGCTAACTCTAGGCCTTTAGGAACATGACCTTTGTCATGTTCATCATACCTATGGCGATCCTTTTGTCTAGTAATAATTCCTTCTCTCTTTTCAAGTCTAGATTTGAGGTATTGTATTTCTGATCTGAAAAGGAGTAAATTGCACAGTGTGTTTCACAAGTAAATTTAAAGGTTTCACATATTTTTCACACATAGTATGTATAAAAGTTCAAATTATTTTGTTTTGAATTTTGGGATGTAAAAATTAGAACTATAGTCTAAGTTACGGCCAGCCCTCTTTCATTGCAACTGAAAATAATGACCAGCTTGATAGAATGATTGTTTCTCTCCATTCAAGATCTCAGGTGAAAATGTCCTGTAGGGGTGATGTCTGTCAGCCATCAGTTATGACAGCGAGAGATCAAGTTCTGAATTTAGATTATATGTTTTAGTACTATGGGATAGTAATATTGTGAGCTGAATCTTAGATTGCACATAAATATGAACCCAGTGAAGTTTTATGGTTATCATTATTTTGGGAAGTTTAAAAGACCATCTTGTTTCTTTATGAGTGGAGATTTTTGATGTGTCTTGGTTCTTAAAATTCCGCTAAATTTTTTATTCTATCTTTAAAGGTATCAGCAGCAGACACCTAAGGAAAAATATAATACATGTAGGAAGTTGAGAATCATCTTTTCTCTCATATACTTTGATATATTCTTCTAATTTCCATCAACCAATAGTTCAGAAATGTACTGATTTGAGTTTCCTCTGGATCTTTATTAACCTGAACGAAAAGTATTTTAAAATAATTTAACTATTATTTTTGTTATTATTCGTAGTAGTAATATTTAATGGTGGTAGTAATTTTTATGATACTATTTTCTTGTGACTTCCTCTGTGTCTTAGTACAATGTTTGTGTTGTGTGGTTATTTATGTATCATATGAAGTAAAACTTTTTTCAGTTTAATTGAAACTGATTAACAGCTTGGGCATCTTGTATTTGAGAGGTATTAGACTGAAAAGGGATCAGCAGTTGTGTGCTTATATGTGTCTTCGGGAAATAAATGAACATGAGAACTATTTCTTATTTTGTAGCAATATTTAAGATCTTGTCTGAGTTCTACTTTTGGCAGTTTTGGGTTAACAGTTGACTCGATGATCTTAGAGGTCTCTTCAAATCTTGAAATGTCTTCAGATTCTATGATCAGTTTATTTCAATATAAATCACATGTATTTCATAGAAATCAGGTGTACTATTTCTGTTTTGGAATGAGAGAACTGTTATCAAATATTTCCAGTTTGCTTCAACCACCTGTAATCCTTGTGCTTCAAAAGAGCTGAAAAAAAATTTGTAGTAAAGAATAAGTTCAGCAGCAGTATTAGAGATTTTCTATGAAAATTATATTTTTTAGAGGCCCAGCAAAAAAAAAAAAAAGTGAAGAAATACTATACATGATTTTCTTACCAGCCCTACCCTGAGTATGACCTCACTTGCCATATGCTTGAGCAAGATTTGCAGTCGTAAATTCTACTACATTGCAAATAATTAGAAGTTTTTACAATAAGTGCTTCCCACCCACCTGTAAATCTGCTGACCCATGAAATACGATGTTCTGTTTTGCAAGCATTGTAACTTAATCCTAGATTCTGCAAGGGCAGGCAAGGGAATGTTGTCACAAGCTGTTTCAAGTCTTCATTCCAAAGTCCACACATATTTCCATTTGTTTGCTGTTTCAACTTTTTCTAATTTGACATGAAATTTTAAATGTGAAGACATCCTGAGTATGTTTCTTCTCAGTGGCTGTTACAGTGCTGTGTTTTTGATCCAGAATGAGAATGGTGTCGATAACACACTGATGTTTTGGAATTTGCTAAGTTATGTTTATCCGGAGGACATTTTTCTTGTCTCATGCGCTGACAGTGAGGAGAAATGCAAAAGAGTCTGGTAGGGAGCACATCTGGATCAGGTGACCTGAACTGACCACAGCGATATTGTACACCACAGGACATCATGCCCAGTATGTGAACTGGGGAGAGTTACCTGGAAGGGGAGCAAAGCAGGGCTTGGGAATTGGTCGGTGGGTGGTGATTGCATTGTGCATCATTTGGGTTTTTTCCCTTGCCGTTATTATTATTTACCAATTTCCTTTTATTATTGTTTTTGCTTTATTTTTAATTATTAAACTCTTTTTTTATCTCAACATACAAGTTTTACATTGATTCTCCTCCCATTCCACAGGAGTGGGGGAAGAAGAGAGGAGGATATTGAACGAGTGGCTGCATGGTGTTTCATCTCAGCTGGACTTATAACCATGACCAGACCATCACAATTGCTAAAATCACAAAAGAATTTGTTTTTCACTCTATAGCTTTCAAAGTTACACTCTGTGCATGATAGTAAAACTACAGCTTTGTAAATCTACAACTTTTTAAACAAAGATTTTAGTTTTGCAGTCCATGTGAGTTTCATCAAAATTTTGTTTGAAAAAACTTAAACCAGCTGAATAAAATTAAACTGAACAACTGCATTCAAACCAGCCTCTGACACACAAATGTCATAATTCTCTGTTTGCTGAAGTGAAAGTAAATAATTTTTCCAAAAACAATAACACTTTGTTGAGTCTGCATTGAAATCTTTTTGTCTCAGATCTATGCAATATGGAATCTCTGGAGTAATATTTTTTTGTGATAGTTAGCAGAAAGAAATAAATTTATATTCTCTATTTTTTTTCTTAATAACTTAAAAGCTTAAACATAATGATATAAAAAACTCCAGAACTCTAGGAGTCTATAATAATATCAGAAAATAAAAATACTTTATCAGAGATCAGAACTGGGCAAGCATCTAAGGACTAAAGAATCCAAGCATCCAAAGGAAACTTTTCTGAAACTTAAATAATAACCTTTTAGCATGTGAGCAATGAGTTGGAAGGAATCTGGATAAAGTGAAAATGTCATATGTATCATCACTTTAAAATCTTTTATGTGTCTTTTTGTGCTTGGGGCATTCACATGTTGGAGAATATATGTTGCTGTGTATTTCCAATCATCAATATTCTGGGGATATAAAATACATGTCTGCAGACTGGGATGTATTTTCATCCCATGGTTTAAATTGATAAGGAAGATTTCTTTCTAAATCTAGTTAAATGTTCTCTTTAGAATGGATTTTCTTAGTACATTCATCAATAATAGTAACCTGTTTCCTAATCCACAGACGTTATTGAAAAATAACCCTTTAAATTCCTTAATAATCGTTTTCAAATTGAGATATTGTAACATCTGCTATGTTTTATCAAAGTACCCAGTGGTTCTTTCTACCTAACACAGACTAATGAGGATCCTGAAACAAAGCACTTTCCCAAAGATAAGACAATGTTCTATCTAGTGACGCTTCATCTGGCAGGAGCAAGGACTTCTAAGAGAGCCTGAACTTCTAAAAGGAAGGCTGGTATTTCCAGTTGCCACTGAGATCTGTGAAAGCTCTGGCATGAAGTGGCAGCCTGGGATTCTCTGTAACTTCCAGGGGAGCACTGTAGGACCCAAACACAAAAGATTTTTTGTTCTTATTCTCTTTGAAGATTTGTTTGATTGCTATAGGCTTGTAAGTGCTGCTAGTCCTGTTTTGATGAAGATAATCTGACTTTCTCCAGCATAAGTGCATTTTCAATTTCACTTCTTTGACAGTGAGGAGGTTTTCTTCCACTTCTCCTGCAGTGTGAATTTTTTAAAAAGTGGTGGACAGTAATACTTTATCTGAGAGAAGACATGACTGAGCTTTTCTGAAAAGAGATGAGAAAGCACTGCTCTCACACTAATTCAAATAGCTGATTGAAAACATTTCTTGAAGATCAGGATAATATAAGCAATAAACTTATGTTTATTTATTGGTAAGTTAGTAGTTTGCAACAGAAAATTAAAGATAGGGAAAAATTAAGTGTAAATCAGAATTATATGTAGCACATTTTCTTAATTTAATAGACAGTTATGGCAGTAATTTTTAAAGAAAAACTAATTTACTGGTTTATAGATAAATTATAATTATTATGCAATTACATTATGGAGATAATAAAGAAAAACCTATTTTTTCTGGATCTTCACAGAGGTGTTCATTGCATGGGGAATTGAGTCCCCAGAACAGCATGGTTTTTCACTCTTTGGTCGAGATGGAGGTTCTATATCTGAAGAGAAACCTGTTACAAGGGCCTTTGCAGTAGCATCTGAAGCTGGATTAGGAAAGATTCCTCAAAAAATGTTTTGCATAGTTCTTTTAAACCATCTGGCCCTAGAACAAACATAATTCCTTGCTCTTAATGTGTCTTCAGAATTCACAAAACATCACTTGAATAAATTGCATACAAAAGACTGATCTACCTGACCATGTCTGCAGGAATAGTTTTTATTAAAAAATTATAGTCTACATGCAATTTTATTACTATGTAGTAGAAATCACCTCTAGGAGTCTTTGGGACACACCAGCCAGGGTGTTAATCAACATTTCTAAGCACAAAAATTGGACTAAACACAGCTGGAACTGCCTCAGGCTATTTTTAGACCTGTCCAAAATTCTTAATTCTAGTGGTTCAGTTAATGATCTAGTTTCAAGTCAGAATGTTGTCTCAATCCAATCCATCATCTCATCATTACAGACGACTACCAAGAGATTTCCTGGACCACCCAAGAATTAAAGACTCTGGAGTGATCGCTGTGGAGACAGGCACAGTCCCAGGATGTAAGAGGACAGGCCCAACTTTACCACAGAACATACTTGATTACATACTTGTAATTTCACTCTTATAACTCTTACCCCCAGTATGTCTTCCTTTACACAAAATGCTCTCTTTTACTGTACTCTTAAAGAGTACTGAATAGTGTGCTGCCTTTTACTGAGAGTATTTTTGGGCTTTGCTCCTGGTGTCTGTCAGTACTTCTGTTCCTGCCCCTCAAGTACAGTCCTCTTGCCATCCTGCTTCAAGATCATCAGTACACATGGAGGTACAGCTGCAAAGCCCGAAATGTGGCAGGAATTACTTGTAGTGCTCAGCCAGTGGATTAGCACTCTGCAATTCCCATCTCTTTTAATGACAGAAGTTCCTATTCCTAGCACTGATAAGGGTGGAGAGCAGAAAGGAAGAACAAGAAGAAACTTATGCCTGAGATTAGTGCTATTAATGATATAAAATCTGTACTGACTTTCAGCGAAGCAGAAGATGGCAAGGACAGGAACAAGTAACTGACAAGAACAGGGAGCTATTTTCATTAGACATAGGAGATTTCAGAATAATTTTTTTGTTACTGCTAAAAGAAATATTTGACTCAGAATTAATTTGTGAAGTGCTATTTAGACGAAAATTGCTTCTAATCAAGCTTTGGGAAAAGTCAATACATTTCTGGAAAACCACATAAGAGATAAGAGTCTTTGAATACATTATTTTTTAATTGTTATACACTTCAGAATATATTGCAAGGTTGAAATATTGATTAATTATGGATGTGGGTAAAATTTCATTATCTGCAGCTGGGACTCTTTTGTGCACTACTAATAATATTTTTCCAAAACTGACATTATCTAATAAAACCCTATAATTTAACTTTGTGAAATGCAGTGTAATATTTGTTGCTGAAAGGATTGAGCACATCATGCTTTCTTAAGATGACTGTATATATGTTTAATCTTCAAGCAAATTTGATAAATTTCTCTGGGTATATGCACGTGGATTTTCTGATGCAAAGTTAATGCATACTGTTACTTAGGAAACAAAAGATAAGAAATATATATATTTCTCTTTTTATTTATTTTTTAAAATTACTGCTTTAGAAACAAATTATTTGTTTTCCATGTGACAATGAGAGTCCAAAATATATCTATGTTAGATCTGCTTGGCTGCCAGTTGCAGTTAACCCAGCAAGTTGCCAGTGCAGCTCTAAGTCTCTAAAAGTCCTTTCTCTCAGTACAAGTACTTTAGAGAAGGGCCCAACTAATTAATCAGACACACAGAGCTCAGTCTAATATTCAGTCTTGAAGCTGTATGAAATCTGACTACGGATGTTTGCATTTGGCCTGTTATACAGACCCACTTATATGAAGAAGATACAGGTGAGAGTGCTCCAGTCTCAATTTAAATGTGATGTAATTTGTCTCTCCATTCTGGTGGTATCAGATTACATGAGTATGACTCCAGGGAAACTGAATTACTGCTGATGCACATGGTTGGGGCATATGTGTGGATTCAGGACTGTAATATCTAAGTGTACCAAAGTGTGGGATCCATGTACTTCAATGACAAAATAGAATACTTGTCCTTACTCTCTATAATGTAGGTCAATAAACATACTTTCTACTATTTTACAACTTATTTTCCAGTTTCAAGCGCCTGTACTCCTGAGACTTGAACAGATTTTCTGGAAGACATGAAAATTTTTCTAGTAAAAACCTGCTTTCCTCTGTCATCTTCCCAAATTTCAGTCCCAATTATTTCCTCTTATTTTTTTTTTCATATCTTAATCTGATATTTCCCTTCCAAAATATTAAATAAATTCTCTTTTTTCTTCTTTTTACTGTAGGAAATGATTGGGTATTTTTTTCCATAACACAAATTCTCTGTCTCTCTAGATAGAATTTCTTTGACTCATGGGATCTTGTGTAAATGGTTTGCTTCTCTCTGCTAATGGATTCACTGCTGAATAGTACCAACATTACGCAAAATAAAGAGTAGGATATTGGTCTGCAGATTTTCTTCATTCCCCATTGGTACAGAGACTGCAGACGAGATCATTAAGCACTCTCCATCCCATCTCATGATTCTTAATTTTGGGATGCACACAGACAAGGTTTTAGGAAGGTACATTGGGACATCAAATTTATGCATTTGTTTATACTGGCTTGTGTTTTGGTAAGGCAACTGTCTTGCTCAGAATGATTAGATAGTGAAATTAAGTGCTCATGTTCTTAGCTTCATAACATTTAGTTGTTTGTTGTTCTCATTTTCTAATATATTCTTTATGTATTTTTACGAGAAGGAGTTTGTAGGACTTTTCCCTTTCCTAGTTTGTTGCATAAAAAATTAATCATATCTGCCTGAAGTGAGTGCTTCTTTGAGATAAAGGTCACAATTTGCTCTATAGAGAGGGAACTTTTTTTTTTTTTTTTAAATTCAGTTTCTTATACTTGGTGACCATGAAAGAGTGATTTACACTGCTATGGTAGAGCAGTTTAAGGCTGCACTTGGATTTGGAAAAAAAAAAAAAAAAAAAAAAAAAAAAAAAAAAAGGAAAGAAATGTGTGCTTGCTGTATGCAGCAGAACTAATTTAAAAAAATATATAAAAAAGTAGAAAACCTTGAAGTTGAGATAGAAATAGTAAGTTCTGAAAAAGCCTGTGGTCTTAGCAAAATAAATTCATCTGCAGCTCAGTGAAATACAATGCAGTGCTTAAGTGACATCAGTCTAAGCAGTCTGTCAGACTAAATAAGGAGCAAACATTCTGTTAAATAAGACTGATTCTAAATTACTAATCTTCATGCTGCAGCCATTCACTTGTGATTTCAGTGGCATTGGAAATGGGCTTTTCTTTTCACAAAACAGAAAATAGAAACAAGAATTTTCTAAGTAAAAAAATAAGGATGTTATATACACAGAGAATAATTATAAGTGTTTTGCAGTGCTTTACCCTTAGGACAATTTCTGTTTGTGTCTTAAAGGAGGTGCCTCAGAATGGGAGTGTGTAGCTGTAATAACCCTCATGAATTAGAGATTTTAAAAATAAGTATGTTGCAGTGAAATACTAAACTTCTTTAGTAAAATTTGTGTCATGTTGGACTCATCAATTAAAAAAAAAGAAAAAAGAAAAAACACTAACTGAAGCCCATGTAAAACTTGAGCTCAGTCTAAGAAGATGCAGATAACTTCTTGGGAGGGGAAAAAATACTGATCAGGATTAGTTACCAGTAAAAATTTCTTGTATTGTGTAAAGAATATACACCATAAAGAAAACCTAGTAAAGTATCAGGAACCTAAGTATAAAATTAAGGATCAAAATGGTCTAATTTGTTGGCTAGCAGTTAACACAATAAAACTTACCATGTATAAGTAAAATACTTGAAATATCCAATGTTGCCAAGGCATAACTACTTTGGATGTGACATATTTTTCTGTTCAATATGGGACATATTTGAATATGACCCACTTAAAAACCTGACTCAAACATTATGCTAGTGATATCCACAAAAAGATGAATACAGAACTGGGAAGAGAGTAGAGAAAATTTAAATTAAAAAATAAATATATACAAAATAAAGTAAAAAAGGATTCTATAGATCAGACGAGGCAGAGTGCAAAACAAGTACAGGGAGACTAAAAATAGAAATAAAGAGATATGGCATGTGTTTTTAAAGAGAAAAGAATATGATATTAAAATCCTCAGTTTTACTTATTAAAACATTTTTATTTATTATGCAATTATGAAAGGTTTTTTATACACGAGAAATAAATGATAAATGATAATTTCTCATATAAATGAGTAACATAGAGATATCTTATATTTTAAAAATTGAATCATAGTTTATTTACCTTTTATAAATGACTCACAGGTGCAATTCCCTTTTTAGAAAAGTCTGCAAGAAGAAACATCTGTGAGATCTGATCAAAGAGCAAAGATGCTGTAACCTAGCATCCACCAGCTAGTGCCTTGTTCATGTAGGTATGTACTTTTCACAGAGAATTACTTAAAATAAACAAGATTAAGCAAAACTGACATTTATGGTTTATAGCTACAGTTGATTTCAACAATGCAGTTCCCCTTCCTTTCTTTTCTACCCACTTCCACCCTTGTAGCTAAGTCAATCAAGGCTCATTGATCTGGGAAAAAAAAAGGGAAATATATGTCATTATGATGTATTATGAGATTTCTACTATTTTCTACTTTTATCTAGAAAACAAATTTGAGCACTGTTTTGTTGCTCAATTTCCACTCGTGTCTTGAATTAGGGTGTGCAGGATCATGGAAATTCATTATTTGAACATGTTGAATCTGAAAAGTCTGTTCAGTTCACTGAAACTTCTGGGTGAAAGTTTAAGCCAGTTCATGTTTTTTTCAGTACTGGCTCATCCATTCATAGGCCTGATACAATAATTTGGCTCTTCCTAAGACAGCTGTAAAAAGCTAGGGAAGATTTAACATCTCCATTCTGACTTCATACAAACCAAAAATAAGAAAATGAGCAATTTTTCCCCCTTTTAAAGCAAATGGATGCTTCTTAGAATAATGCAAAAAGTTAAAATTAATTATACTGTGTTAAACTAGAGGTCTATTTAACCCAGTGTTACCTCCCTGTCCTTGGCTAAATGCTTACTATAAGTTAATATAATATTTCCACCAGCATATTATCAGATTTTGCCAATTAGTACTTAAGATCTGTAATGAAGACTTCTGCATCACAGTTTAACAGACCTTTCTGGATATTTTTCCTATGAATTCGTCTAATCTGCTTTTGATCCCATTTGTACTTTTGACATCCAAAATATCCTGTGGCAATGAGTGCCAGAATTTATTTATGCATTCTGTGAAACTCTGCTTCCCTTGATTTGTTTTAAACCAGTTGCCTTGCAATGCCTTTCGTTGTCCCTACTTTCTGTGCTATGAGAAACAGTAAAAAATGGTTTCCTATTCATCTGTTCCATTCCAGTCATTGTTGTATACACTTTTATCATACCATTACCACCTGTTTGCAGAGCCTGATGATTCTTGTTCTATTTAATTTTTCCTTCTACAGAAAACATTTTATACCTTCTTCATATCAGTTATATCCATCCTGTCAGCAAGTGCAATATTCGAGACATTGGAATACCACAGAGGTATTAGTGATACAGCAGTATTATCTGTTCTTTTCTCTGTTCTTAAGAGCTCATGATGTTCAATTTGGCTTTTTGACCTCAGGTGAATACTGAGCTGATTTTTTTTTTAATTTCAGATGCAGATCTCTTACTTAACTACTAAAAACAAAATTTAAGCCAATCAAAATGCATGTACAGTTAGAATTGTTGTTCCCTCTATGCATTAAAATTTTGATATTAATATTTTTTCCCAGAATATTTTTGACTGAGATTATTTTTTTACTCTTTTAATTTGTTTACTTATAACTATTCTCAAGTATCATTAACCATCAAACATTTATCATGCCACTACTTATCTGTCTATATTAGGTTTGTTAGGCAGTTCATTTGTTCTGCACAAATACCTTTCATGACACAATACCATGCTACCTTGAACAGCAACCATTTATGTCCACTAGTGTTTTCACATTAGGTAACTAGTTATTGATATAAAATATCTTATTTTCCATTACAGTGTAAAAAATATTCACAAACCCCTAACAAGTCTGTGAAATATTCCTTCCTTCTGCAAAAAAAAAAAAAAAAAAGTCTTTATATTACAGTTACCACGTCTCTTATTTCCATAATGTTGATTAGTGAAGAGTCAAACCTAAGTACTTGTTACTGCAGAAAGGCTGACCTTGTTTTTATCTGTAGAATTTCTATACTGGGAGAACTAAAGGGTTTGAGAGGGAAACAGGCAAAAATACTCCTTCCACATCTGGTGAAACCAGATGTTGTTGTTCAGTACAGATTATCATATCACTGCAGCCATTCCAGTGAAACCTAAACTTTCAGCTGCAGAGTGAATCTATTAAATTGTGCACATAGTCATAACCTGAACATGGTATTTTCTAACAGGAGAAGTACATTTTCTTGCATTTAATTATTTTGTCTGTCTGTTAAAAGGACATTTTCTGGAATCTTTCTTGTGTTTTATATTTCTGGTATTTTTAATTTCTGGAATCATCATAATTAAAGAATCAAGTGAGTTTAAGTGAATATTCGCTCAGGAGTAACTTCAGATCAGTCACTCAGGAGTGACTATTTGTCTGTTGGGGGTTTGACCTTCTAAAAGCTTAGTTGAAAGAGAGAGGACATCTGTAGCTAAAATGGAAAGGAGTCATATTTCACCTTTCTTATAGAGCTAGTAGCTGGAGTTTTCTTCTTTTATTATAAACACAAGAAGGTAGGCTGTAGTTAATGCCCCTGCAGGAAAGACAAGAGGATTTGTAGAGACTTCTCCATTTTTAACTTTTATTTCTGACATATAGAGAATTTTTCCTTCAGCCTGTTTCTAATACTGAACCAGTAGTATTCATATAAGTACAAAATAGCCAGAAATATAGGACCATGTGTTGTGGCAACATCCTGAAACATTAGTAGGTGGAGTCAAGTAAGAGAAAGAAGAGTGAAAAAAAATCCCCAAAAAATTCTTAAAAAATACTAAAAGGATTTGTCCCTCACCTATTTAGCTAAATATTTCTAGATTGACAAATGAAGAAAAAAATGTCAGAAAAAAAAAAAAAAAGCATGGGAAGCAGAAAAAATCCCAAAAAACTGTCTGACTGAGAGATTAAGAATTCACATAACAATCATGTAGATTTTATCCTATTGCCAAAATGTACTGTGAATATCAAGAAGAAGATAATCAAATATAGGTATATTAGGTGTTTAAAATATGAATTGATTTTCATCTTGGAAAAACTAAGACCAATGATTTTTCTCTTATAATAGAAGTCAATTTTCACATTTTCACATTTTGGAGGTTTTTTTCCAATTCCTTGGAAATGGTATTTCTATAAGCTTGACCCTGAGAAGTGCTTCAGATTTTTTTCCTCAAAGGCAAATATAAAGCTTTGTAATTTTGAGAAGTGAATTATTGCTACTTGACAGCTGGAACAATAATTTCCTTCCACTGAAAATGCCATTTACTTAAATCAGCACAACTTTACAGTATTTCACTTTTTTAATCTAAAAATGCATAAATATTAATTTCCACATTCTTCTTAACATATTCAAGAGTTTTAAGTTTTGCTAGTCAGTGATCTAGTGCATAGACACTGTGCTTTTTTTTTGTTGTTGTTTTGGTGAAAAATTACTGTTTAGAAAATATTTGGTAAGGTTAAACTTGGCTTTTAGCCACGTTATAATTAGTCAAAATTATAACCTCTGAATTTTGAGATTTGTAACTGAAAAGCTTGCGACCTTTAACTGTAGTAGACATGTAACACATGTCCCTAATAATTGAACAGTATCAATGATTTCAACATAAAACCACAAAAGGAAGCAAGCTGAGACTTCAGCTGTTATATCTCCCTAGGTTGTATTTGAGATCTAAAATGATTTTTGTTTTTTCTCTAACAGGTAAATAACCAGTTTATCTTAATTAGACTAGATTATGGGAAATAAAAGTGCTATTGAAAACAGCAATGGAGCAGAATATTGTCTTTTATCAAGAACATTATCTTGTAAATGTCGTAAGCTGTCTGGTTACCATGATAAATAGGTTGGGGTACATGCACACTTTAATTACTAACAGTGAAATCTGCTGAAAATGAAGTATTGCACTTGGTAAGAGCTATTAATTTTGAAATGACCCATTTAATAATGACCCATGGTATCAAAGTATGGATTTAAATTGGTAATTAATAAAAGTCCATTTCTGAATATGCTAACACAAGAGCTCAATAAAAATGCTAACTAGGACTCAAATACCACAGACAGTTTATTGACATTTTAATACATATTACTTATGCTAAATACTTTTGTACACTCAGAACTAAGGATGAGAGGATAACAATGGACATATTTCCCAGCTAGCAGTTAGGAGATCAGTGGCACACTTAGTGGACTAGCTCACTTTTGTAGGTTTTAATCCTGCTTATAATGGAGGAACATGGCATGACTTATTTTTGAATCTGCATTTACAAAATGAACCATTTTATCTCAGAATGCAGAGAACAAGAATTCTGCTAAAAAAAAAAAAGAATTAACTAGGTCTCACCAGCTATCAGACTATGTTTTTAATGTCCAGGAGATGAGTAAAGTGAGCTCTTCGTGATTAAATAGTGAAAGTGTCACTGCTGGTACAAAACCAAAAGCTGACATATTATCTGTCTCGTTTCTTCCTCCTATATATCTGAAAACTCACATTTCAGACACTCAAAACACTTCATAAAACCCTGATTGCATATGTCAGAAAGTGCAGAAGCTTGTACTCTGTTCTGTAGGACAGAACAGGTATTTCTTGAGAAAAATACCAAGTTCTATTCTGAAACATAGTCCCTTTTTCTCAGACAATCCAAGGATTAATTATCCCAGTGCAGCAAAATATTTCACTGCATATTTAAGACTATAGGATTAGTGTGTCTTGCTGAATTATGCCCTAAATTTATAGCTATTTTATTGGTAGAAAGAGTGCTATAATGGAATCATAGCATGAATTTTTACACTGTAAAATAGCAGTTGAGGTATATCATATGTTTATAGAAGTCTGAAAAATAAATTTTTTTCCCCACTACCTAAATGTAACTTTTTCCTGTGTTAAATATCAGACTTTGGCTGATGATTATATGTGGCTTTATCTCTCTCTCTCTCTCTCTCTCTCTATATATATATATATACACACACATAAATATAGATACAAATGTGTAAACGTTGTATTGAAGACTGAAATTTTTAATGGAAGAGAAATTTTTTTTTGGGGGGGGGAAGCTGCATTACAGCTTTCAATCTTTTTTGAGATATTCTGAGACCTCCCGTAGTATAAGCAATTAACAACCACCATCATCAGTTCTCTCTTATTGTCTGCAGTAATATAATTTAAAATTTGGTTGAGACCTTCCTTGTAAATTTCAATGCCTACATTCTTTTCGTGTCCATTGTTTACACTTTCACTGCTTCACTTTCATTCTGGCATGAGGGAAAAGCAATGAGCACTCTCTAGGCAAACATGTCCCTGCCTTTATTTCTTGAGCTTCCCATCAAGAATTTGTTCCCACGGCATGAAATAACTATAATAGCCTAGATATTACAATGAAGGATAACTGATTACACTGGACATATATAGGGCCTATTTAAAATAATGTAATTATTTTGTAAAACTACTTATTACAGAGTTTAAGAAATCGGAAACATATTACTTATTTGTGATTGCTTTTAACTGACAAGTGACAAATTCTGCTCTCTTCAGCTGTCTAACATATCTGTTGGAGTATTTCAAAGATCACAGGTGACCTGCACCTCTAGACTTCTTTTTGGGGAAAATCTTGACAGAGTAAGTAAGAAAAACCAGAGAAAAGAACTGAGTTATTGTGATGTCATGACAGAATACAGTTAAGAAGAATATGGTTGATAAATGCTACCAGGATTTGATCCAGGCATAACATTGAGTTTTAATCATCTAAACCCCCTCAATTAAAAATGGTAGCACAAGTCTGAATATTGAAAAAACTTCAGAACATGAAAATGCCCATTCTGGAAATTCACATAGGAAACTGCAGCTCAAATCAGTACTTCATGCTCTACCGAAATTTCTTCTGATTGCTGCTATGTCCTTAGTGGGATCATCTAAACATCCAGTTTTCCTTTTTAACAAAAATACACAAGAATAGTTGGCAGGTTTAGTGATTCCAAATATCTGTCTTTAGAATTGCTGTTAGATTTTGTTTAGTAAAAAGAGTATATTTCTCAAAACCATCAAAGCTTTTCCCCTCACCTTTTTAAAAGTTCTTGCTTGTCTACTTTTATGCAAAGCTAAAATCTGTGTTCTGTATCAGGTTAAAATTTCTATTATGAAATACAGTATTGTTGTGTGGTACGTTGGCTTTGGCTAGTTGCCAGATACTTTCCAAACCAATTCCTCACTTTTCCTCCCCAACAGGATGGGAGAAAATAAGATTAAAAGCATTATGTGCTGATGTAAATAAATACTAGGAGGTCACTCACCAATTGCTGTCATAGGTAAACCAAACCCGACTTTCAGAAGATTAATTTAATTTGTTGCCAATTAAAATAGATTTGGATAATGAGAAACAAAGGCAATTAAAACAATACCTTCTCTGGACTACCTTCTTTTGTTTTAGGTTTGCCTTTATTTCTTCATTATTGACTCCTTTAACTACTGTGGAAGACCCATTCGAGTACATGCTTGCCAGAGGTAGCTATACCTTTTGGAAATATCTATCTGCTCTAATATGGGGTCAGTTACAGCCTGCGGTGTAGATTTTTGTTATGGTGTAGATCTCTTCACAGGCTGCCCAGGACCTGGAGCACCTCCTCCAACTCCTTCTTCACTGGTTTGAACAAATTAGCCCTGCTGATGAGTATCATGTTTCATTCAGATAGCATTGGACCATGGAGCGGTACCTACAATTAAGCATATGTTTAAATTCTTTTAGGAGCATTGCTTAAATTTCATATCACTCCAACAAACAAACCCTGTGTGGACCAAGTAATGGTGAGCTTTGTATTCAGACAAAGCTGATATGCCTCCTTAAACAATATAATATTTCAGTGTAATAGAAAAATATAATAAAATTTTAAATCTTCCCTGCTTTAAACTCATGACTGTTTGGTGTTTACTTTATTGAGAGAAATTGTTTAATCCCTGTAGAAAATCTTGTAAGTCAATTTCCATTTGGTATAATGATGTTACATCTTAGCTAGCTACTTTTGTCGTCTAATGTTAGCAGGGCAAACTTGACTTTTTAAAATTAATGGACCATCACACCTTCAGTTGTTTAGACTCTTGGAGTAGAATCCATTATTCTAAATTTGTTTCATATTTTTGTGTAACATGTCATGCATGGCAAATGAATGCACAGTGGAATATGGATCATCAACTTTATCTGAGGAATTACAATCCCAACTATTTTGAATTGATAGAACTAAATTCCAGATTATTGAAATACATGTCTTGACCTAACAAATTTTTTGAAGGAAGTTCTGTTTTACTTTTCTTTTACTTTTTGATATGTAGTGTCATTTATTTCAAGTGCATGACAAAAGAAGCTCCACTTGGAGTCTAATGTCTTTGGTTTAGTTATTCTGTTGAATAACTAAACCAAAGACATTAGATAATAACTGATGTGATGGATGTTTATATAAAAAAACCCTAGCTATTTGGTCACACAGGCTATGTCTGTATTACTAAGTATAATAGTTTAGTGACAATTTTGTAAGTCATGATTTTAAGTCACACACTGTAATTTGTACACCAATTTAAGTTTTTTTTCTTTCACAGAACAAGGCTATCTATTGGAAATGATCCAAAGCCATTATTATATTCTCATTCATATGCAGAGAACATGGTGTGTCATTTGGTATGGGCCAAAGCCAGACCAGGATATATTATGTACATATGTGATACATTCTGTAATGCCAAAAGAAAGCCATAAGCCTGAGAAATTGTCACTTCATTCAAATTGTGTAACATTTGTTGCAATTATTAAATAGATCCTGAAGACATGGATCAGATTTTTAAGCCAATTAGGACCACAAATAAAAAGATAAATATACACGATGTTACAAACTAGACATAGTTGGTAACAGAGAGTTATGTTCTAAAACATCAGGGTAATTTAATTTGATAATTACAAACAAACCTGTAATTATTATTCCATATTTTTACTTTGTTTGTGCCAAGATGTGCAAAGTTAACTGGAAGAAGTACATATGATGCCTCACAAGTTATTAATGTAGTACTAAATTCTGTGGACTTTGCACATGATTGACACGTTATTACCTTGCTCCTAGTAGGCTGATTTTATAGAGGTTTCTATCAGGTTAATCAGGATAATAAGTCTTTTTAAAAGCCATTTCTGCTTCTATAAGCATTAGCAGTTTCTCCCACTGAACAAAAATGAAAACACATCAGTGTGTTTTATTGGTCACAGGCCATTATGTATTTTTAAATAAGGCTTTGCTAGGGACTAGCAGTACACAAATCTTGTTGCATGGTGAAACCTTCACACTCCTTTATTTACTGCAGTTTTCTAGGAAGGGATCTATAATTTTAGTGTAAGGTTGCTCTTAGCTTCAGTCCTATACTGCTCCTTGTCTTGTGTCAGCTCTCCTGCAAGTTTAGGCCTCTGATATACTATGGGACTAAATGGAAATCAGCAATATTGTGTTAGTGATGAGCACCAGAGGTGCTCTCAGAGAGTGAGAGGGAAAGGTGGGATGAGACAGGAGGATTCCTCAACTGCCTGGTTCTCCTATGAAGACTAACAACCTCTGTCACTGAAAACATTGTAAATGCAAAACTACTATCAAATGCAAAAACAATTGAAACCAATTCCTGAAAAATGGCCTTGTGAGAAAAACAAAAGTCAAATGAGTACAACTACAAATCATGTGTTCAAAATTATTCGTTGTCTTTTCCTATAAAATAAAGAGACTGTACCTCATCTTGAGCATAACTATTAGGAAAGATGTTCTCTCATTCTCTCTCCTCACTTTCTCTTTCCCCCCCCAAAGAAAAAGAAAACAAAACAAAACAAAATGAAACAAAACAAAACAAAACAACAAAAAGAATCCCACCAAACAAACCAAAAGTTCCCAAAACTTGAAACAAATAACTTACAATACCTTTCCAACAAAACTGAAACATCTATTGACATTACCTATTTTGTCTATTTCCTTCATGATTTGAACACATATCATTTTTGCCTTCTTGTCCATGAACACTCATAGATAACTGCCCCAAGGCATATTCATTTAAGGAGGAGCTTTCCAAAATGACAGCAAATCCATTCTGATTAGTCTCAAGGGACTCCAATTCAGTATCCAAGACATTTTTTTCCTTTTTAATAGTGACTTACATGAGCACTCCACCCTCATCTAGATGCAACTGTCTCGAAAATTACTGGTGTCATAAATGACCTAACAAACAACTTAGAAGCTGGAAAAAAAGCTATAGCAGAAGGCCACATTTTCTTATGATTTTTCAAAATTGTACTCTTCCTTTTTTCTTTTTTACTTTTTTGTTTTATTTTTAAACTTATTTTAAAAAGGTAAGGTTTGGATGGAATGAACCTTCCAGTTTTACATTGTTTTTCCTATGAAATTGTATGTTTCTCTGAAGCCTCTTTTGGACTTTTTCTCCAGTGCCAGCAATGGATATGTCTGAAGACTTTTGTGTCTCCAAGAGTATTTACCAAAACAATGATTTGCATTTTCTGGGGAAGATCTAGTACAAAATTACATTTTATTGTTTCATGTAGCATAGGATCATAGTGCCTCAAAAGCAACACCGGAAGACAGACTCTTCTCTTGGGTGCTTGGGTGCATTTCAGGGAAGTGTTCTTCCTTTCTTCCTCCAGTTTAAAAAATAAGCTGAACAAAACCATTTCTCATTGCACTCAACAAGACAATGTTCAAATATCCATGGAAGTTTTGTTTGCCTGATATCCAAAGAAAAGCAGAGAGAGAAGGAGAATTAACTTACCTAAGACAAAGAAAAATAATAATAATCCCCTAATGAAGCCACTGAAAAAAAGTACATCTATTTGTACAAAATGTCAGTTGGCACTGATAGGATATATTTGAAAAACAGAAATGACTGCAAACTCATTGCATGCATTTGATGTGGTAGGAGAACCTTGAGCAAACCTGTTGTCATACCTAGATGTGTTTCTTTTCCCTCCATTTCCCTCCACATTTCTATTAGAGATTTCAAGAATTTGTCACTTAATGAAACTTCAAGACAAACAAAGCTGGGAAATGCAGATACTAGTTTTGACTGTGCTATATGATTGTCTTTTAACTTCACAGCATCTTGATTCCGTGGGTTTTTAATGTAATTTTAAATTTTTATCAATAAACCAGATTTGAAATTACTAGAGTTATTAAATATTTGGATGATTGAATTAATCTGCCTTATTCTTTTATTTTTCCTTGCCATTTTCATATCTGTATTTTTACCAGGCTGTTTTCTATTTTTTATATTTTTTGTAATACAGAAGTAAAAGAGGAATGTTTGTCCTTTATCTGACCTGGGCTAGACCAAAATAATTAATTTAGTTTTCAGATTTTCTCCCTTAACTTTGCTATCAATCTGAACAGAAGATTCGTAGAAACACACAAGATTTTTAAGGGTGTGTTAGTAAAAGTCAGCAGTCAAACTATTATAATTTAAACATACTAGGTAGACCTAGAGAGTTCATTTTACAGGAAAGATTACATGCATTGGAGAACAATATGAGTGAGGCCTTTATGGTAATGCTTCTGGGGAAATTGGTGGTGATAGTGTCTAATGAGACAGCATGCTGTTGTAAAAATTCAGTCAAAAGTTAAGACTAGAAAAAGACAGGGTCATAGTAATGTAGTTTTTCTGTTGCATGACTATGTTTCATCTTTATAATCTTAGCATCCTCTTATTTTTGAGACTTTTATTTACTGAAAATAAAGGAAATCTTTGCTGCATTTCAGTAGCAATGAGTAAAGGCAGCAAATTTCTGAGGTTTTTCTTAGTTGATATTAAAAATCTTGATATATGTTTATATGTGAATCATACCAAATTATGTTTGGTTTCTTATATATTATGGAATTTTCAGCTAACATTTAGTGTAAAATGTTTTTCAGGAAGTTAATTGAATGCATATTTTATTTAAATCTTCTCATATGACTGTTATTTAGTCAACAGGTGATGCAGAAAGGATTAATGTAAATTCCATTCAAGCAAGTCACACTTCACACTGAAATCATATTACAAACTGTTACTAAAAACCATCTTAGAAATATGACTTGTTGAAATGTAAAGACAAAAAGTGCACTTCTGCCTTGCTGGGAAGGGAATTGAAATCAGGATCTCTGGGCTTTGTTGAGTGAACTTAAGTAGATATTTTTTCTCGTTTTCCTGTAAGAGACAAGAAAGTAAGCTCAGTGTAGACTGGAAAGGAATTTATATGGATAATTGATGGAAACTATTCCATTTTTTGACAGCAGAACATCCAAAGATTTTGATAATTTTGATCAAATTTTTGTGCACAGATTTATTTATTTAGACTTTATTTTAGTTCAAAGTGACTTTAAAAGAACTTTAAAATACTGACTTTTTTTTTTTCGTGTTGAATATCTCTTACAATAACATACATGTACAAAGATACTGTATGGAAATATACTTGCTTTGTGTACAGTGAAGGCATGAAAAAATCTGCATTTTTTCAGGGTTCATTATTTTTGAAAATAGGATAGAAGTAGTAAATTTTCTGCATTTTTCTAGAAATAACAAAGTGAATACATTTTGTAATGCTACTATCATTAATCATGGCACATTGAATTACTCACATCTGACTCTCTGGGCTATTGATGGAAAATATCTGCAGTATAAAATAAGTGAAAGCGGAAGAGGATAACTTGAAGAATTGTACTTCACACTAAAATTCCAGGTCCTTTGGGAGTTGGCAACATTTATTTTCCTTGTGTTTTGGACAAAACAAAATTATATTTCCTTTAGATATTGCAAGGATCAGACTTCTGCGCAACTTCCCTTTATCTTCTGAATCAAGTTGTTGATGAACAAGGGTTGTTTATGTGGTCCAGGCTAAATGGGTTCATTTTTTCATGAAGAGAATGAATTAAACCATCCCAATTTGTTCTGTATCCCATCAAACAGACATAAACAGTTCCATTCCAGAGCTGAACACTCTAAAAGACAATTCACCATGATCTAATGATAATATAATTAATAAATAATTATAATAAAACAAGTCAGCATTTGTTATACAACTAATCTTAAGCAAAAATCCTGAACAGAACTGCACTGAGGAAAGCCTTTATTATGCAAAGCAGCATAAGAATTCTGCAGAATTCTTTCCTTCCCCATGAATTTCTAAAGTGCAGGTTCATGTGTTCTTCACTGGCAAAGCTGGTTAAAAAAAATCACTTTTCTAACACCACTTGCTGATTCCTGCCTCTGTGTTAGAGTTCGTCACTTTTTCAAATGTACCAATGCAACGTTTTGTAATGCTGTAAAGTGAATCATTGACGTGAATAACAAACCTTGGAGACTCTTTCATTAACACAGCTCACTTCAGGGATCTATTCCACATTATGGCCTTACAAATGTTTTCAACAACACAAAAGACAGGATGGTGAATGAGAACAAGCAGTGGGGGGTCAAGGTGTATGTATTTGTGTAGGGAGTGAGGACCTCTTAAATTACCTTCACTTCCAAGGAAAATATATGTAGAACTATGCTCTTAGTCTTCCACCTTCTCTCTTCTTTATATACAACTTCTATTCACATTATTTTTTTTGTTTTTTGTTCCTCCTTCCAGGGGGTAATCACTTCTTAAAGAAAATGTTGAAAATTCCATTGTCTTCAGCAAAGTGTAATTTCTCAGGTTAGGAGGGCCCCACTGATTTCCTGACAGCGCTGCATTCACTACCATAAATATCTACAACTCCCATCCCAAGGTAAGATTTTTAACACATTCTTTTCTTTAGTTCAAATATAAAAGAAAGGAAAAAGAAGTCAGACGTAATGATGACAAATGTATGTACACATTGCCCACGCAGTCAGTGTGCCTTCTATTGTGATTAAGAAATCCCTTGTTTATTTCAGTTGAAACAGACACTGAAAAGTGGTAGATAGACTTAAACAGTAAATTGAAACAGTACATTGCAAGCATTACCCATAATCTCTCCAATTTCATGCTAGATCTTAACATTTTTGTGACATAATACCTGCCTATTTTACAGAATTTAAAGAATGTCAACTTGTGCAAGTATAAAAAAAACCCCACAGCCTGAGCAAGCACTGCATACACAAAGTCCTGAGTAAAGACTACAACTTCAGTAGAAAAATCTGACTTGATTTTGGGGGATTTATTTTCAGATATTTTCAGATATTTCTGATATGTTCAGAATGAGAAAACTGTTTCACTTACAAACTAATGTAAAACTATGCATGTTATCTTATATACTCTGTCCAACCTCCCCCTTATAATCCATTGCACAAGACAATGTCCAGATGACTTTTCAACATCTCCAACAGAGTATGCTGGTTTTGGTGGGGGTAGAGCTAATTTTCTTCACAGAGGCTGGTATGGAGCTATGTTTCAGATTTTTGCTGAACACAGGGTTGATGATATAGGGGTGTTTTTGTTACTGCTGAGCAGGGGTTACACAGAGCCAAGGTTTCTTCTGCTTTTCATACTGCCAAGGAAATTGAGGGTGACGGGAGGTTGGGAGGAGACACAGTTGGAACAGGTAACCCAAACTGGCCAAAGGGATATTCCAGACCACAGGGCATCATGCTCTGTATATCATGCAGAGGAAAGAAGGAGTTCAGGAGTTTATGTTCGGAGTGGTGGTGTTTGTCTTCCCAAGTAACTGTTACATATGGGGGACCTGCTAATCGGGAGATAGCTAAACACCTGACTGGCCATGGGAAGCAGTAAATTAATTCCTTGTTTTGCTTTGCTTGTGTGTTCAGCTTTTGCTTTCCCTCTGCACTGAATTCCTTATCTATTGAATGGTCCACCCAAAAAAAATCCATGTTTTCCAGTTTAGACAGAAGGGTGCTGTATGACTCAGTGTCAAACATTTTGCACAAATCTGTCTAGAAGACACTAGACACTTTTCTGTTACCAAAAAAGTGCTGTAACCCCATCATTGAAGGCCACCAAGTTTCTCAGACACCATTTGCCATCGTTAAGCCTTGAAAATAAATGGAATTTGTCTCACCTTGAAAGAAATGGAATTTGACTTTTTCTTTCTGTGCAAATGATTGCCTGGTTATAATGATTTCTTAGCAGATAGCCAGTCAAAAGATTAATAGAATTAGAATCGTTGTAAAATAAGCTGTTCTCACTGACAGCTAGCTTGGCTTTTTCTCTCTTCTTTTTGAAAGATAGTAAACAGAAACAAAGCCTGCAGCAATACAAAGAAAGCTAGCACATGAAAGAGGGATTAGCTTCAGGAGGGTATGACAGATGTAAAGTGCTTTGCACACATTGCTATGTGATGTTCAACATATGTTGTCAATTAAAAATTGCTTAAGAAATATTTAACAAGGCAAAGCTGACATACTCCTAGTTTGTACGAATATATTGAGCTTATGCATCACTGCCTCTCATTTAATTTTTTCCGGTTTTGTTGTAAGCTGAAGAGAACCTTATATAACATGACTCTCAGCTAGTTTATATTTAAAGTACTATTTAATTTAAAGTATTGGAAAACAGTGTTTGTTTCATCTTTTGGTAAGACAATGACTGGATAATTTAGCAAGGCAGAGGACTTGCTAAACCGATTAAAATTAGTTTTCTTCAGTAAAATATAATTTGCTGCATTTTTAAAAATAGGCATCTAAATGTATTCAAGATGTCATAGGCTTTGGCACATTTTTTACCTAGACCTTTCTGATGCCAGTTACTGGGAAATTTTCCTAGTGAACCCCAAGGCATACAACACATGCTCCTAGGATAAATTCTATTTTATCATCTTTATTATCTCCTTCTCCTGAATCTTTCTGCAGGCAAGATATTTTGGTTTACTTGCGTTTTTTTGGGTTTTCTTTAATGATGAGGTTTTGTGCCCTATTCAACCCCCAAATAGCCACTAGATATTTTTCTCTGCATTCTACCCCAAATACAAGATTCTTTCTGCTCAACTGTAGTGTAAAAACTCCATAAAGTAGCAATATTCTTGTTGAACTCTGATGCCTCAAGATGTCTTCACAAAAAAAATGTACTCCTAATGTTAGGATATTCCTGAAAGCACCATTTTTTTTTTCTCATATGGTCACAAACAGGCTTTTTACCCCTGAGAGCACAAAGGTTTGCAGTCATCAATAAAAACCACTACTTGTGGCTGTGGTCTATATATTAACTCCTTTTTGGCATAAGAGGAACTGAACACGTGGAAGAAATCTTTGATAGGCCCACAGATATTTTGTAGTATCTTATCACCTCTGCTGACTCCTGAAATGTTCTCACAATGAATTAAACTTTCAGTTAAAGTCTGTAGTTCCACTTGTAATATTGCTGTCTTGAACCTCCTCTTATGGAATCCTGTTTCCAATCATAAAATATGAATGTTTAAAAATAAAAGTTACAGTGTTTATTCCAAGAGTCTTTGTACTTGTAAAACACATATTGTAGGCTTCTGCATACATCATCTGCTGAACAAATGTCAATTCAACTCCTACTTCTCTTTAAATAAGGTATAAAAGAATTCAAGAGATATTTGTGGAACTGTGAACTGAATGTGCCTTAAGTGTGTTGTTGGTGCAGGAATTTATACTAAATTACTGTACTGATGGATGTTTGGCTATGTATTGAATATTAACTAAGAAAAACTGAAACATACTCAAATATTGCAATATGTATTATTTTAAAGGAACGTTATAGAACAGAGATTTCTGCCTTAGTAAGAGACATAAAAAGGCATGGTGAAGAAAATGAGATGGGTTTTTTGAATATATAAAACTGGAACTACTGAGTAATTACATTGGTTTAGATCCTTATTGGTCTTCCTGCATATGTGTACTATAGGATTATAAGCATAAATTTTTAAAAAGTGACAAATATATTGTATTGATCCTAAAAATTGGTAGATTATGTTGTACAATCCAATTTAGAATACAAACTAAAAGAGAATATATACAAAGCATATTGAGTTGGGTTTTTTTGGTTTTGGTTTGGTTTTTTTCAAAAATTAAATTTGAGTCTGATTGTAATGTCTTCAGAATTTCAAGTATGCCACACAAGTATTTTCGTAATGGCAAGAGGATTTGTTTATTTTATGTTCTGGTAGATAAGGTGCTAAAAGTAGTAGTTTCTTACTTTTGCAAATCTAAACTTTTCTTGTTGCTTAGATACACCTTTCAGTATTGTTTAGTTAAGTATAACCTACACGTTCACAAGGAGGATTGAAAGCCATGTGGGATTTGGAAGTCTCAAGGCATGGTAGCTTATTAAAAGCAGAGAGAAGAAAATTTAGGAAATAGTATATATTTTAAACCTTTCTTTTTTGTCCACACAGGCCTTGCCTGAGGCATCATGACTGGGAAAGGAAGGCTGCTGAGAAATTTATCAGCGATGTGCAGACCTTGAACTGAAGTTCACACAAATGAAAAATGGCTAATAGTGAATAGTGAAGCTATGTCCTTGTTGAAGTAATTTAAACTGTTTTACTGTGTTGGAACTTAATATGAAAGATATTTATTTCCTTAACAAGGAGTAAAGAATCTTCAATATTCTAAAATGCTAGCAAAGGATAACACTTTTTAGATTCTTGTATTCTATCATTATTTGGTATGGTGTCTTTTAATTTTTATTACTGCATTAAATTTAGTTTATCAGTGGTCATTTTCAAATAAACAAATTCTCCTGCTTTTATGCAAGAAAGGCACAAAACTCAAGTTGTATCAAATTCATCCCACAATATTGCTATGCCATATTTTCTGTCATTTTTCAGGTACCAATTACTTTTCTGTTTTGATTTTAGTCTTATGGTCCTATTGCCCAAATTTGTTTTGTTTGTTTGTTTGTTTGTTTTAAAGCTGTCTGGTTCCAGGCAGGACAGGGTTAAATTTCTACAGTAGTCACAAGGGGACATGGCTGGGACCCAGATGTTATTGTATGCCACCTCACCTCATTGCCAGGGACAGGGGAAAAGGAGCCTCTTTCCACAAGAAAAGGCTCTTCTCTGGTTGGGCTGGAGGGCTGCAGTTGGGTTGCAGGCTCTGTGGTGAACATTCTGACACGTGAATCTCTATCTCTGTTGTACGGTTTTGGTATTACTATATTTGCTGTTAATGTTGCTTTTTCTCAACACATTGCTTTTTTCAGTAAATTGCTCCTATCTCTACCCATTACATTTGCCTTTTGTGCCTCTGATTCAATTCTCCTCTCCAGTCCATAGCAGTGGGGAGGGAGAAGGAAAAGAGGGAAATGAGAAAGCGGCATGTGGTTTTAGTGGGAGCACTAAATTAGAGAATACCCTTCCTAAACCACACCAAAATCAAAGTTGGTTTTATCAGGTTTCTGATATAAGGAATACTCATTAGTTTGTTACAATGATTTGCTAAGAACTACATTAGCATTCATATCTAGATATTCAGCTCTCTGTGTGAATTTGCAAATCTTGAGCATTAACAGTAATTGCAATAGGTCTGCAACTTCATCACTGCCCTCACCTAAGAAGTGCCATTAATATTAGTTTATCAATGGTCATTTTCAAATAAACAAATTCTCCTGCTTTTATGCAAGAAAGGCACAAAACTCAAGTTGTATCAAATTCATCCCACGGGTACTTAGAGAATTCATAGCATATATGTGAGGTTTTTGCTAATCTACAGTATTTTTTGAGTCATAAAAAAAATAAAATATAATTATCTTTAATTAGAATAATTTTGGTTGCATCATAGATGCAAGCATTTATGATTTATACAAGTTTTCTCCTGGAGACATCTGTTTATGTCCTCATTTCTGACACTCACATACCTATAATTTTGATGATCTAATCTTTCCTCTGTAAAAAGTGGCTGGAAAGATGTAAAAATATAAACTCCTTTAATTATCAATTTAGACAAAAATTGTGCAAGACCCATTTCTTTTCTACCTATGTTTAGAGGTCTTCAGACCTTGTGAAAGCAGGCAGAGAAGTTGTGTACTGCTGTGGTAAGCTGACATGAATATCCTTATTAACTTTTGTTAGCACTCGAATGCATTACGGCTATTGCATTCTAGTGCACCACACTAGAATGCATTATGGCTATTGCAGCAGCTCAAGTGTACCTGTATCCTTAACACTCTATATGAATTTCCTACATCAGTTGTGAGACTTGTTGAAATTAGGCCTCTCTCTTCAGCCTGTTAATGCAATTGTCAACTGGCACCAATTGCAGAACAGCTAATTGTATAATTTTTTTCTTGATGGCCTACATATGTCAAAAACTTTTGGCTCGTATTTGTTTTTGATGTGGGCTACTTCTGTGGAAATTCTCTTTATCCCCTCAGGCTGTAACATGCATGGCAATGTCCTTAGGATGTGCTTAGCAGAAGGCAAACTTGGAGGCCAGAAGTCTGGAAGAGTGAACAAATCAGAATTTAAAGAGATTTGTCTTACTTTTCATTCTGTATGCAACTTCCTGCAAGCAGGTCCCACAATAGAGGTTGTCATCTGAAACAAAGCTGGATGCGCTGTGCCTTGAACTTGCATTGTCCTATTGCAAAATCTGAATCAGATGGGTTTTTTTTTTCATCTGCCAGTTTAGATATTGAACAGAAAGTGAAAGTTTACAGCAGCGTGGAAGTGGCTGAACAGGTAGTGACAGTTGAGTTTGCACTGAAGAGTTCCCTTATGCAGAATTTAGTGCCGTCAGAGCTATCTGTCTAAACCAAGGTGACGAGAACACAGCTTTTAACCCTTTGGTGAATTTTAATTCAAGTCTTCACCTTGACTTTACTTAATCATATCTCATCTATCTTATGATGGTTGTAGAAAAGCATGAAAAATCCTGATGTGCAGTGGCCCAGAAGTACAAAAATCAGACTCAAGTAAAAATATGTATCCAGTTTCTATACACACAAGAGTAAATTCCAGAATATGAACAACTGAAAAATATTTAACATGAAAAGGTGTCTGAAATGGAAATGATAAAAGTAGGGACTTTGCCTAATTTGCTTGGTTTCTGTCATTTGGAATGTTTGTTATTGTTCTTTTATAGACAACATTCTTAAAGGATGTCTTCTGCTTACTTTAAATTTTGTATGATTTTGTTATTGTTTCCTCTTCCAGTTTTTAATTAGAAAAAAAATGTTACTAATTAATTCAATGAAATACTACCTAGTCAAATAACTCAATTTTCTTTAACATAGTCCCTGAAAAAGAAAATTCATTCTGTTTCTTCTTCTGAAATACTTACTTATTTGCATCCTTGAATTATCTACAATGTGGTGTGACTGAAGTTTTATGCTGGTGGAAGACACTACTTGAGGAAAAAATTTAAAAATTAGAATATTGACTATCTTTAAAACCTGCATATCTTTAGAACCTAAAGCCAGGTAACTTTGATAAAAGCAGTTGTATGGGGAAAGAGTTTTCAAGGCACATTAACACAGAGCTCCGAGGAAATCAGTGTAACATCTGCCCAGACACTGGAAATTTTTTGTACAGTTGTGTAGTGCAGACACTTAATGGATTCCTATCTAATTTCACTTATGACATGTATTTTGAGGAGAAATAGATTAAGTGAATTTCATTTAATATCACAGAAATATGGAAACTTTTTGTTTGCGGGGACCCCCATGGCAGGAGGAATGATGAATCTGACTCTGTGTTCTCAGAAGGCTAATTTATTATTTTATGATACTATATTATATTAAAGAACTAAAATATACTATATTAAAGAATACAGAAAGGATACTTACAGAAGGCTAAAAGATAATAAAGAAGCTCATGACTCTCTCCAGAATCCAGACACAGCTTGACCCTCATTGGCCAATAAGTCAAAACAATTCACATGAAACCAATGAAACAATCACCTGTGGATAAGCAATCCCTAACCACGTTCCAAAGCAGCAAAACACAGAAGAAGCAAATGAGATAATATTGTTTTCCTTTTTCTCTGAGGCTTCTCAGCTTCCCAGGAGAAAATCCCAGGCGAAGGGATTTTTCAGAAAATGTGAGTACCACAGAAACTGATGTTATTTTGTAACATATTTTATTACAATTTTCCGCAATTTGGCTTCTTTGTCATGCTTGGGAGCTTTACTTTTCACTATTGCAAGAAAATATAAAAAACTTTGTATTTCTTCACAATAGAGTTTGAGGTCACGGTACTTTTGATGCTAAAATGAATTTAGTTTAAAATATGGAAAAAAATATTTTCTCCTTCACAAAAATATTAATTTTGTGAACTTTCAATTCATGTTAGGATACAAATCTTAATTTTAAAAACTGAGATTTATAGGCCTATTAATAACATTACCAAGATTTAGAATACCACTGGACCTACTACTTTACATTTGCATATGAAATGTTCAGTGCATCATGGCTAAAAGAACTCTTTGTCAAGGCAGATTCATCAGAGAAAGAATCTTATGGATTTTTTAGCTGAAGTTGTGCTGGTCAATTAGACAATAACAAAGAACATTAGTGGACATTAGCTATCATATTTATTGCTAAATTTCTATGAAGTTCTGAAGAATCATTTCAGCTCATAAAAACTGGTTTTGGTTCTTTCCAGGCAGCACTGAGGAGGGAGATGAGTAAGGAAGCATACCTAATAGGCATATTTGCACATTGCCACTCTGTTTTGGAAGGTGAGGGCACATCAAAGAATAGATGCAAGCCAGTCCTTGTTACGCAGCCTAAGTGTTAGTGAGAAATCCCAGGATTACTAATACAGAAATACGTGTTCATAAATTGTACTGTACAGATATACAGCTTTAAATTGTACTGATAAATTCAGCAACCTTTTAAAATTTATGTATTATGAAGAGTAAATTTGGACTTTAATGATTTTCTTTCCTCTAGTCCCACAAATATTTTGTACTTACTTATTCCTGTCTTTCACTGTCAGTCTTCTCTAGGTCTTTCTTTTGCCCTCTCTTTCAACATCTTTTAAAAATAATGATCTATATATCTCTCATTGCAGGCAACAGCAGTGCCCTGTTTCTCTTTGTTCTGTTACACTCCACCCACTGTTCTGTTCTCCTTCATTGTCCCTGTTCAGCTATCTCCTCTAAGCTTTTTATCCACATTGTTTCTTGTCTTTGGCTCACTCCTAGTCACAATGAAATTGTGGCATGTTCAGGTTCCAGGTCAAGTGTTATAATTTGGAAAATGCTGGATTCCAGTTTAACAGTTACAAATTAGGGGTGAGCTGAGATTATTTTTGAAGGACTCTAGAGTTTAAATGTGTTTACTGATTTATTTATTTTCCAAAATGAGGAAAAAAATAGAAATTAGTAATTTATTAAATTCACTTTATTGAATTGACTTTCTGATAACAGATCTTTACTTGCACAAATCTGAGACTAAATATAGTTAAATGCTTAACCAGGCTACTACAAAGCAAATCATAATTAAAATGGAATGTTTTCTTATTTTAATTATGAAAAACTCTAGAGAGAAAACAAAAATATTTTAAAGTGTAGAGTAATGCAACATTAATTTTTGGTATCCTGAGCTCAGCTAGAATAACTGCAGAGGAGACTGTATTTATCACAGCAACACCCCAGCAAGGTTAAGCTTCTTACCTTTCTTCCTTTTTGGATTAGACTTCTATTACCCTTGCTGTCAAGACAGTAAATTGACATTCTGTGTTGACTGCCACACAGTCTTGTTATATTTCTTGTTTCTTTTGAAAATGAGTTTCTTGCATATTTAGCTATTGATCTTTGTCTCAAAACCTGTTAATATAAACTCTTAATATTTGCATAAATATCTTTATACTATGGAACAAAGTTTTTCTGTATGAAAAGCTAATGCAAATTGCTCAAAAAAAAAATAGACAAATTCAGAGAGCAATAAGGAGCAAATATGATGCTGTTTCAAAATGAAGAAATATTTTTTTCTTTTTATGGCATTGTGTTGATGTACATCAGCTGTTTATTTGACTTTATAAATCCAAAATATATTGTTAATATATTCAAGAGGTGGGAGTATAGACTTCCAATAAATATTTCTGGTAATCAGTTGTATGTTTTTAAAACATGAAGTATTCTCTTATCAAAAGTTTTGGCGACTTCAGTGAAAGCAAATTGCTTTCAGAAGACCACAATCTTGAAACTGCTTATAGCTTAGACTAAACTTTTCTGTTACCATATTCTATTAAACAGTATGGCCTGGTTTCTTCCTAGTACCTTGCAAAAAACAGGGAAGGTCATCTATAGGTTTTGCATAGCATATGTAGGGAAGCAGGAATGATACTCATCCTTTGCTTTGCTGTTTGAAATAAATTCTCTCTGGAACTCCTCTGAGAGTAGTGTTGAGGGAGTGGAGGTGACAGTAGCTGCACAGCCCGTGTAGCCTGTGGTTCGCCTGGTGAAACAAAACATGCACAAAGAAGAAAGTTTACTTTGCCCCTTAGTAAGCTGGAAGTAAGTATTCTAAAAGTTGCCTCTGATTTGTTTACCCTGGCTTGTTTTTCTACTCCAAAGGTGCTGAATTCTAAAATTTTTTGCCTGTCTCTTAATATTTCATACAAATATTAGCTGCCAGCTGAGATTCAGAGCTTCTAGTCTTCTCTTTAAGCTATTTCATTTATTTTCTTCTTTAAAAGTGAGATTAAATATGTCCTAAAAGTGCCTGCTATTGTCTGTTACCAAAAAAGGAAGTCCACCCATATGTAAGTGTTTATGAAGTTTATAGCTAGGTAAATTGAATTCCACACTAAATGTTATTGAAATCTAAAGTTTTCAAATTAACAATAGCTCTCTAGGCTTTCATACCGAGGTTACAAGTTAGCCTTACAGATTCTTGATGTCCAACTTGTCCAAGGAGAAGCCACATGCCTAAAACCTAGTCCAGCATCTTTGATTTTTTGCTCCTCTTTTTTTTTTTTTTCTTTTTCCTGACAAGTACATATTGTTTTACTTTTATTGATTATGAATGGTGCTGCAAATAAAATTTTCTCTCATTGACTTCAGTCTACAGCACTCTTCCATGTTCCTTCACTAATATTTATACTGAGTCAAACATAAATGATGTATTTTATCTTTCAAGACCTTTCACAGACTCCTGCTTTGTTCCTTCATTCAGCACTGAGGGGCTGACTGCTGATTCTGATAATTAGAAATTTAACAAGAGGATAAGTGATTTTTTATGATTCCTTCCTTGTCATTCCCCTTCACCATTGCTATTTTACAGAATCATGCCCAAAACACTTTAACAATGTGTTGACACCTCTCTTACTATGATGCTTAGGAAAAAGTAGCAATTAAACTGATGATATTTTGAGATCAATCCTGATTTGTTTTGTCTAATGTGTCAGAGTTTCCTTGTAGTCCCATGTTCCTGTCTGTGTCTAGTTGCTCTATCTTATATATCATATTTAGGGAAAGAGCTATCTAATGCTACCTGTCTAAAAGTTAGGTGAACACCTATTCCAAACAAGTCATCTTTGGTCCCTCTCTAGTTGAACTAGAGAAGTACCTAAAAAAGTAGGGTTGCATCACATTCCAGAATTCATGGAGGGAGCTCAGCTTGGCATACACATCCAAGCTTAAACTAGAAGTCTAGCTTTAGACAGCTAAACGTAGCTGAGCTTAATCATACTCTTTAATTTTAAGTTGGCTTAGATATAAACAAATTTTCTTCTGCCTTCATTCATGTTTAAATACAGTGGGATCTAAATTCATGATTGGGTCTGGACTAATTACCAAAATTAAACAGTTATTAACATAAAGCTGAAAAAACAGTCACTAGAGTAAACTTAAAACCAAAACTAAAAAAAAAAAAAAAAAAAAAAAAAAAAAAAAAAAAAAAAAAAGCTATGTTGAAAAAACTCCCTTTAAAAAAAAAAAAAAAAAAATGCTGTAGGTAATAATCTGCCTTTAGGAGCAAGAGTGGTAGATCCCTACAGTTCAACCTTCTCTGTAGCTTTCTTTTCATGGGCATCAGCATTTTAATACTATTGACCATTTCAACTGAAATCACAGTACCATATTAACAGAAATAATGCTAAGGGAAATATTTTGACCAGTAATTTATTGATAAGAATGTTTAATCAGAAGTTATATCTTTAAATGTAAAGTCACTATTATTACATTATAGCTTAAAACATAATGACTGAATGCAGCTATTTTTGAGTTGAATATTTTAGGTGGACAGATAGTGGGAGAGAATCAACACCTAATGTAGCTGATTACATATGATGCAATCTAATGTAATTAAACAGCTGACACATGTGAGTACAGATTAATATGTACAGATTAATATGTACAGATTAACATTTTAGACTGAGCCTAATCACCTTCTTTGTTATTGCAAAATTTAAGCCAAATTCCAGTATTTTTGAATAAAAACTTTTACCTCCATCTGTCAAAGAAGAGCAACAATACATATATTAGCATTCATGATTGTCTTTATGGTTTTTATATAATTACATCTGTCATTAAAAATAAAAATCTCCTAATGTTTCTAGCTATGCAATTTTAAAACTGTTTTAAAGAGCTATGAAATTAATATTCTAATATTTGCACATGTTGTACTACTTGATTTCATATTCTCAACAGCGCACAAATAGTCAATTCAAGCAAAATATTTTTATTTTAAGTAAGAAATATATATTTAAATTAAAGAAACTATGGCAAGACAACCTCTTAAATTACTGGTTAAAACAAAAACATCTAATCTTTTCTGTATATGTAATCTGTAAGCAGAGAGCTGCTAATACCTTCCTTATGCTGGTTTTGCATTTTTCTTGATGTAGTTTTCCTCATCTTTTAGGGTGCACTGTCACCTGGAGTGACTTTTAAGTGTTCTGGACCACTGAAGCAATGACCATGGAGCGTATCATAGTACAAAGTCCTCAGGTGGGTGAAGGATCGAACCACAGTGGTGCTACCTCTGTTTAGCCAGAATATGAGCAGTGTAAAAAATGTGCTGCATAAAAGCTTAAATGGAAGATACAATTACCACTTTCTATCTGCTATGAATGATTTTTCAACAGCAAGTGTATCAACTCCTCAGCAAAAATATTAGGGTTAGCTGTCTTAGTGACATCTGAGAATCACAGTGTTTCTACCACACTCTATTACTTGTTTCTACTCTAGCAAGCTCTTGTTTTGCAGAGACAGAGTAATTATGAATTCTATTTCCACACTGACTTTGAAAATTATATTTTCTTTTTTACAAAAATTAATTTCCTTTGGTTTATACGAAATCAAGTATATCTGGTTTCCATCAGCAACTCTTTACAAGGACAAACATTGATCCAGGGATAAGTTAGGTGTTTCACTCACTGAAAACAGAAAAGCTTTTATTTATTTTCTTCAACTGCATTGTCTACTCAACTAATTTGAAGGCCATGGTGCTTAATATCTTCTAAAATTTTTTCCTTAGTTTTTTTCACTTCTTTAAAATTATTCTGTTAGATTCCACTAAAAGAAATGGCTAACAGAGATTCTTGCCATTCAAAGATATATTTTTTAGCCATTATAACTTTCAATAATTAAGTAATATATTTTGCCAGCCTTGGATGTTGTAACTATTGCTCTACCTCTCTTTTTTATTCTTTTTTTTTAACTTTAAATCTAGGGTGTTGAAACTCCCTATTTCTTTCTTGATCTTTATATTTATATTTTTTACATTTCACATTAGATTTCTAGTTTATTCTAAAGTGAGAAGTGACTCAATTTCTAGGATCACCTGCAAAGTTTATTTTTCATGTCCACTTTTTTAAAAAGCTTGCTTGTGCTGAAGGTGCCCTTGCTGTCTTCCCCTGGTAGATTTTGATTAAACTTAACACGTTTGAGTTTGATTCCCACGTGAAAACTTTGTGTGGTTCTTGATGTGCACTAAATGTACGGTAAATAGTCATCTAAAATCTTCACAAGTAATTACCTGTAAATGACGAAAGTTAGTTGTACTATGAAAGGTGATCCCATTAGACATTAAACCTACTTTAACTGAAAATTGCAGCTTATGGAACAGATCCTACCACTGCCAGAAAATATGTTTTCTGATTTCTAGCGTAGCTCTCCATTCCCAAGCCCATGCACAGAACAAGGATGCTAATAAGAGACTGTGAAAATGCAAGTTAATTATTCGTCTAGTTTAGTGCATATTTTTGTTTATGTTACAAGCTGATAATATTCATCAACTGATTTCTCTAAATTGTCACAGCAGCAAAGAGATTCTGAAGAAAAATTCTTGGAGGCATAGTGTCTGAACGAACTGGGGTAAATGAAACACGATATAGCAAGAAGCACAACAACTTTTGTGGGACAGGTATAATGACATTGATAAAACTTAACATCCTTGGCACAGTACTGGTGTGGTCCAAGATAAGAGCTTTGAAAGCTGGGACAGGTATAATTTTGACAAGTATTGGAGGTTTGGAGAAGTCAGTGAAGAAGAAGAAACTCATCTCACATACAAGTGAGACGAAAAGAATTAACAGAGATATTCTTTGAAGCTACATTTTTAATTTATTATAGGCCTTGACAGACACATCTCTGAAGTCCATAGCAGATATTGTGGGCAACAAAGCAGAAAAGAAAGGAACTGGTGACAAAAAAAATAAATTGGCTAAAGAGATTATGGCAAGATCTAGTGTTCAGCTTGTTTATTAATTTTCCAGAGAAGGAATAATGGTTTGATTTTTCTTTTTCTACTTCCAAAATTAGGATGCTTGTTCATTTAATAGAAGACCCAAGAGTTCCAATCTACTCAATCCTGCTTAAAAAAAAAAAAAAAAAAAAAAAAAAAAAAAAAAAAAAAAAAAAAAAAAAAAAAAAAAAAAAAAAAAAAGTAACAACAAACAAAGCAAAAAATAAAATGTAAAGACAATAAAGGTAAAAAGAATTAAAGGTTAAAAAAAAGTTCAGACCATAATGCTAAAGAATTTTCTGCAGTTTAGCAGGAGAGACTTGAGGTTTGGACAGATCTCCACAGAATCTTTTACTCAAATACCATTAATCAAATAGTTGACCATTTTATAGTCATTTAGTAATCCTCTTCTTTTTTTTATTGTGAAGAAGAAGAAGAGATCAAACAACCTATGTCAACCTATGTTCTACATTAGTATCAGGAAGACTAAGAAACTGCATATTCTCTTTTAAAGAATTTTATGTCACCCAAGAAAAACTGCTTATAGAAATAGAATGTGACTTTACCTTACCTGATATCCCCTAGCAGAGGGCTGGTGCCATGTGTTTAAGACCAGCACTTTGGCTGGAAGAAGTGCTCATGGGAGCACCAGCAGTGCATGTGAAATATGAGGTGTAATTTTCCAGTGAACTTTGTCTTCAATATGTCAGAGGGTATTTCCTGCTTGCTCAGTGAAATATGTTAGTTATGTTTTACAAAAGGAAGTAACCATCACCATTTTAAGAGAATGCTTGTGCACTTTTTAATAGTTACCTCTACCATTTTAATTCCTTTTCATGCCTTAAAATGTAAGTATGCAGTACAAGTGGAATTGCTCAACTGCATCTTTAATACAGTTTCTAAGTAGTGTATTAGAAACCATCCTTAATTTCAAATAAAAGACATGAAACTGGCTGGGTTTTTTTCTTATTTTTGTAGTACTTAATCAAGGAGACAAAGTGCATTTGTTTAATGAAAACAAATCAAAGCACTTTGGATTGACATGGTTGCCACTGTAACAGGATGATTCTATTATTTAAATACTCAGAGGTTGCTTTTTAAATCATTCTTGATTAACAGAGAATTTATTTTCTGTTTCCTTTGAACTAGGAGTTTTTCTCCATCCTTGCAGTTAACATATATATCTCAAACACCAGCTTGTCAACTGATGACTTTGAAGCTTCAGTTGCTATGCATATTAAACTGCACTGACAGAAAAATAGCTGTGATGTCAAAAAAGGAACTTAGAGGTTATAGACTCTCAAGAAAGATTAGGACAAAGCTTTCCAATGACAAAGAATTAAAAGAACATGACAAGGCAAAATTAAAAGTCTTCAGTAAGCATTGTTTTGGCTTTGATTTTCTTCTGTGATGCGTGAGAACTAGGTATGTCACCTGTACAAAATGGTACAGAAGCAGCTGGATATAAGCCAGACTGGCTTTTAAGAGATTAATGCCCAAACCACATAAATTTAACCTGATTTTAACAGTACTCACTTCCTTTTCTTAAGAAGGTTAATATATTGTTCCTCTCAGTTTGAAAGTTACAAAACATGCTAGTGCACTACCTCATTTTCGATTTGCTCAATTGCCCCCAGAAGGGATGGTGACACTGATGGAAATGTTCAAAGTGAAAAGCTCTGATTAACCTCAGGAATGTTGTTAATGAAGTACACAGTGACTGGAAGCAAGAGAAAAATAGAGGAACAGTCTTTGCTAATTTTTTTCTGGCTTAGTTGAGCTAACCCTGCGTTGTAGGTGTACTAACTTGCTTCACCCACAACACATCAGGAATTGCCTGGGGAGGTGGATCTGGAAAGAAATGTTTACAACATACTCTAATGGAGACTAATACCAATTACTGGCTACCTCTTCTCTCAAGGCTCAGCCTAATGTCACTATTTAACCCTAAACTTGCATTTAGATTCAGATGAAAACTTTCAACCTTTTTTTTATTTTTTTCTGGCTTTCCCTTCTTCCCATTTTTGCAATCCTATATAGTATACCAGTTGCAGCACTAATTTAAATAATTTGTCACCTTTTCATAAAACTTCTCCAGGTTATCAGGAAAAATAAAGCTGTCAAAGCTGGACATAATTAAAATTTGCAAAATTAATGGGCTGCAAAATGGTAGAGGGTTTGCAGTAGGCAGTCCAGATGATCAGGTCAACAGGAGATATTATTAAAAAGATCATGATGAATGGTGAGAGCTAAACACTACCATGCTGAAAAGTGTATTTATTCAGAAATTAAGTGCTACTACAGTAGACTTTAGTACATTAAATACACATACTTCTGCATTTCAAGACATCTTATTGCTATCAGTATTGCAATAGAAAGATCCACTGCTTGCATGTAGTGACATGAAGTGGTGTTAAATGCTGATAATAGAAACATGGACTACAGCTGGCTATCAAACCTATCAATAGCTATTCTCATGCATCATAAAGTAAAAATTCTAGAGTCTTTTATCTAAAATTTCATTAAAGGAAATAGCATGTCACCATTAGAAAAATGTTAGAGGGCTGTTTCCTGATAGATGGTCAACTACCTTGAAAAACAGTTTCTTCCTACCAGGAAAAACAGTTACCACTGAAGAAAAGCAAAGTAAGAGCATTATAAGAGGGTTGGTCCCCCAAAAGAGGCAGGCATAGTAGCCAGCATGATGCTACTACAGAAGTACTTTTTGATGTGCTTGTTAAACCAGAAAAAGTAAATCTTAAGAGGGAGTCTGCCATATGCCTCTTCTGCATAAAGGCTTGACCTCTGAGGTCTGTTAGCTATCACTTACTAGTACATTTAAAATTAAAATTTAAAAATTTTATCCTATTTTATCTTCTTTTGCACTAGACATATGAGCATCTATCAGAGAAAAACTATCTGCAAATTGCGCATTATAAATTTTAAATTAATTTACTCAGACTTTTTTCATGCCACTTCTTTGAATTTTCTTTTATCAAGTTCTAGAGAAAATAAGTTTACCATCTGGACTGTCTGCAGAAATAGGAAGTTTCTAACTATTAGCAAAAGTAAGATTTAATGTACTAAGTGACAAAGACTAGTACATGGAAAGCTCTTATGAAGCTCATGTTCAGCAAGAAAACAAGTTGTTCTGGCTTGTCTGATTATTTTTTAAACCAAATAAATGAATCCACCTCAGCAATCTCAAACTGACTCCTTGCTAAGGTTATCTTAAACAATAATCACAACAAAGAAATTAATTTCTGATGGGAAGGGAACAGAAAAAATGTAACTCGCTTCATATTTAGAACCTTATAGCAAGTCTTTTCAAAGGCTCATATCAATACTAATTTTAGATAGTCTTCTCACTCTCTTTTCTCTTTCTTTGTTTCCTCACCTCACAAAGATGAAAAATGACACTGATACATTTAACATTACTGTAAAAGAGCTGTATATAACACTGTTATATCTGTGTTATAATATATGACAAACAGAATGCACTATAAATATAGAGTACAAAATATTTGAGCCAGTTCAGTGTTGTATTTGAAATGGAATAAGAACTGGTGGTATAATTTGCTAGCTCTGAGATTATTAATAATCAATTTATTTGTTTATTTCTTGTTTTAGATTTCTCAAAACTCAAGGGCCTGATCCTGTCAATTTTTGCAGGAATAAATGGAAAATACATAGTTGTTTACTTTGTTTCAGATGTGGTAAACACTGAAATTCCCAAATTCTATGTCTTGAAATTCTTTGACTTTTACAACAGCTTTTCCCTACCATGTGAGAGTTTTGGCCTTTCCCAATTAAAGTAACCTGCTCAGTTAAATTGCAGGGGGATTTTATTTGCTCATTTTAGATTTTCAAAATAAAATATTTTGGAAAATAAAGTTTTAATATTTTCTCTTGTACTTTTCATTGCATGAGACTGAATAGGTGCGTGAAATGAGAACATTATCGAGGCTTATATATGTATTTACTCATGATACATATCCCTAAAAAATCCCCAAATGTCTATTATTGCTTCTCTCTTATTAAAAAACTTCCCTTCATAGTCCACTTTGATCTGCACTTTTCCCTCCAAACCCTTAAACTGCCACATCACCAGTTCTGATTAGATCCAGTGTAATGATCTATACTATGCCCAACAAAATGCTTCCTCTTTTGAGCCCTTATAATTGTGCTAACTTTATAATCTTTAGGTTGGAATGAAATACTCTTAAAAAAACAAAAACAAAACCAAAATCTCAACATTTCTTGGATCAGAAAAGCCTTGCTAAACATACTAAAATAAGAAAAATAAATTGTTTGATAAATATAATTGTTAATAAAGGAAACAAATACTGCTCTACTTACAGAACTAATCTTCAATATTTACAAATATAAAAGAGAAAATTTAACTGCATATGTGACAAATTAGCTTGTGACTATGAGTCATTTATCCTTTCTCTCCAGAGACTCATTTTGTCAGGGTATGCCCATTGGGGCTGCACAGTACAGCAACACATTTACCTTAAATAACGGAGTCACTTTCCAGTCAGACATTAACTATTTAGAACTACTCCAGATATGTATTTGGAAATGGTTTTAGACATATTCTATCACTGTATAATAAAGTTTAGGCATCCTTTAATATATATTATAGATTTTTATATATTAATATATATTGTATGTGTATAAATACATGCATCTCTATCTCTCTATATTGATATAACACTTATACTGTCCTTGGAGAACAATTGGTTGGTGAAGAACTCTAAAACTGACAAGATGTCAGATATGTTTAGGGGTTTTCTGAGCTCTGAAATGGTCACTCTTCAATACAGAGCCTGGGTACACTTGAAATTTGATCAAGTTTGAGGGTTACCTGTCTTGGTCTTATGAGGCTGCATTATTGCACTGAAAAAAAATCAAGGCACTAAAAGATTGTAAAAGCAAAACTACTTTGTAAAAAACCAAAAATACACAAATCCCCTTGTTTTTAAGAAACTGATTTATTATAATTGCTTCACTAGAAATTTGCTAACCATCCTTACTCTGAATTTTTCAGCTAATGCAATCCAAATTAAAATAAACTGTGTTTTTAAGAAACCGTTCATGCTTCTTGACAAAAAACATTAACAAATGCATGCACAAAGAACTACAGTTATATATAAGTTAATAATATAAGTTAATATAGAAAACTGCCTTTACAACAATGAAAAAAACTGTTTTAATCAGGACAAATTCCTCTATTTTTATATGAAAAATACAGGAAAATTACACACTTACTATGAAACATTTACATTTAAATTAATGCTACATAAGACTAGAAGATGTAAGTGGAAATAGATTACAATAAAACAGTGAGCAACCACGATATTTCTCTAGTACCATACATAAGTAAAATCAACAATATACTGCAAAACCTTTTAATTTTGTTCAAGTATCATTTTTAGTGACAATTTTATAAAATCTTATCAACCTTCCTAAATTTATGACAAGTTAGGTTTACTGGAAATCCTAGTACCATAGCATTTCTGGGTTTATTCACACTCTTTCATGAGAAAGGTATGGTACAGTTTGTAAATTTTGCTGTCTTGACTTGGCACAGTGTCCCTTCTACCTTTTCAACCGGTTTCCACCCTGGTACTGGAACAAGGGTAGGCTTTATAGGAGGACCACTCTTCATTGGTCTAACTAAACAACTTACTTCATAGAATTATTGAATAATTTAGGTTGGAAAAGACCTTTGAGATCATTGAATTAAACCATTAACTTAACACTGACAATTCTATCACTAGCAATGTCTCTGTGTGCCACATCTACATGTCTTTGAAATACTTCCAGGGGTGGGGATTTGGCCACTTCCCTGAAAAAACTGTTCCAATGCTTAACAGACTTTTCTGTTAAGAAATTTATCTTAATATACAATCTAAACCTCCCCTGGCAAAACTTGAGACAATTTCTTCTTGTCCCATTTTTTGTCACTTGGAAGAAAAGGCCGACCCCACTTTGTTACATACTCCAAGTTGGTTATGAAGAACAATAAGGTCTCTCTCTCCCTGAGCTTTCTTTTAAGCTAAACAACCCCAGTTCCCTGAGCTGCTCCTCATAAGACTTGTGCTCCAGACCTTTCACCACCTCTTTAGCCCTTCACATTATTAATGTTTAGGAAATTTACTTAATTTTGAGCAGAGAATATTATTAACTGTAATGTTTTAAACTATGACTTCAATAATCAAAATTAAGGGCATTTCTATCTAAGAGATACTAAAAGGCTTTAAAATACATTGTTCACAGTAATTACTAATAGTGCCTGAATTTTTGGTGTGTGGGTTTGTTTTTTTTAAAAAAAAACAGATTCTTCATATTTCATATATGAAAGAGAGCATTATAATACTATAAAACTCTGTAAATAATAAATTAAAATAAAATAACTACAGACAGTTAATACAAGCCATCTGCGTCAAACAACAAGCAACGTTAATGGTCATATTTTACAATAACACATGAAACTGTAAAAAAATTCAGCACTCCTTCAACAATCTTTTAGGGCTGCACAATAATTGTCATACTACTTATATTAGAAAGCAATGAAATGTTACTTGACAATTTTACTGAGATAGCACTTTTAGGAAGTTAATATTCTAATGTCATTGAGGATAGGCATAACACTAACATTAACAAAGATCATAGTGTCTCTGTGAGAAGAAGTAGGCATATTCATATTGAACAGAATTATATGACAGAATTTGGATTCATTAGAAATACTCAGATAATTGGGTAACAGCTGATGCTGGATGTACAGAACTCAAGGCATCTTACATGAGTTCCTCCTGGGCAAGCTGGACCTGGAACCAATTTTGAAAAGTGTAGAAAGTACTCCTATGTTTTGTGTATCTTCATTTGCAACTTTGACAATAATTCATGTTGCTGTCAGTTTCTTAGGGAAACACATTTTCATCTTTTCAGAGCCCCATTGATCACTGAATACACATCTGAATCAGAGCAGACATTACTGATAGTAGCAAATCTGGTCTAAGAATAACAGGAAAAAACTAAATCTTTCTATTTTATATCAAGATCTGATTAGAAATTCCTTTCTTCTTTCCTTTCATCTATTTGCTTGTGTGACCAGAAACAAAAATCGTCCTTTGGCTCGTAATATACTTCTGATTTAAATAGTAGCATTATAAGACAAGATGCATAAGTTTTCACCACTGTCTTGTATGCATCCTTGTGCATGCATTTGCAAGCATTTTAGTTGCATTTTGACCTCCACTGCAGGACTTTTTATTGATTTATCAGTGTTGGTGTCTGTTTTTTTCATTTGTGTTGCAATTCATTTAGAACTCGGACATACACAAGTAGGTCATATTAGTCCCTCCAACATTCACCACTTTGCCTTCAAAAAAAGTTATTTCATCCAAAATTAGGCTGCCTGTTCACCAAAGTTCTTTTGAAGTTCTTCACAATATCCTTGAGAGCTGATTAACCCAAATATGCTTAGCTGTTTTTGTTGCTAATTAAACCACCTCATTCTTCACCTTTGACAAGTTATTAAGAAGGAAATTCAACTATGCAAACCTGGTTTTGTACAAACCTAAGTTTGTACTTACCACTTTTATGTTCTTGAAATTAATAATTTATATTCAGTTTTCTTGCTTTCTTCTGCCAGGCAATGGATGGTTATTCTGGATATATTTTAATTATATCAGAATTTAATATTTTCTCTCCCACTTCATATTACTGCAAAATATAATACATTGCAGCCTTAACAAAAATAAACAAAGACATGACAGAAGGACAGTTCATGTTTGATGAAAAGTTTTCTTTTGTTTTCTATTTTTATAAGAAGAATTTTTAAAAATGCAGCTATGATCATATATCACCCTGATAACAGTAAAAAAAAGAAACAACAATCTTTAAAGTGACATAAAATTTTAAAAGAAATTTTAAAAATTGCAAAATAAATTACCTGGATAAACAGGGATGGCACTTTCATATTAGGAATGGTAATTCATTACTGTGAAATAACAAGTTGGCTGGAGACTAGGTCTTCAGTGATGATCTTTATTTCTCAATTGCTCTTCATCATATCTTATATTCTTACATCACCAAAAGTATATATTTTTAAAACTACCTTTTCTTGGTGGTGAAACCATTCAACTCATGTCTCAATAAGCAAACATCCGCACTGAAGAAGATAATGAGTAAGCAATACTTAGAAAAATGATGAAGATAATAAGTAAGAAGTTATTAAGTAAGAAGAAGAAGAAAATAAGTAAGCAATATTTAGATTAATAATACAAGAAGTAAAGAAATTATCAGACAGTTATTTAGCTAGTTGTGGAATAATCTCTACAACCAATGAACAAAGTATATTACTCGATACAAAATTTATAAACATTAAATATAACTGTCTTAATTTTTTTGTCAAATTTGTTGTATTCATTCATTTCACTTCAAATTTGATTATTGCTTGCTTCATGAAGTCCTTAAGTATGTTAGCCCCAATATGGCTGACAAATAGATGATTTTTACATCAATAAAATATAAGTTTCTTTTTAATTTTTAGCACTACAACGAACATGTACGGTCTTAATGAGAAGGGTTTTGAAAAAAAATTGAGGTGTAAAGCCATATTAGAAATGTCCTTTTTAAGATGTATTAATGTATTATCTAAGTAAAATATTAATGCAGTAAATATTTCAGATCTGATGTCATATGAATTTTGAAGATAATTCTTAGTGAAATCTTTATGTATTTAAAATGTGTATATAGGTAATTTGAAATTATATATTTATATATATATATATACACACACACATATATATATATATATATATATATATATATATATATAAAAGCAGAAACTTGTATGTCCATGAATTCAACCTTAGATACTTGTAGGCTTCTTTCTGTGACTTTGTGGTTAACTAGTTTTAAAATAGAGCAAAAAGCTTGTAGGTCACCTTCCAGTTTATTTTTGGCGTTTGGCATATTTTTGCTGTTGTATTCCTTTTTCCACTACCTTTTTCTGACAAACTATAGGTCATGTTAGACAATCTTTGGCCTATAACTTATGGCAGTGTCAACTGGGTGGTAATAACAATAATTAGACTTTTTCAATATGAACAGGGATGTCCAGCATAAATAGGGTCAAAATGAACATCAAGATACATGCACAACATCAGAAACATAATCTGTAGATCAAATCTTAAATAAATCACTATAAACAAACATTTTTCTAGAGGCTTTATTGTGTTTTGCTTGTTTATTTGTTTGGGGAGTTGTGTGGGTGTTTGTTGTCAGGGGGTTTTTTGTTTCATGTAGTTGGGGTTTTTTTGTTGTTTGTTTGTTTATGGAGTTTTGGGATTTTGTTTGTTTATTTGGGTTTTTGTTGTTTTATTGATTCTTTTTCTTGTGGTATTCATGTGGCAAAGTTGACTTTAGTTAATAAATACTGATATCTGAGAAGCGCCTAGAACATCAGAATTATAAATGGTGTTCAGGGGCATTCAGTCAAATGCAGATGTCTAAATCATAGATTCTTACATTAGGACAGATGTAGCCCACATTTTTATTCTTCAGTTTGATTAACTTGCTATGTCGAAATTCAGACTTCTTTTGTCTCTTGACCTCATCTTACAAATTTATGCATTCAACCCTTTTTTCACACTCACCTCTGGTTGGACATTCTACTGCATCCTGATTTAATACTCATTTAGAGTCATACAAATGATCATTATTTTAGCAAGCTTTGGTACTACATGGTTTAACATGAAGTGTTTACTTTCTGTCAGGGAAGACCATAGTATTCTTACCTATAATTTCTACTAAACTGAGCTGATTGAAAACTGCACTTTTTTAAATTTTTTTTTGTTCATGAACATTCTGGCCTGTTAACCTGTGAAATTTTCACCTAGATACTATTTAGTTTGATGACCTTTAACTGTATTTCTGTCAAATTTTCATGTGAACCCATAGATGTCTTATTTTTATCATAGATATACTATATGTCTATATCTATAGGTCAGCAGATACCTGTCATAAAACCCTTCCTGAATTGCAATACACAGAGATTTTATTATTAAATAGTTAATGCCTTTTCTGGTAGCATCAGCTTTTTCCTTTTTTTTTTTTTCTTTTTCTTTTCTCCTACAAGACAATGCATTTGTGCATGAAATTTCAAATACTTAATTTCTAATACTAAAAGCTGCTTTTGGTTGGCTGATTTTTGACAGTCAGCCCTGCCTAGTTTTAAACCTTCAATAGGGGTATTTTGTGGTTTAGGAAAGGCACCCCCTACTCTAGTTGTCCTGCTGACATGCTCCAAAAAAGGCAGAGATCACAGTCTGAGATAAGAAGAATTTACCTGAAAAAGCAAAGAGATAAGAAAATGAACAGTACAAGGAGGGAGTAATTCACATGCAAAATGCTCACCAAGCCTGACTGAGCCAGATGCAGCCACACCATCCTGCTGCTACCCCTGGCTTGGAACTGGCAACACGCTCCCCTGATGGGAAGGAACCCCATTTTCTTGGAAGAGAATGTCTTTTCCTCACATCCAATGTGAAGTGGCCTACAAAATCTTTCAAACCCTAGCCATGTGCCCTCCTGGCTACTGCAGAAATTTATCCTGTCCCAGCCAGAATCAGAAGAGTATAATACATTTATTATGGTCTACGTGATTTAATGCACTATTATTTTCCAGAGTTTCCCAGAGTGCTAGTTCAGTTGTCCAAAGCTGTCCAAAAGTTTCCTTCTGAAGCTTGTTTAAAATAGCTCCATTCTAAGTTGTACTCAGGACATCTTACCCTAGCACATTTCTTAAACACCTTAAATATTCGCTACCTATGCCTTATCATTTTCATATCCTGTCAAACCACCTCTATACCACTGGGAAAAAAAAAATACTCTACATTTACTCTATTACCTCCTTTCTTATTGTTTTGCAAACTAATTTTGTCTGTTTTTCCAATCTTATGTGTTGGGTTGATGTGAGGAAAGATGTTTTTACTACTCGACAAAATGAACGGCCTCCATCTCTCTTTGGGTGATACTGTAAAATCTTGTGCTTCTGTACAGGTTTTTTAACAGAGGAAAAATTACTATCCACAGCACAGTACTAATACTGTAATAGCTGCTGTGACATAGAATCCTCTTTTATGCAGGAAGTTAATGAGCGCTATTATTTTATTCTGTAAGCAAGACAACAAAAAGGCACAGAAATAAACAAGATAAGGAATGAGAAAAAAAGAATTCCAAAGTGAGATAACTGAATTCATGCTAAGTAATGTTGTCTGAGCTCATTCAAGTGAGTTCTGCTGATAATTGCAGCAGGGGTGGCAATCAAATTGGAAGCTGGATACTAGGTGGATTCTTGTGAGATCGTGGTACTCCATGTCCTGATCTCAGCTGTCCAAAATATTTAAAAGACTCTCAAATAAAATTGACCTGCTCAAAAGTAATGCTGTGACAAAGGACAAAACCAAATTTGTTGTGAGGACAGATAAAATACATAAGTATGGGGGTTTACAACACTTCTGTTTCAGTGGTTCTCACTACCAAGATTCAAAGGATATAATTTACTTATTTATTTATTTATTTGTTGTTCTTGAAACTTCAGTGCCTTAATCATTACTGCAAGTCTAAGTTCATTTCAGTATTTTCAAACAATGAAAGTTGAAACATGCATCCTCTGCCTGGGGAAATCCCAAATATGTAGACTGTTGGAGGCTAGGATGCAATATAAGAAGAAATATTGGTTGTAAAATACCTGCTGCTTGTATTCCTTTGCAAATAATCTTCAACAAATCTTGGAAGAATAAAAGTACTAGGTTAAAGGGAAGGCTTTTTGATATATTGTATTATCATTTTGAAGGATTGTTATTCTTCAAATTTCTTAAGAATCCTTTATCATCTGCAATAATTTAATCTAAATTCTAAAATCATAGAACATTTTCACTTTAAATTCTGTATTTTGAAATTGAATTTTTCATTCACACACTGTATTATTTTTACATACTCTTGATATATTTGCTGTTTTCTAGATTAAATAGAACCTACATAAAAGAAGCAACAATATCAAATAACACACTTTCATATTTCTACTTTAGACATAAAAAATGTTTTCATTATTTAAATGTTTATGCTGTCATAAATATAAATTATTTATCAGACTTTTACTAAGAATTTTTCAATTGTTTATTTATTTTCATTCTAATCAGATTTATTATCAATAAATCAGCAGGTATTGAGGAATGTATGAAGAAGCAACCTGTAAATGTGAATGGAAATAACTACCTTATTCCTTCTCTTCACCTATCACTGTATTTTGAGGGCAGTAGCAGAGATATCTTGGACTGTCCAGGAAGAATAAGAAAGTGTACTTTGATAGTAATATAATATTTCAAAATGGGTATGCTGCTTTTTTCAATTTGACTACATTTGAATTAATTTCAGACTATCTCCCCAGTGAGTACTTTAGCCTTCACTCTGACTTTCCATGAAAACTCATTTTTCCAGTGATATTTTTACTTTGAATATTACATTTGGTTCACTTCTCTTTCAATTTAATTCAGCTGAGAGTGAAGAGACACTAGATGTCAATGCGAATGAGAACATGGGTTTTTTAAAATTTGTTATTTTTTATCCTGCTGTCCTATGGAAAAAAGAGTAAATTTCTGCTTCCTTACATGGAATTCAGGCCCCTTAGGGTGCCTAAAAAAAGCATTTGACACCAAGTCATTTAGGTAACTGAATTGTTCTCCTGACTCTTCACTAACTTAGATGAAGACATCCACCTTGTAAACCTTTGAAGATGTGTCTGTACATATATACAGAAACAGGAAAATCCTAACAGGCAAAAACAAACAGAGTAACACCATAAAGTTCCTTAGTTTAGTTCACTGCAAAATCAATCAGCCAAAAGACACAACTAATTAACATATTTCCTTACTGATTCATTATATAGTTTCTCTCTTTGTGAATCTTTGTAACAAAATGTATGGTGTACAGAACTTTTTTTTTTTAGAAAAACCTAACCCCCAACAATTTCTGTCATCCTTTTGCACAAACACTGCATTTACACGTGGGTGGAATCCATGGTTAAGATGCCATAAGTCCTGGGTTCCAGTAGGAGCACATTGAGCGTGTCCTGCCCTCAAAGGAATTGTGATTTCTGCAGCTCCCTTCACTTCTTTTCCTTTGACCATCTTCCTCAGAGTATCAAAATTGTAACATGTCCAGAGAAGGGCAACAAAGCTTCTCATAAACTTTGGTTTCCTGTGGAAAGGTAAAAATGGTGTCAGTGGAAATCTTCATTTCTCATAGAATCAGGATATGGTCTTGAGGAATCATGAAGTGGATTATATCCCAGACAAGTCCTGTTCTCTTATAGAGTTATAAAATAAATTATGCTTTGGATTCAAATCTTACCCTTAAAAATGTACAGAGAAAAATATTTTTTTAAATGCAAATCTCAGAATGACTGCTACTGCCTAACCAAATTTAGATGACTTTTACTTGTTTTTTCAAAAAATGAGGTTAAATATAATACACCATCAAAAGTAAACAATAGATTTAATCATATATTAAGTCTAAACTGTTATAATTTTTCTTTGTCTGATTATGAATGAGAATGGATATCCATATGATTCTCAGTCCATAAAATCAAATTATATGCAGTTACAGACATGCCAAATAACTGAGTGGCAACATTGAATCAAATATGGCACATGTCCAAAGTTCTGGAATTTGCTAGTGAGCCAGTGGTTATCAAATAGAACATCTGATAGAGCGGTGTTACATACATTACATGTACAAATGGGATAGTGAATCACACAAAGAAAGTCAGAAAATTGTGTGTTTGTTGTGGTATTCTTTCCAACTCTCTTTGGGTCTTCTCTAGTACTAGCCACTTCTATATTTAAATTCTCCTTCTCTTATAGAATACTACCATCCTGTGGGGAATCACATCAGTGATGAGTAAATTTATGTATTTCCTAGCTTCATATCTGTATCTTCCCATGCTATACCTGATTAATATAAAAGAGGGGAAGAAAGAAAGACAATTAAAAGATAAAGAATTTTTTAAAAATGTAGTAGGCTGGGAGAAAAGAATTTAGACCTAAAGGGGAGCTACAGTGAAAAAAATACAGAAATAAATTCCAGAAACTAGGAAAAAAGAGGACTTAACAGGCATAAAATAGAAAAAACCCCATAAGGATCATATTTAAATTAATATATTATGTCATCTATAGATCAATGGCTAAAAAAGAGAAATAGTATCTCACTTATTTAAATTGTGTTCACCAATATGTACCAGATGTAGATGGTACGTTTTCTGCTACAGTGACAGAATAAAGGCTATAAATGAAAACATAAAAATTCACTCTGCCAAACAAAAGGTACTGTGGAGTAGGGCAATTGAAGGTACTTTTATATGAAATGGCCACTACCTTATTTACTGGCTACCACAGAACAATTGTATTGATTTTTTGGACACCTTTTACTTCTCTATGAATTAGCTACATCCTTGCAGTTTTCTATTCTTTGGGTCTGTGGATTGACTTGTGAGTGAAAACCAGTGATGTGTGATGTTAGTGCTAGAGATTTCACATCTTGGTATTAGAAGAAAATACTTTGTTTGATGTATCTGAAATATGACCCATGTCGGATGATCCATGGTTCTGCAACTTTAATAGGCTTCAATATAATTACAAATCCCAGATGAGAAGGAGATCTCCCATGCAGAACTCCATGCCCTTTTCTTTAGGCTGTTTCTGACACTCGCCCTAGTTCATATAGATCAGTTTAAGTACCCTACAACAAATTATAGTGTGTAACATGGCTGGTACTCATGTTATACACATACATAAAAGACTGAGCTAAGAATGGGAAAACAATATAAATAGATATACATGGATTTAGTAGGGTTACTCTGGGTGTATAGAACCACAGATCTTCCATTTCCTGCCCACAAGACTAGCAAACCCACTGCAAAAGCCACAACCTTTTTCCCACTCCTTAACTACACATATCAAGGTCAGGAACAGCAGAAAGAAAAGAAGCTGAAGAACATACATCATCCCTGCTAAAATCCTGTTTATTTTCTTGACTTGTTCTGTGCTCTCACACTGGAGTTGCAAACTCCAGTCTAATGTGGATAACTTGACTTCAAAAGAAACACAAACTACATAAATTACCATAAGGAGTTCAGGGTATTGGAGTGAAGTGAAGGACAATTGCTCTTTAGAGCCCAAAGATGCTCATCTCTTCAATAAACAATGAAAAGATGTTGCAGAGATGATTCCAAAAAGCCATGTCAGTTCCACCTCTCTGATTTCTGTTTTTATTAACATTAGTGGATTTTTTTTGTTTGGCTTTTTCCATTAGATTTTCTGAAACAAACAAACAAGCAAAACTCAAACAAAGCAAGAGAAACCAAAACTATGAAGGGTTTCTTTTATTCCTGTGAGCTGAAGTAGAAGAGAGGTTCTGGGTGGCAGTTTATGGAATGAAATTGGTGCTTATTCAGCAAAAAATTTCTCTAACCTTCTACAAGATTTGGAAAATACTTTGTAAACATTATTAGGCAAAAAAGCAATGAATCTCAAGATCATTTTTAGAGGATTTTTTAAACACTTCAGCACATGAAAATATAGCCACTAATGTACTTAAATGCCATAAAGTCCTAGAAGATAAAATAAAAGGCTCCTTCCTTCCTTCCTTCCTTCCTTCCTTCCTTCCTTCCTTCCTTCCTTCCTTCCTTCCTTCCTTCCTTCCTTCTCTTTTTCTCTTCCCCTTTTCCCCTTTTTCTTTTCCCCTTTCCTCTATTCTTTCCTCCCTTCCATCTTTTCCTTCCTTCTTTTCTTGTAATAAAGAGTAAAACTTTAAAAATAAATGCTTCTTTAGAACATAAATCAATGTAGTCCCATAAATTAACGATGTTCAGTGTAAACACACACATAAATTCATACGTGAGGATGTATTTTCTATTACAAGGAGTTTGAGTTCAAAAAAAAAAGATAAAGATTATAGAAAAAAGAGTTACAACGTAGTAATAGCAAGTCAGAATATATGAGGGAAAGAAAAGATAAGTGAGTACAACAGTAATATTGCACAATATATAATTTCCTTTATCATTAACTTTTTCCTCCAAGAAAATACTTTTTCAAATTTTGACTTAAATTTATGGGTGAAATAATTAAAACTATTTCTTCCTATGTAAGTAAAGTCCTACAGCCAGAAAGGACCTGAAAATATCTTTAGGAACGCTGAACTTCAGCTAACATCAAATCAGTCCAAGTACAATTAATGGAAAAGTTCCCTTGAGAATATTTTAAAAACAAATATGTGAACATGATGCAATACATCAAATTATAGATGTCTCCAGAGGGAGTTTGTTGGGTAGAAGGAATCAGTGTGTCTTAGACATGGTTCAGGTACAAAAATTTAAAGAGAAGGCTGAGGTTAAGATGTATATATACATTTCATCACTTATGAAGATATATATATGTGCACACACATGCACACACACATTATACACCTTTGTAACAGGTAGTTAAGACTAATCTAATTTTAGACAAGCTAGACCAAATAGCTTTGGTTCCCTTCATTGTGAATGGTCATAAAGAATATTCTGAGCCTTTGGCCAAATCATGACACCTAAGGAGATCCCATTTTCTTTTTGTCTAAAATCTTTTCAATGCGTTGGTCAATTCCCAACAGTTAAGAGAGAGGCAGTAATCTCAGTATTTCTCTTATTCCTCTGAATTTCATTTAGTCAAATTCCCAGCTGGACTGGGAAAAACTGCATATGTTCCCACTGACAAAAAGGCAGAATGAGAACAAAATCATCTGCTCTGCTTGGCAGTTAATTTCTCGCCAGTGTTTTCATCTGTACTGATTTACTTCAACCAGCATTAGGACTGAACTATTTACAATGGTGACTGTATTTTGTCCAGCCAGAAGCAATAATTATATCACAATTATAATACCTCAAAGAGTATCACATTAAAACCAAGCATGTTAATGTCCTGAAAATGTATTTTCAGTACTAGCATGACTAGTATGGAGGTGCAGACCAGTACAGACCTGCAGACAAGAATAGAACATGAGTCTCTCAAGCTAGATCTATCCTACTAAACAAAGGAGAGTGAAAGTAAAATGTGCACTGCACTCTCATCATTCCTGTTGTACACCCAGCATTCCTGTCACTTGTTAACTTGCTCCCTACACCAGTTCAACAGCTACCTTTGCCTTAAAATATGTGTAGGCTTTATTCAGTGGATAGTTTGCTTCACCTCCAAAGACAGTTGTGATAAGGCAGCGCTACTTCTCGCTTTCTCAAATGTATGTTTTTCTATCTCTTATATGCTCTCATGTCCCAGCAAGATGCAAGCAGTGGATACTTTCAGGTTCATGATAAAAAAAATATTATAACACCCTTGGTGGGTTGCCACACCATGACACCATTTTGCCTGACAGTGAAGTGAGGAAACTCTACTAAACAATATCATATTATACAGGTATAGAGGCTCTGCACAGAATCTAGCAGAGATCCAGAACTGGGTGCTGTGCCATACAGATGAAATCAAGAAGGAGCTGAAATCTTTCTGAATGAATTCCAGTGGACATTGCTAGTTGATCTTTTGGCTGAAGACTGGTTCTTTACACTTGAAGCAGTGTACCTATGAAGTTGCTCTCTTTTACCATATTCTCTCCTATTGAGGATAGAGGGTATGCACAGAAGAAATATATCTGTTCTTGTGATTTTCATTCTATTGGTAAAGGATCATATCTGTTTCTTCACCTACTAGGAAGCTATTCAGAAAAACTCTGATTTCATTCAGTAATTGCACCACTAGTTACAGTTCTTGGTCTTCTCTTATGTATGTAGAAACTTGGAGTTAGTCCAGAAGTTTCTCAAGGACAATGAGAAGCTCTTCCAGCTGGGCAGCTGAAAGGAGGCAGGAGCTGAAGCCAAGCTCTCATCCTGCTTTTCCTTTCCCTGTTATTGGAGAAAGGACGAACACTATTAACCACCAGTGTCCTAATGTGCCTTCATGGAGCTTTCTTTTGTGTGTGTGTTTGTGTGTGTGTGTTGGTGAACGTAGAATGTAAATGCATTACAACTTTTATATACCTAAAGATCATATAAAATTTGTTCCATGATTCTATAATTTGAGAAACAGTTATTTATTTCAAATTTAACCCTTTGCCGTTTACATCTATTTTTGACAAAAATATGAGAGGGACACCATCTGTTCCCTCTCTCTCTTTCCTCCCCATAAAGAAACAAAATTTTGTGAATTTTTTATTGAGTGTATGAAGCCAAGAAGACAGGTTTTGAAAACATAGAAAAGACAGAGTAGTTTAGACCAGATAACTCCAGGACAGTTATGCTGAAGATATTTAGTTTAATGCAGAAATGAAACATGGTGCAAACAGACATACTTTCCAGACTGAAGATAGAATTCCTGACTGAATTGTTACACTTCTTCACCTGCAAAGGCTCAGTTGCTTTTCAGCTTGTATTTTTTAGAATAAAAAGTATGATGGTACATACTATCCTATGCCATTGCCAGGTCATGGCACAGGAACTTGGTTGTCATGGAGCAAGACCAGCTGAGTGTGTAGTCATATTTGCTGTTTTCCATGAGACCCACAACAGTCATTCTAGACCACATGGCATAGGATTGTGTCCAGATGGTTCTTGAATATCTCCAGTGAAGAAGACTCCAGAACCTCTCTGGACAATCTGTGCCAATGACCCACACTCTGATAAAGTTCTCTCTCATAAAAATGTATTTTATTAATTTTAAAAAGGTAGCTTAACATGAAATTTTGGTTAGTAATTCTGTGTAAGTGTAATGTTGATCCTCTAACTCATCTAGGCTAGTATTAAGCCAGAATGAGTAGGTCTTTTCCTCTATTTATTTGATGACTGGAAGAAGCACTGATATTGTTTTATTTTGAAGACTGATGAAGCAATTCTTGCAAATAAACTATAGTAAAAATAAAGACTGTTTTAGGTGCTCTTTTGATAGCGAGAGCATTTTCAGAATACTTACTCCTGTCTTGTTTTTTTTGCCTAGTATTAATATTGTCTATTACTGAGTGGAAAGATACTTGGTTTAACTTTGTTTAAAGAATCATAAGCTTACTTTTGCAATACTACTCATTTTTTACTTGTTTTTTTTTTTTTTTGACTAAAGCAACAAAGCTTATTTTGTTTTTATATTTATTATTACATGAACAAATGCACAGAATTTCCCTCCAAACTATTCTAAACTCTGGACATCTTTGCCTTAGATTAGAAAACCAAAAAAACAAAAATGGCTGGGGATGATTGAACATACAGACATTTTAGATTATTTCTTCTGCACAAAAGAATTCAGTTCATAAATTCAAAATATCTCAATTTCTCCAATATCTCTACCAAATATCTATCTCAATTCTTTTAAAATACTATCATTCTATAAATCTACATTAATTTCTCTGGTTTTGGTTGAACCATACAATTTCAAATAATATGACACTGTTAGCCTAAAAAACGTTGTCTGGAATGATTACATTTTATGCATGATTTTCTACTCAAAGTGAGCATCAGTGAAAAATGTTGAGGATCATTCTGGGCACAAATATGAATCAGTATGAAAATCAATGTGTATTTACTGAACTGAAACAAGAATTTTTATTGGTTTACTGTTTATACTACTCCTATGTAGAAATTTCATCACAGTTCTTAATGCAAAATATTTTTTTTCCTGTGGAAAAAAGCAGTACTCAAGGGCTATTGCTATTTATATACTTTCATTAAAAAAGGAAATGAGTAGAAATTCTTCTAATTGAAATGCTAATAGGAAGAAAAAAACCCTTTCATTTTCCATGAAAGGAAAGTAATTTCTGCTTATAGTGAGTATCTGTATGAAACATTACATTTCACTTCAAAAAGTGTTTTTTTTAAATTTTATTTTAAATTTAATAAATCCTTATTTGACTCTCTTAGTAATCACTATGGCCTTCAGAGATAGTGTCAACTGTCATGAAGGCCTGTTACTTCTTTGCATGTCTTCAGAAAAGCTTGCATGTGTCGTGTGAAACATAATATTGGTTGGAATTAACATCACTAAGAACAGTGAAAAATTACATTCTTACAGACTGAACAGTTGACAGACAGTAGAAAAAATGGTCAAAGATATATGGGCAATACAATTTATGACCTGAATCAAAGCTGAAGTAATTTTGGAGTCTTGCCATAGACTTTAAAAGGTTTCGGAAGAAGCCTTTATTAAAAGTTTAAGAATTCATTTTTAATCCAAACTCAAATTTGTTTTTAAATGTCAAGCAAGAAAATCAAACTGTGCATTCTTTAATGGCATGTACAGAGGATATATCTGAGTTTTTAAGGTAATTAAATTCTGAATATTGTTTTTATTCATGCCAACATGCCAAATCCTCTTTATCAGATATCTACCTAAATTCCTTAGCGTAGACAAATTATCTTCATAGACATAAAAGTATGCCAAAGAGCTGAGAAAAACCATGTTCTCCTAGAAATAGCATCTGGATGCCAGAACAAATACCTTAAATATTAGTATTTCACATCTATGTTTAGGTAACTCAGTAGACACTCATGTTTCACTTGTACAAAGCAGTCATTTTGACAAACAAAATAAAATCTAAAAACCTCACAAAACCAGAAACAGAAGATTCTCATTTTCCATTTTAAATTCTGAGAAGACAATGTATTTTCCAAAATGTTAAGATCCAGTTATTAAAATTATTAGAAAGATGTCTCTGCCTGACTTAAGGAGCAAATGAGACCATATGCTGAAGTGAATAGTATTGATTTTATTTAACAGTAAATGTGAGAGAGAGTGAGGGTTAGAAATAAATAGAAAAAGAGGTGTTGGGCTGGAGAGAAAGAGAGTGATAGAGACAGATTAAATGGAACATATCACCATTCTGTAGATGTTGATAGCAGCCTATTGATCCTCTTCTGGTCTTCCAGGTGGTGAGGGTTCTTCAAAACATAGGGTTCTGTGGATTAATATATTTGGGCCAGGTGGGGTACCTCCCCTGAGGGGGGAAAGTTTGACAAAGTCTCTTGCAGCAGACTCTGGACCTGTTGCATCTTTTTGAATCATATGCAGTGCTCTGCTGCAAGGCCTGAGCAATGAGTGTGGGGAGCACTTTGGGGGTCTTTGATGCATGATGGCATACCCTCATGTGCCCTCATGTGAATGTCCCATGGTGTGACCATCCTGTGATGTGGGATTTGCAATTGAGCCAGTTTGGGTAAGGGAGGGTGGATGTGCACCCCTTTTGACCAGAGGTAATGCCACACACCCAAAACCTCTCCTCTTCCCCTCTATTGTGAGGTGAGTGTTGCAATCTTGGCCTCAGTAGATAAGCCTTTGAATTATAACCTCCCCCACCCCAAGCCCCTCCAGTGGTGATTTTCAGGACAGATGCTGGGTTTGGTTTTCTTTTTTTGCCACACTCTTCTCCCTCATCCTTGTTTACCTGCCATAGTGGGCAAAAGTCCTTAAAAATGTTCAAGCCATTAACATTAATTTTTCAGTCTCTGACATTAAAACAGAATGACTCAACATAGAGGAAACATGAAAGCTTCTGGGCTGCATTCATGCAGACAGTTTTCTGTGCAGAAGATATATCTTGAAACTTGTCCTAGGGCACTAGAAGAGAAAGACATGAATTCTGTCCAGTCAGCAAAAGCCTGAAATTTAGAAAACTAAGATTGGTCCTAATATGTTTAAAGGTGTCAGGGGAGCAGAGGAAAAAGCTGGTGAGGTTTGAGATGTGAAGTAAAGCAGTCAAAGACATAACTGTTGAGAGAGATCAGCACACCAGATCATAATAGTTACTCTTCGAGAGATGTAACATGGACAGGAAGAAATTTTGCTGTAAATGTGTAGGAAGCTTGGACAGTTCTCATTAAAAAAATGGTTTTCTCTTAAGGAAGTAATATGTTTTTTAATTTAGAAAGTTTGAGGGGAAAAAAAAACAAACAAAAAACCAAGAACAACAACAAAAAAAGCCAAGACAGTCTGAAGGATGGGTAAATCCTGAAGTTAGCAATGTCCTTCTTGATGCAACTCAGGTCAATGAGCAGGGCATCAACCCATGTTGGAAAGCTACCAATTCTGAGATAAAGTGAGAGTTTACTCTTCCTGAAGGTCATGGTTCATGATGTTTAACATAACTGTTTCCTGAAGTGAAAATAAAATTGTCTGAGTCACATAGAAAAAACAACAGACTGTTGGTTTTATTCCCTCCAGTTTGGTTTTATTGTACATTGGACTCATCAAAATTTATAATGTTCATCTGTTCATACTTTCTAAACTAAAAATAATTTATGTTTGAGAGCTGTATGGATTCTTCTATAGTGTAGAAAGTCACATCAAAGATTTTTTTTTTTTTAAATCTGTATTTTAAAAAATATTTCATCCATGGTCAAGGTTAAGGTAAAACTTGGGATAGAAACATCAGTAAAAGGATTAAAAAAGTAGATCTAAAGAAGTGGAAATTTAACAAATTTTCCCAATTCAAGTGATGTTCAGCAGTTACAGTTCAGCAATAAAATGAAAACCACAAGTCTTAACAATTATAGCTTTATGATTCTGCAGGCAGAACTCACCTGTATCTCATCACTTCATCAATGAAGATAGCAGGGGGGACAGTGCAAAACATTTCCATAAAGTCTCAATAAACAGCAATTATGACCCTCCCCTCACTTACCTAGGCTATTATCATAAAAAGGCTATCAGGTTGGTCACATATGATTTCCCTTTGCTAAATCCATGCTGACTCCTCCAAATCACTTTCTTGTCTTTCGTGTGTCTGGAAATGGTTTACAGGATTACTTGTGCCATCACTTTCCCATAGTTAAGCTGATGATGTCAGTCCTGCGGTTCCCTAGTTGCTCCTCTTTTTATTTCTTGTAGAGAAATGTGCTATTTACCATCTTCCAGTTTTCAGGAATCAATCCTGACCTCCACATTTTTTCAAATATTAGCAGAAGTGTCCCCACAAAAAGATTGGTCAGTTTCTTCCGCATGTGTTGGTGTGCATTCTAAAGATCTGTAAACTTCCCTACAGTTTGGGTAAAAGTTCCATTACCTGATCTTCTTCCACCTTTAAATTTTCTTACTTTTTATTTTGCTTCAAGGAGAAATAAGTCTTTCTAGCTCCAATTTGTCCTTGAGACTCAAGGATCTAGAACTGTGGGGGGCAGGTCTACCAATAAAGTGACTTGAAGAAGACATTGAGCAATTCAGTTTTTTTAGTGTCTTTGTCACTGGGTTGTCTGTCCAGTTCAGCAGCTGGTATTTATCTTTGTTCTCTTTTTTCTGGATTTGTACCCATAGAAATTCCTCTTTTTGTTCTTCAAATTCTTCAACAGTCAAAACTGCACATAGGTTTTACAAAGCACATCCCTTAACACTTGGACACTTTCCAAAAATAAAAATATAGGTACATATACATTATGTATAGAGAGAGCCTCTAACTCTTCCAAACTTTTCCAGTGGTAAACTTAAAAATGTAACTAATTATATGAATGACTGTCCTTTTAACAAATTGCCAATCTCTTACTGTGTGCATATATATATTTTTATATATATATATTTAAATATATACAATACATGTATATTGTTGCCACATTTCCATGTTTCCAAGACTCATTTTGTAGATAATTTTTGTCTATTAGACACTGATGGTATCTGAATATATCAAGTATTTTCATTGAAGGTATTTACTCAGAAGTCTAGCTTGCGTTTTCAATCTGGTGGTGATTCTAGATATTGGAGTGATCACTTTTTTTAAACTTGAGTCTTACTACAGTTACAACTACTTGGCAAATGAATTATTATTTTAGAATCTTACACACAGAAGATCACTTTAAATTGTCCAATAAACTGAGCTAATGTAAGCCTTTACGTATATACATACATACTTGAATTCAAGCCATAAGACCAAAAGAGTTTATTAAAAAGAAATGGCAAATGCCACCAACACTGCATGAAATTGTGGACATGATTCTTACATCATGAGGGAACTTCTTTGTGAAAGAAGCAGGCTTGGTCAGATCTATGTCCCTTTGTGCCTTTACAAAACAATCCTGAGGATTTTCTGATGGATTAAAGGGATTTCTAGATGACTGTGAGGTAATCCTATAAGACTAAATCACAGGTAACATTGTCCTACAGGATTTGTGGATGACTAAAATATTATACTGTGAGACCTGTAATGATTCTTTCAAAAGCACAAGTCTGACTGAACAGCTATTGAGATGAGTACAGGTTGTAGGACATGCAGGAGAATACATAGGTCGTAATGCACTAATGTTTATAACACCATGTTTTATTACTCAAGAGTAATTCATTCTGTATTAAAGTCCAGTGTTAAGCATTTAACCTGTTCAGAAAAATGTCTCTTTTTCTGCTGTTACAATTAAAGTAAGGCAATTTTATAGATAATACATGGAGCATAAGGTAATATTCTAAATGCCAGTTGAGACATTGCTTTCCATCTTCTGTTCAAATTTCAATTTATCGTGATTTACAGAATTTAATTAATTAATTATAATGAAATATATGTTTAGGTTTTGTTAGACATATATAGATTCAGTGTTAGGTAGTGATCAAAAAATAAATTTTAAGGAAACTCTGAATTACTTGAACATTAATTTAAATTGAGGCATCATCAATAACCAAAACTAGTTTACATATATGTAATAAAAGGTCTACAATACAGTACAAAACAGCTATGGTTGGGGCTGTTATAGACATAACAAGGGTGTTGATTTGAAATAATAAATACACCACTTTTTAAATTTGTTGACATATCTCTACAATCCCCCACAACAGGGAATTTCATTTAGGATGAAATTTTCTCCGGTGTTGAGGAACTTGCTTCTTCATCACCAAAAAAGACAATTAAAAACTTTCTATGTAGATTTTATGCCTTTCTTTTTATTTTCTTTTTTTCCTTCATTTATATATTGTTCCTTCATCTTTGACTATGCTGCAGCTTTGCATGAAACTTGCTGGTTCTTCTGCAAAAATAAATTGTTTGTTACTCAAGACTCTTTCAATGGGAACCCTCAAAACTTTGTTTTGTTAAAATAGGGAATTTACATAGGTATAACTTTGGCAGTGGGTTTGTATTGGAAGGGAATGCTTTCTCTTGGTGTCTGTATTGATTATGTTTGTCAGGAGTCTTTCAGGTCACAACAGCCATTGTATGTATTACAGTGTTACTAACTTTAAGACTCCACACTGTTTATCAATTTCTTCCTCTGTGATAAAATTTTCTCCTTTTTTTCAAAGTTTCTTGGACTGTTATATACAGCAGGACCTGTTGTCCAGGTCTTCATAGTTATCTTAACCTAGGATCAAATGAGGAGCCTTAACAAAGCCATAATTTTTCATATGCACTTCAGTATTTGTGCAGCTAATGGTCTACTTGTAATACAGGTGCATCTATGCCTGCTCTCACAACTAATCAAAACTGATTTAGCTTCTGGTTATAGCTACTAATTTTTACTGTTACTTACAGATATTTCTGTTTGCAGTTGATTGTCCAGTTTCTTCAATCTTTTTCAGGATTTTATTTTTGTATAACTTCTTACATCACAGATTGTTATCCAGTTTTCTCTTGCCTGACATATTTTTCATAGGAATTTGTCTGATGTTCTCTGCTTTTTCTTTCAAGGAGTTGAAATTTCACTTTGTTTTTCTGGTCACACAAATTTATAATTTCTCAAATCTATAATTTATGATATTCCAAGGACACTGTACCTTTCGTCATGATATTACTAACTACTCTATGAGATTCATTGTTCCCATGCTTCATGTATCAGCTGTTGCTGGGGTTTTCACATTCAGTTATGAGAGAACTTGTTTGGATTTTTTTTCTTTTTTATTTGCTTTGTTATTTTGTTGGAAGCTTTGGGCGTTTTTTCCTTGTCAAGGATGAGATATAAAGAAATAGTAGTTTTCATCCATATAAGTGGATGAAATATGCAGCAAATTTACAATAACATTGTATAGTAACAAGTTTTCAAGCCTCATTGACCATGATTCACCTACTTGTGCCTTGTATAAAAATTTGTATGTAAGCAAAATGAAGAACGAACAAAGGCAAAATCTTCACTAAATTAGCAAACATGTTTGTTATACATTAAGATCTGAAACTCCAAAGAACTTAAAAGAATTATACTCTGCAAAGTTTTAGAAAGTGTGCTAGGTTGTTTGACCTCCTACTATGAAATGTATGAGTTTCCTCCAATATCTTTCACAATTAAACAAGATAAATGAAACAATTTTTTGTTTTTTGTTTTTTCTTTGCAAACACAAAGTAGAAGGCTCAAAAAGACCACAGTTGGGCAGATCTCTGCTTTAATAAAAAGAGAGAGAGACTAAGACACACATTTTTAAAACACTGGATATTAATTGGTATGAAAGTAATGTCAAAAGAATAGTAGAGGAAAATACTTAAATATCTTTATTGCTGCACCTAAATGTATTTATATGCTGCACAGAGAATGATTGAAGCATTTTGAAGATTATCCACACCAAAAGACACAATTACAATTTTACAGATCTTTCTTCTGTATTCCAAACACATTCAGAGGTAGTGAAAGCAAAAGAGTTACACAATGCCATCAGAATGGTAACTTTAAGAAATATGATTGTCAGCATTTTAAGCCCCTTACTTCTCCTGAAGCTAGTCTGAATTTTGAAGAAATCACTGTCGTTTTGAAACCTGCCAAAGGCTGTTATTGTCTAGAAAAAGCAGTATTATTCCCATTTTTTTAGAGCTGTCCTGGTAATTTAGCCAATATAGGCATAAAACTGGTAATTGTTAGGAAATCTCTTTTTTTTTTTTTTTTTTTTTTTTTTTTTTTCCCCGTGTATTCAGGTTCTTTCAAGTTTTCTTGAGGCAATGGACTAAAGAAAAATAATTTTTTCCATGGTGTATTGTCTAATTGTGAATATAAAATTTTGAACAAATCTCACATTTTCTAATCTAATAAAGCTCTGTTTCAGCACAGACAGTTTATACTGGAGAAGGAAGAGGGCTCCTCATTCTTGTCCTCTGCACTTAAATAACACATCTATTCTGAGTTGTTTAAAAGTTAGGCATCTAACTTTTTCAGGCTTGTCACCTTTTGTCATAGTCAAGAGAAAGTCAGGCATAACATGAGAACAATTCATCTCACCCCAAAACAGGCACCCAAGACATATCAGCTGGAAGTGCTTGGCAGTGTTATTTCTTCTACCATAACTATAAACTTGGCTTACTAGTGTAGACATCCAACTTCCAAATACCTGCAGTTAGCTAAGATATATTCCACTTAGAATGCTATATTACCTGGAAAACATATAAGTTTTCACTGCTGGAAGACATAATTTATCTGCACAGAACATCTGGTTCTTTCTTTGATAAGTGAGTCTCAGTAACCAAAGGCACAATGGTAAATCTCTGCATGATGTGAAGATGGTCTAAAACAAATAATTCACTCATAAACTTGGACCGTCATATTCACAATATGAATCTCAAGGAATTTTAACATCAAAATCAAAACATGGAATGAGAAATGAATCTAGCAGAATGGTTGTGAGTTATTTGCTTGTCCACTGCATATCTTGAAAACACCTGTATTCTATGATGCTCACAGTTCACATGTATTTATTTCCAGAAGCTGTACCTACAAGTTCTCAGGGCCTAAAGTACTAATCCACTAAGTGGATTTTTGCTTATAACTTACTTAATGATTTGACATATTTTTGAGGTTTTTTACCCCTTTTCATCTTGAATATTTTACTAGTTAGATTATATGTTTGTCTTTTATAACCTGCTCCTCCTCTGGCCTCCTGCTTCAGAGTCTAGTGCTTCCTATTTCATTAGTCTGTCTTTTCCCCTTCTTTATTGGATTGGATATATAAGTACAGATATACTTCTGCCAAGGTCCTTCTAGACACATTCTGCCTTCCATTCTGCCTACACTTTGTCTAAGACCAACTGCTTATTATATAAGTCAGTTCTGTGTTTATGGGTACAAGAGATAAATGGAACTACTTGAGGAATTCCAGCAAAGGGTCATGATATCGATTAAGGGACTGAAGTACCTGTCATGTGAGGAATGGCTGAGAGAGATAGGACTGTTCAGGCTGGAGAAGAAAATGCTCACAGAATTCCATGTGAACATTTTTTTTTTTTTTTCCTGTGAAAACGGTCAAACAGTTGAGCAGATTGCCAAAGTAGTTGTCTATGCCCTTGGGGATAGTCAAACCTTGAATGGATGTGGTTCTGGGCTACCTGCTCCAGTTGCTCTTGCTCCGAGTTTAGGTACTGAACTAGATATCTCCAGAGTTGCCTTCCAACTTCATCTGTTCTGTGGTTCTCCAATTAGATTAGAAATATAATTAGAGACATCTGTCCAAGTTCTTCTTGTAAAATTCACTCTTTTACTGTTAGGCATGCAAATACCTTATCTAAACTCTATGCGTTCCTATTGAAGTCCGGTAAGTCCAGAAGTCCACTAGCTAGCTCCGTACTAAAAACAGTGTTGATTGTCCTTTTTATATGCCCGTTCACTCATGCATACAAATCTAGGCCTGAATGCAGGCACTTTGCTTTGAAGAACAGACTCCTGAAGTTCTGACATACAGACTGTCAATTAACATCAGTTTCACTGGATTGGAGAACATTTAGCTTTGTCGTTATACGCACTGCAGGCGCTTTCCTCCTTCATACACCATGAGCTCAACATTCCTGTTCCTGGATTCTGTGAGTTATGTTTACTGATCTTCTGTCCTCATCATGGAAAATTATTAGAAGGTGATCAATTGTCAAAGTAAGCCCAGGGCAAAAGAGTGGATCACTGAGGTCACACCAGCAGGTTCTCTGAACAGTACTAGTAGGATGAAACATTCCTCTGAGAAAACATCTGCAGGTTCAAGTACCTTTGCACCCAGAAATAGATTGCTCCATAGGATACATCTATCAATGTCTTACATCCTTCTTCACAGCGTGTTTTTTACACATTATGAGCAGTTGCAAAAAAATGGTAGAAAGAGACTCTCAGTTTGTCCTGCTGCAGCAAAAGTTTCAGGCAAGTACAAAGACAAAATTTCTCTGTTGGTGCTGTACAGAAAATGATAGAGAAACTTTCATCTGTGGTGCTACCTTTTATGATAATAGAATTATTGCCTTGACAGAAATAATTGCCAATCTGTCTTAAAGGAGATTTCTTCTTGTTGTCTTTATCACAAGTCAACAATTACTCGTAAATTTTTATCCAGATTTTTTCAAGCGCATGAAGTCCTGATTTTGCTAAAGCTTCCTTCTCACATCTCTTATACAAGTGAAAAATTTTACTTGTGTTCTCATTGTACAAAACTTAAAGTTGTGAAATTTGAGATTATTATAGAAATATGATGAAAGTCTGAAGAACTGCAATGAGCCATTTATTCTCCCTTGAGTAGAAACACCAATTACTTAGGAAGCAGCAGTACATTTTGAATGTATTGATTCATAATTTTGAAATTATGAATATAATTTCTAGCTGGAGACTCCTAAGATCTCCTTCTTCCTCTATCTACCAGCTATACGTCAAACTCAAGGGAAACTGGTCCAGCTGGTTTATCAAATGAAGTCGAGCCACAGAAGTTGCTGTGAGTGGTTATGTTGTTTATCTGATTAAATTTTTTACTTTCAGACTGATAGGCTGTAGCTTGATGAATTACTGCTTCACAGATAGAATCCTTTAAAAAATAAAAATGATGAAATGATATTGCTTAGTCACCAGTAATTGAGTGTCACTAGTTGCATTAATAAAATAGGAACATTTCCCATCAGTATTCACATAAAGAATTAACTATTAAAAAGCATGTTATTAAGACTTTAGATAGACTGACATACCAATTTAGAAAAAAACCCCAAAAACTAGTAATAACTGTACTGAATGTAACTGTCTAACCCAAATAAACAACATTGCCAGTATTTGTGATAAGTATAGAGGGATATATACTGTAAATAAAAATGTTATTAATTCTGTTCTTAGCAGCAGTAATGTTGGATAATAAAATTAATAATAAATATTTTTAAAAATATAAACAGGCAAAATAAATATTTGTGTTCCTTCATACCAGCTTGTTGTTCCGTACTTGTGGAAGTGAGAACGGACCAGTTCTCAGAATTTTAGTAATCAACATCTATATCATTTCTCTATTTAATAAAATACTGGAATAACATGTTCAGGGTTTTTTATAATATCGAAATAAATGATGTATTTTTTTTTCTTTTGTTATTGTATGTATTGTGAGCAAACTCAATGCAGTCTCCCTTTTAATACATGTATATATGCATATGTATTAATAAATAACTCCAACAGAGATTCTTAACACGAAAGGATGATTATTTTCCCCATGTATTAAAATTAAAAGCAGTCCCTGTTTAAAATTTCTGTAGCAAATAATTAAAGGTAGTAAATATGTCCAATTATTAAAGCTTACTAGGTACAAAAAATATTAATGACTTGTATAAATATAAATTTATTACAAGAGGACAGCTTACAATAACAAGTGTACTTTTGGTGGTTTTCATAAGAAACTTATAAATTTAGCAATTAAGAATTATTTAATGAGTTTATATAATTGTTCATAACTTATCTGAAATGTCTGCCCAATAATGTAATGTAATGGGAATGCATGAAAAATTATTGAAAAATATTGAAAAATATTTCAACACAATGTAAAATTCTTCATTTTTCTAGCTGATCATCTCCCCAAAAATTTTTGAATATCTGAAGCAAGTCAGGAAGAAAACAAGCAAGTACCTCTTTCTGTTTTCTGTTACCATTTTTCCTGATCTGATTTCCCACTAAATAATGCTACGCAGATGGGTTAAAAATTACAGCCATAACAAGGGAATAATACAGACTTTGTAATATTTACAGCTTTATCAAGAGGATTTTTTTTAAGATTCTTGTTAATCTGAGTGATTTTTAATATCTGCAGAACTACTTCACCATTCTCCAAACCTGCCAATAAGCAATTGGTTTTAGACCAGAAGTCATTATTAATTAACTAATACTTGGAATCCAATTTCAAGCTTGTACTACTCCTAGGAGCAGAGGACAGAGCTGGTGGCTACTGCTACTATCAAGCACTGAAACTATTTTCCTTTTTTTGCTGTTTATTTGATTGAGCTTTGCTTTTTTTTTTGTTTGCTTGAGAAAGTTCAACAAAGGGCCACAGAGTTGACTAAGGGACTGCACATGACTTGTTGGTAGAGTAGTTTTGACAAAGTACAGTCCTCTTCAAGAAAGTCAAGATCTAAGTCGGATATTTAAACTGAGTTTTATTTAAAGGGATTTTGCTACATTAGTCCATCTTTATTATTCCTTAGTTCCTGCTGACATTTGTCAGAACATCTGTAGACTCAACTATTGTTATATTCATATTCATATTCAGTAATTATTCTGAATATGCATAGAGACTTATTATTATGAATAGGCATAGAGACTTTAAGATTTTTTAAGAAAGCTTGATCCCAATAAATCAAAAAATCCATAAATGTGATTAGTATATTTTCTGTACTGTTACCTAGCTCATTAATATCTGTGGAGATAAAAGTGAAGAAAATATTTTTTCAAGATTTCCTGCACAGAAGAACTCAGCCAACACTCATACTCCATGCACCCTTTACCCTTCAAAATAGTACCTATTATGTTCTTTTTCATGTGCTTTGTTATGAGTATTTGCAACTTTTTCATCACAGAAATTCAATCATTACTGTTTCTTGCTTGCAACTGTCCTGTTGGCCCTCCAATAGTTTGCTCCATGCAATGGCTTGGTCACTGTTACTCTTGAGCTATTTAGCTTAGACTGTCTTTTGTGCCTGCTCTGTATCTCTAATTAGGGACTGTTTTAAAAGTATAAATGTATCCAGAGACAAAGATATTGGCATATGGTTTGATTAGTGTAAAATAAATAAATAATTTACTTTTAAAAATGAAGGAACATGATTGCTATGATTTTCTCTTAGGAGTAAAATGATTCATGCATCATCTTCTTGCTTTTGCAAGTCTGAAATGCACTCCTAATTCATTATATTTCAAAGACTATTTAGGCATTCTGTAGACCTCGAAAAGAAGCATATAGGAAGCTGTACTGTAGGTGTGATTCATTATCTTGATGTTTTTAGTTCCTTGTTTAAAAAAAGCCTGCGCTGTCATTCTTCATTAGTCTGAGTGTGTTTTTTCAGCACAGAAATCAATACCCTCCTGAGGATTTTATCAAAATGTGGATACAGATCCACATCTGGCCTCAGATTCACATAAAAAAACTTTCTGATAAACAGACAACTTTGACAACAAGGAGCAAAATCAGACTTGGAACCAGGGCCCCTAAACCAAATACCTGACCATCTTCATAAATAACTGCAAATGAAAGATGGGGTATGAGAATATGAAAAACTAACTGAAAGCAAAATCACATGGTAGAAGTTCCGATTATGTAATGGTTTAACCCTATCCAGCAACTAAATACCACACAGTCACTTGCTCACTCTAATCACAGCGGGATGGGGAAGAGAATCAGGAGAGTAGATGTGACAAAACTCACGGATTATGAGTTTAGTAGGTAAAGCAAAACCCACACATGCAAGCAACACAAAAAAAAAAAAAATTCAGTCACCTCCTTCTATCATCTCCAAGAAAGCCATCTCCAAGAAAGAAGTGCTCCATTACAAGTAGTGGTGATTTAGGAAGTGAAATGCCACTGCTAAAAATTTTCCTGTCTTCTTCATTCAGCTTTTATTGCTAAGCATAACACCGCAGGGTATGGGTTACGATTTTGGTCAGCTGGGGTCAGCAGTCCCAGCTGTGTTCCCTCACCACTCCTTGTGTACTCCCAGCCTCTGCACTATTGAGGTGTTATGAGAAGTGGAAAAGGCTTTAAGTCTACATGAGCAGTGCTTAGCAGCATTGCTCTCACCCTATGTCTCAAACAAAGCATTATACCAGCTACGGTGAAAAAATTTATCTTTATCCCAGTCAAAACCAGGACAAATTCCCATCCTGAGACTATACTGTCTACATCACGCTCTGATACCACACTTTCTAAAACAATTTCAACACAGATATTATTCCCTTAGTCTGTGTATCGCCTGTGTAAAATATCCATAAAATGCCCACAAAAATTCCCCAAATATCTAAGAAAAAATCCACAGATTTCATTTAGTCCATGACTTTTGGGCTCCACCTGTTACAATGAATACAGTATAGGAGAGGTGGTGTTTGTGTGAAGTTATGAGGCACCAAAGACAGCTCAGGCAGTGTCTCTGCTATGTAAGAGGTTTTCTCCACTGGTTTTTGTGGTTCCTGATATAGCAATTCCTGGAACATACAACTCAAGTCATGGTTTACAACAATTTAAACCTATATCCATCACAATCTCCACGCAGGTCACTTTGGATTAGGTTTAGTATCATAGTGAACTCCGGTTATGCCTGATCTTACCACTATCACCAAGACTGACATTTCACAACCTTTCAGAAAATTACATTACATTATAGCTATTATTGAGGCACATTTGAACAACAACAACAAAAAAATTGGTTTAAGTGTCTTATTTAGAACTACAAAGTAAAGTCCCTAAAGGATGCATAAAGGCATAAAATCATTCAACCAATTTATGAGGAAATGATAGAGAAAAACAACAGGGTAGCTGCAAGCAACTAACTAACTAAATAAATGAACAAATAGAGGATAAATATTGTAATTCTAATTTACCAGGTCTAGGAAAACTTTAGCAGATGAATTAGTATTCCTCCATCCTATGTAATATTCTTAAAAGTAAATATAGTACGGTGATGATTTCACACACTCAAATGTGTTTTCATAGATTGAAATCAATATTTATTCTTGTTAAACCCATACTAAATTTTCAAATGCTTTATATGGAAGAATAAAAATTCTAGATGATAGCTTATTTATAGTTAAAGACAAGAACTATTAGTACCTCTGAAATGAAAATCATGGGTTTGTTCAGCCCTTGTGGGAAAATTTAGTATAAAGATTACCACATCCCTACAAAAATTAATGAGAATTTTCCCAGAGGGTATAATATACTATAGTAGGATGCTATTCTATAAACAGCATTTGTTTATATAGACTTATATAAGAAATATAGTGCCATCACAAGGCAGCACTATTATTTTATCAGCACGACTCCTGTGATCCAGAGGACATTTTGATGTCCTGTTAAACAGAGTGTGAATATGACAAAGTGAAAACAGAAAACACCTTAGTTTAAGGAAATTTTAACATTACCAAAACAAGTCTTTCCAGTAAATACTGAAGTTACAGTTCAGAATACTACTAGAACACTGTCAGCTAGTTCTTATTGATCATGAACTGAAAGGTAAACTTTTAATTCAGACTGCTTTATTAAGTTCTTAACGTCCTTAGTAGCAGAACCAGGAAAACTGTTACACTAAAATTGCCCCTAAGACAGAGTCTTTATTTTGGAAATAATGGCAAAAATTCATTGCTTCTTCATGAAAGACATACTCATATACTCATATGGGTGCACACACATATACAAACTCATATACACACACAGAGATTATATATGCATTGGGATAATAAAGAGTTCATCTTTAAAAAAACATGTTGAAATTCTAGAGAAGTGATCATTTTAGTTATATTGGAAGCAACGGCTTCCTTCCTCTAATAAACATAAAGATAGAATTCCTGCTTTTGCAGCCTGTAAGACTAAATTGTACAGTTTATGAGATAGCAGCCTTACTAAACCAACAAGATATAATAGCAGTGAAATGTGGTTTGCTATGCTTATGTACAAAGAGGCGAGGTTACACCTATACCACCCTAAAGTTCTTAACTGTATAAATATTGTTAGTGTATTTTTAGCTTACACTGCTTGTCTCTTTGCAAAGTATTCTACATGTTAATGATAAGTATAAAGCCAGAGCATTATGAAATGTGAATGCTTGAATCACACTGATAAACATTTTAAAACCATTATGGCATAGCACTGAATGTCAGGATGGGACCTATTTCCAAACAGAACAAATAGCTAAGGGAAAACCAACAATTTTAACTATATTTTTATGGCAGTAAATCCATCTGTTGTTCATTCTTCACAGACTTAATAACTAAATAAGTATATATTTCAATCATTTCTGCCATGATGACCGTTAACATGATTGCACAAGCCTGATACGTGTTGCACAACACCCATGCTGACAGTTTGTGTTTCCAAGAACTGTTTTCTTTGAAGATTTCAGTGTTGGTAGTTTTACCTCTTGCAGTGAAGGAACTATACTCTCACACTCAAACCACAATATAAGAGATTAGTATGCCTCAAGATTAGCAGTAATTATGACAGGAATTCCTTTTAGAATTGAAAGGTTTGTTTATAAAGAAAGAAGTTCGCAAATGGCCCTTTTGAAAGGATCTCTAATGAAGGATGAAAAGTGGTGTACTCATCCTATCAGGAGAAAACATATGGATGGGGGGAAAGAGCCAATTTGAAAACTGTGTTTCCCTGATCAATATTTGTTCACAGTGAAATATAGTAAATTCAGCTAGGGCTATGAGTAGAAATTGTTTTCCAGTAGCAGCAATTAGAAATGCACTTTCTGGACCAGTGCTTGCAAGTGCTGTCAATAAGCTTTGATACCATAAACTGAAAGTTTTCATCATTCTACATTTCTGTCAAATCCTGCATTCCTTATGAATTCCATAGCTAACTCCTTTTGACAAAGACCTAATTCACAGTTTTCTTTTTCACCCTTAGGCATTTCTCCCACTGTTAATGCAAAAAAGGACCTACATAAACTGCCACATTTGTTACAGTAGATTCCTCACACTTCTGCACACATGAACACTGGCAAATGTACAGTGAAGGAAACAGTTCAGAAAAGAAATACAACTCTTTTGTCTCTGTAAAGACAAAAAAACCCTCACAGAATTAGCTTACTTTTCAAAGTTTCATTGACTTTGCATTCTATTAACAATGACTTCAAAAATAAATACATAAACACTTTCTCCCTCTGTGAACAAAGCATAAACACTTCAGAATGAGATTGACTTAATTACCCTGCAAAGTCCTTACTCTTCAGACAAGCCATTAATGTATTTAATGTGAAGGCAATGTTTCAGTTCCCTTCATAGAAGAGAGACTGAATAAATGTCACTCTGCATGCTTAGACTCCATAGCTGTAATGATTTTACAAAATGTAACCAACAAAAGGGGCATTCCCTTTACCTTTCCCTTCCCTTTCATCTGCTGCTAACTGCGTACTTTGTGCCAAAAGATGCTTCAACTCATTAAAGATGCAAAAATGTATAAAAAAATTCCTCCATTATTTTTCTAACACTTTTCAAGGTCCAAACTACTTCAAAATATTTATCCTAAATAAAAAAAAAAAAGGTTGCCACTTTTAATTTTCATTTGAAACACTATGAAATTTTTCACTATGACAGTGGTGAGACAATGGAACAGGTTGCCCAGAGAAATTGTTCGTATCTCATCCCTGGAATTGTTCGTGGCCACGATGGATGGGGCTTTGAGCAACCCGTTCTACTGGGATATGTCCCTTCTCATGGCAGAGGGTTTGGAACTAGGTGATCTTTGTGATCCCTTCCAACCCAAACCGTTCTACAATTCCATGATTCAAATAAAACTTTGAAAAGAGAATGCAGACATGAAATTATATTTTCTCTCAAAAAATGTTGAAGGGCTCTGAAAGGCTGAGGTCAATATGGACAGTTTTCACATTCCTACTAGGATATAATAATGTTTAATTTCTCATTGAGGCAAAGGTGTTATATTTCTCCTAGGCTATTTGGAATACAATTTCAAAAACTTTCTTTTTTCCTTCTAAACCTTAATGCCAAAATAATTACTGCATGAATTGAATTTGCTTTTATAATTAACAGAATGCAAGGGCATAAAGGAATAAAATAGTTTTGTGTAACTTAATGTTTCAGACAAAGCTCCACAATTGTATTTCAAGTATCTGTCCCATACAATGTCATTATGTCCTCAACATGACCCAATCTCTGAAGTTCCTTTAAAGTAGAAGCTGGGAATTTTCAGAGGTATTGACAAAAATAACTAATGTTATTTGGGTAGATTCTTCCTATTAACTGGTACAATGCATTCTGGATTTTGTAAGAGAAGTGTGTTGATAGCAAACTGATGTTTTAGCTGTTGTTAAGAAGTGTTTATATTAAGTCAAGGACTTCTTAGCTTGTCATGCCCTACCAGTGAGAAGGCTGGAGTGGCAGGGAGGCAGCCAGGACAGCTGACCCCACAAGTGGCCAAAGTGATATTCCATACAGTATGGCATCATGTTCAGTGTATAAAGCTGGGGGGAAAGTCAGAAGGCAGACTGCGACACATTCTTAAAATTTTCAGACAACGTTTAATTTCTATCAAAATGCTTAGAAAGGCACTTTTAAAGTAAAGTTGCATAAAATTAAATCTTTTTTGTTCCTAGTGAGTGTAGCAGCCCTCCCTCCCCTGCCACCCCACCCACGAAAGAATAGAGTAAAATTTCCATCAGAATTTTCTCTTCCTTTATGATATTCAAATTGTACTGAAATGTGCAATGTGAGAGCAATATATATTGCTTACACAGTATATGTTTACTTCTTCCAGTAGCAAAATGATATTTGAAAAACAATTTTCAATAGATAAATTTTTATGTCTGTACATACATACATATACTGGCACTAGGGGTTGTGGGGGGGGGGGAGGAAGAAATCACCTTGGATACAAAGTAACCTTCAAAACATAATTCTTTACAGGCACATAAGGACAGAGTTGTTTTTAAATGACAATGTGAGCTCAGAGGCCTAACCTGCATACATCTAGTGAATAAATCAATCTGTCTTATTCTAGTAAGTTAATATCTGTGTTGATTATCTCCTGCTAGGAATTATTTTTATAAATACAACTTTGTATAAATTATTTGTATAAATACAACTTTGACCAAGTTGTATTTAGAGAGGTCACAGCAGCAAATAATTCATTTTAATTGGTAAAAGAATTTTATCCAACAACTGGTGTCTTCTCTTGCCAGCTGAACTATCTGCTCAACAGACAAGACATACTTTCATATATGTGTATGTGCACTAAGTTTCAAATGCTTACAAAATAAACATCTATCAACAAGTATCAAAACCATAACTTCCTCTCCAACTGGTCTCTTTCTATTCCCTTCCAAATTTTCATTGCAGCTATGTAAACAAAACACAAGCTGCTTAATAAATGGGACTTATAATTTTAAGTAATTGAATGTCTTCTTAATAGGATATACAGGTGAACATAATATGTGATTTTATTTTAGATAATTGTGGTAAAGAACATAATCTATGCATCATGGAAAACTATCCCCAGTCATGCTGCTTAGTTGAGAAATAATGTTAAAGGCAAACTGCAGTCAGGTTTTTAAGGGTCACACAAAAGATTTTTTTTTTCTTTTTCCAGAAGTTTGAAAAGACCCTGTGCATATTTTCCAAAGCACACAGAAGAACACAGTGCAGATCTCAGGACTAAGAACAGATGGAAAAGGCTGTAACTAGCACAGTCCGTTAATAAGTCTTTAAGCCATGTGCTGCACAGTGCTAAATCTATCCATGAAGGAATGCAGAACTGCTGAGGAAATTTGGCAGAGACTTTCAGGTAGCAATGAAATGGAGAATTCCTTGTTGCCCTCCAACTTCACACCATTGCTTTATTATCAAAGGAAGGAAAAATTTCATTTGTTTCCACATTTACTCTTTTGCATCACATTTTATCTGCATCTGAAAGTTTGAACAGACTTAGAAACAGACTTTGATAACAAAACACAAGGCATTTGTATCAAAGTGTAACAGCTCATTATCTGTGCCTTCATGAGGTATCTTGCTGCTGGCCCAGATGGAGCTGATGGCTAAATATAAACAACCTCAGAGAATTAATTAATAAAGTACAAAACAAGCCTTTTAAAAGGGCACGTCGTGTACAGCAGATCCAGCTTTCTTTATAATTTAAAATGTTGTCTGTTTGAGTATATGTAATACGATACAATGTCATCTAACACAGAGCTGACCGCAGCTTCTCAAGCTTCAGTTAATTACACACATTAAGTCATTTTTTTTTAACAACAATTAAAAAGAAGAGCAGATAGTGTTCAACAACATGAAATTTTTAATTTGATCTTCCTTCCCTCCATCAGGGAAAATTGTCTTTTCTCCACTTTCATCTAGACAGACTATTTTCTTCCCAGTAATATCTGCCTCTGGGCTCTGGCCAGTCCAGCACTGACTGATACAAGTAGTGAGGATAGAGCAGAACAAGATCTTACAGAGATGGGGCTCATAATTATCTGTCACACAGATTCTCAAGAAAAATGATTGGCTAGGCTCAACTGATGAAGCCATTGCATCTTTTGCTACAACTCTTAACTGTGACCATGAACTTTTGCTACTTATAAAAAAAAGATTTGTAACTTTTGAAAAAACCACTTGGGTCTAACTTAAATATTTATAGTTGTTTGATCATATTCTAGAACAAAAACTACAAAAAAAAACACAAAACAAACAAAACAAAACAAAAAAACCCCCACCAAAATGAAACTCACCTACTGCACTTTTGATATAGAATCACTCACCTTCCATATAAAAAGATAATTAGATTTTTGAAAATAAATTGTTTTGCTGTCCTTCTTCACTTATTTACAAACTGTCGTAGACTTACAAAGAATTTTATTGCATCTTTTCTGTAGCATAAACTTTCATAAATTTATGAAGGGCATAGATTTTATTTTACATGCAAAATGCCTAGAACTACTTTGTCACCTTGACCAGATCAGAACCTTCAATAGCACTGCTCTGTTTTTTTGCACTACACAGACTTTGATAACATGTATGTTGAGAGAGACTTTCAGAAAAAAATGGAAACACGATTAAGACTTTTCAATAAATGCATTTTTAGTGCATTGTCATAACAAAATCAATGGACTTTAAGAACATCCTGCTACTCTCTGGGAACAAGTAATCCATCAGGGAAAATGTTTCCAAATGTATATCTGAAAAAGTAGGATTACATTCCCATTTTCCATTGAATAGTGATTACTATCTTTTACAAAAACAAGCACTAGATTCTTGTTTTTTATTATAATCAGATTTTTGTGTTACCTAATAGGACTTTGTGCATGTTTATGACTTAAACAGGTAAATAGGATAAATGTTTGTATTTATATAGATTCATTATGTTTGATGTGATCAGCACACCATTTTAACCACACACAAAAGAAAGCATGCACTTCAATCCTGTTTATGTCTTATATCAGAGATACAGAGTAATAGCAGAGTGGCTCCTAGCTAGGGTTCTTGTAAGTTTCTGACATAAAGCAACACTTATCAGTATTAATCCCAGACAGAGGTGGATGCCATTAATCTGCTAGGGTCAGAGATCAATCTCTATCTAAAAAGTATTTTTAAAAAACCCTGCATTTTAAACTGGCATACATGGTAAATAACAGATCTATTGGAAATTTCATCCTGCTATGTGGATTCATCCTGCTAAAATAATAACTCTGTGGCAAATATTAACATAGTCAGGTCTGTATGCCCAAGTTTAAAAAACACAGGTATCCATTCCTGGCTATATCTGATATACACAAGTGTCAGAGGCAAACACTGGCATAGTCAGAGTGCCATCCTCATTTCTGATACAGCCAGAGCTCCAGCCTCTTCTCTAATAGAGCCAGTGATCCATAGCAACCATTTGACACAGCCAAAGCTTTGTCCCGATCTTTGACATTACCAGCCCTTCATCAACACCTCTTACATTTCTGGCTTCTGTGACAATGTCTGTAAGAGACAGAGCTCTGGCCTCTTCTCCAACACTTGGTCCCATTGTTCTTCATAAAAAGGCTGTGTTCGTATCAGTGAGAAAGTCAGGATTTCATATTTTTTCTTTGATACTGCCAGCATTCTGTCCACACAAATTATATGGTCAAAGTTTTATACTCAGCCTTGGTGTCAGTGAGCTTATATGGTAACAGCAGGTGAATGTGCAGGAACACATGCTTGATCCTGAGACATCTAAGGTGTATCCTCAGGTTCTGACTCAAATGGTAAATGCAGATATACCCAGAGAGCTGCCCACTCCAGCGGCATACATGCAATGCCAATTCCATCTGTGAAGAGCAAGGCCTCATCACACCAGAATCTCTTTCCTTTGAGGAGTCCATTTTGTTTCTTCTAAATCCATCTTTCGACCACAAGTGCTAATCACAGAAACAAATTACTCAGATTTAATGTTCCACACTGAAAAAAACCCATTTCCAGGTATTCATAATGTGGTAAAAAACTTTTGTTCTCAAAAGTTGTCATCAAGTTTGGCTCATGATGAGTTACACCTGAAATGCTTGTACTTTATAAAAAAATATTATGTCTTCATACTTTTTGATATACAATATACAAATTGAAGAATTTTGACATCATACATAAATTATCTAATAAATATCATATTTTCAGGACCACTGAAAAGTTGAGAATTGAGTGGGGTTCTTTTTTCTTTTAGCCAACTCTTTAGGAAGACAAATACGCACTTGGATTTCATTGTCAAATATCTGTTGAAATCAAATGCCAGAATTTTACCTTTTGCCTAAAATGAAATTGTGATTTTGCAATATAGCATGACTTCTGTTGTTGAGGTTTTAATCAACAGAATAAGCATGAGAAGACTGTGATGAGGCATTTTTTCCTCATCTGTGACAGAGAAAGGCCCTCAAAAATTACCAGCGGAAAAAGAGTATAAGAGAGTTTATCTGCAAATGCAAAATATGACTTCTGGAAAAGATTTTTTTAGACATGGAATTCTGCTACACTCTACAGCTCTTGGCTGGAGTTCATTTTGATGTGCTTGATCCGCCATAGCTGAGTGCACTGGATCCAGTCAATCAGCCAAGTGGAAGTTGCATGACAGTATGGACTGGGCGGCTGAGTTGCTGAAAACACAGAATATTATATGTACTCATGGTAGAGGAGCTTAACCCTAGTCTCTCATTATATCATTTAATTCTTTCATAGTTAGTAAGAGTTAATTGGTTTTCATTAGTATGAAGAGAGATATTTTACCTCAATTCCATGAGTTGCTTACCTGATTTGGACAATTACTTAACATGAATACATGACCAGGAGATCCTTTAATGCTTTTTCTGAAATATTCTGAAGGTTCTGTTGGAAAGTCTAGAGTCTTGTCTTTAAATTTGCAGATGCTGGAGACTGAACACTGAAAATTCAAACATCTTTTGAGCTCTTAATTTTTCATTGTTAATATGCAGACTTTAAGTGCTATTCATGTGGGAATAATAAATGACATCTAGATTAGCGCACCATTCATGCTTTTTTTTTATCCCGTATGCTTTCCTTTCTGAAAACTACTTCCTGAGAGGAAGTCATATATTTGTGACTTAATATTTAACCGTAGCACTCTATTTTGCTGCATTAATATAGTGGATAAACAGAAAGACTAATTGCTTAACTAGAACAAGTTAAAAATGGAACAAACAGAAGAAAAAGTATTCAGGAAAATAGGAAAGTACTATAAAGAAGCAGCATACAGAAAGGATGATGAAAAAGTAGACCAAATTAGAGAGGAAGAAGTGAAAGGTAAGGGCAGAACTAGAAAAAATACAAATGATAGCATGCTTAGGTAAGCTACCACTGACATAGAAGGTGAAAGGAATAGAACAGGCTGATGAGGGAAAAATTCCTGTCAGTTCTGTGCCAAGAATCTTAGTTTAATATTAAATACTCAGTAAATAGGTATAAAGCTTTCTTGCAGCACTCTTTAGGTAGCAGAATGTTTATTGAAACCCAGAAACTAGCAAGTATTCCAAAGTTTAACTTAATAAGTCTAAATATATGTAAATGTTTGGTTCACGTTCCCATGGTAGATGTCTGTGCCACAGCAGTAGAACCAGCACTTTTTGTTGTTGTCAAGTCAAGAATGAAAGAGAATAAAGAATTACTAACAATCGTAAGTGAGGAGGTATTTAGATTGCCCAAACTTCAGAGGTTTTACAATGGAAGAGTCTTTATGTAGTCTAAATCTATAAGCACCTACTGTGTCTAGCAGAGGTCTAGTCAATACAGTTGATGAAGTCTAGATCTATAGAGTCTAGACATCACAGGGGGATGGCTGCTTTAGGCTACACTGAACATTTCTCCAGACTCCAGTGAGTATATTGACCAGGTCTTCAGTGACAAAAGCAGTTGCGTTGGTATCCAGGTCACATACAGATACCTAAATATAGGCCAGCTAAATCCCATACCATATAGAAGATTGCATACTATTTTTAGCAGGATATCACTTAATACACAGCACAATCCTAAGGGCATTTATCAGTGAAACATGCTGAAGAAAGCTCCTTAGTAAGGCAGAAACTATTTTAAAACTTGTAACAAAGAATTACTTTTCAACAGAGTGTGTAGTGCTAGAAAGTAATTTTTTTTTTTTTTTTTTTTTTTTGGTTGGGTTTTTGTTTTGTTTTGTTTTGTTTTGTTTTGTTTTGTTTTGTTTTGTTTTTTTTTAATCTGTGGTCCTTGGCTTCAATGAGTTAAGAATCTGCTACAGTTAATTTGGTGTGGGAGTCTATAGTTTCACCTCCAGTGAGGTGTCATTCCATGGCTTCTGAGAAACCAATAATATCTAAATTGATTGTTACAAATCTTAGGCTTAGAAAAATCCATGGCACTTTTTATCAAGGCTGAGACTAAGGCAAAGTTTCCATGACACCTTCTCTGGTTATTATTAAAATTCTAAACTCTGTTGAGGCCTAACTCAAAAGATACAAACATTTGATATTTACATCTCTTTTAAGAATAACAATTTAAAAAAATTAAAAGAAATGCCTTTAATAAAAAATAAAATCCTTGATAATTTAAAACTATCTCAAGTTGATATTTTAGAGTTTCTAAAGTCTGCTATGTTTGCAAAAAAGAAAAAAAACCTGAAACATCAAAGCATAAAGTTTTATGCTTAAATATTCCTAAGTCAGTGAGCAATAGTGGTAAAAAGGGTCATGAGAGACATCTATTGCTTCTTTGCAATACAGCCAAAAGAACTTGAAATATTTGCTGCTGGAATTGTATAAAATTATATAACAAATGAAGCTTTGCATATTAATATGTGTTTAATTTTTTTTCTTTGGTTTACTTTTCTAGATCTGAGGTTTATTTGCAAGTTACGTTTTGGGTTGGTTTTTTTTTTTTTTTGGGTTGGGTTCCTTTTTGGTGCATTTTTGTTGTTGTCGTATTATTGTGACAGGGTCAATAAAATGATACTATCGGGGTTCGCTGTTATTTGTCTCTGCCCCGACACAGGAAAAGTGGCTCTGGGTGGCCGTGATTTCAAAGGACGAGTCTGGACTCTCAGGTTTTCGGTCTTCAATCTTGTTTATTAATTCTTATCTACAATATTTTTCTCTCTTCCCAGCCGAGGGCTGTTCAGCAGGACAGTCAAGTGCACTCTCTCCCGCCCGCGTGATGGTTGTGTCTTTTATAGTGAAAATTACGTATATCATATTTACCTTTAATTTCCAATACTTTTCACCCTTATAGACAAGTGTACCTTCACCATGAACCAATCCAAATGTGTCAACATCATCACACAAAATGGAAGACATGAAGAAGAAAGAAGAACCCAGGAGTACGTCCTGAATCCTCCATCTTGTCTTCATGACCCCCCCGTACCTAATTTTCTAAAATCTATATTTCATCCTGTAAATACCCTATTTACACCATAGAACTTCTCATTTCCTCATACACAGATATTTCATCTCTAGACGGATCAAAGTCAAGCCACCAGACACTCTTGGCAACATTCCAAGGTCTCCGAGCCCCCAAGGGTTCTCTCGGTGACTCTGGACATTCAGAGTGATGTGTTGAGTTTCCACAGGATACTATATGAAATTCTATTTCTAGAAATCTCGTCAAATTTCAATTTTGCACTTGGGTTTTTAAAACAATTTTTCAATTGTAAATGAGGGCTTTACTACAGTTCTTACCAGGAATACATTTGTTACCAAGTGTTTAGGGAGGCAGTTAAATTTAATTTAATTTATTAATTCAAATAAGTTATTTGACAATATATCTGGAACTTTTTTTTTTTTTTTTTCACTTTAGATAGAAAAATTTCCATTTTGGTTTGCATGAGGGCACTGAATATGCCACAATTCAAGGTTTTCTTTTTCTTAAGCTGATTTTGATATAGCTGTCTTCATCCCATAGTTTTCTTCAGACATTTCTTCAGGCATTTCTTCAGAAGGTATTTTTTGTGATTTTTTGGTAATGTGGGAGGCCCCTAGACAAGCACTGAAGATATACATGAGGGAACTTAGCAATTTCACCTGCAGTAAGCTCATTCTGGTCCGGAGCTGAGCACTGTTGCTTGCTCACTCAGTGGTATGGGTGCAGAACTTAAAGAGCAGAAGCCAAAAAGTGGTCAATCAAAGAAAAGAACTTAGTAAGTGAAATAAAAAAGGACCAAATAACAAGAAAGGCAAAATAAGGACTTTATGCACAATTTCCCATGAGTATGTAGATGTTTAGGCAATTTAGCCCTAAAAGCACTTGCAACACTTACTTGGAAAGACAAATATTCACACCCATGGATGTCGTTGCTTCTTTTTCCTCTTACTGAGCTCTTACTCCTTAGCCTGATACCCTATGATTATCCCTTTGGCCAATTTGCCATCTGCCTCAGCTCCTCCCAGCAGCTGTGCACCCTCAGGCTTCTTGCTGCAAGGATGAACTGGTAGGAAGAAAACCTCAGTGCTGTGCAAGCACTGCTTAACAGCAGTGATAACACTGCGGCCACAGCACTGCTGTGTTATCAACCCAGTTTTAGTTGTAAATCCAAGGCACAGCAACATACCCACTGCTACAAAGAAAATGAACTCCATTCCAGACAGACCAAATACATCAATTCTGCTCTTATACCACAAAACTTCAAAGACAGTAAGTAGATGTTGTAACAGCTCAATGCTCCTCACTTATACCATAAGTTATATAATGACTGTTATTTCACACTCTCAATCCTACATATGTATATGAAAGAACTTAGACATAGAAAATATGGCCTTTCAGGGAAATTCAGTGAAAGCTTGAGAGGTATAATTAGGATGTTTTATTCTCTGCATCAACATCATAATATTTTTGGACCTGCTTTTTTTAAAAATACAAAGCCAGAATTGAGACAAAGAGAAAATTATTCAGAAAGCTTAAGAAGACTCTATAATAGCATTTATTTATTGACGGTGAAATGGAAAGGTGAGAAAAAATTGAAAGATAAGTCAATGAATCAAATGTGAAAGATAAATCTGAAATGGCACCTGTTAAATAACGATGCAGAAAAAGCGTAAAAGCTGTTGGGTAGACAGAGAGAATAAGAAAAAGAAAACAGAAGTGTTTAGATGCAGAAGAACGCCATCTTTTAAGTTATTTCTATGTGCAATACAAACCCTCTTTGATGGTAAGGTGCTCCAGAAAATGAGGTGTTTGAATCATCAGACTCATATAATACATCTAAAAATATTCCCTTGTGCTTATCAGACTCTCCTGAGAGTCTGGGCTCAAAGATGATGAAAGGGATGGAGCAGCTGTGTATAGGGATGGTTGGGAGAGTTGGGACTGTTCAACCTAGAGAAGATGAGGCTCAGGGGATACCTCATCCCCTATGTATGAAGGGAGTCTATAAAGAAGGTGCAGAACAGGCACTTCTCAGAATGAAGAGAAGTGCTCACTATTTAGTGCTCAGTGACAGAATAGATAATAATGTCTGAAACTCAGGGTGTTCCACCTGAACATCTGAAAATACTTACTCTGAGAACAAGTGAGCACAGGTACAGGTTGCCCAGAGGTTGTGGAGTGTCCTTCTTTGCAGGTGTTAAAAAGCTGTTTTGATAAGATCCTGGGTGTCTGTAAGTGGCCCTGTTTCAGGAGGGTGGTGTGGACCAGATGATTTCCATATGTCTCTTCCAACGTCAAAGACCCTGTGATTCAGATGAATACATATGGCTCAAGAAGAGAATCTGACATTCAAATCAATGAACTGATGCAGAATCACCTAAAATGCACCTTAGTTTACCCAAAAATGACGGGAAAACCGACTGTAATGCTTTACACTTTACTTCCTTTACACCAAATAAAAAGATAACTTCATATGGCTACCTTTCATAGCAACTTCCTCACTGTAGAAAACTACAGATAATAAGAGACATACAACTGTGGTTCATAATTTCCTTAATTTTTTTCTCTTTGCAATCTATTGAATCTAATATACTGAAGATATGGGAAGATTAGATATTTATATATTCCTCATAGGGCAATTTAGAAGGTGCAATTAAAAGTTCCTTTTGCAGCAGCATTGTAGTGCAAGTGCAAATTAAAACAGGATGTCATAGCACCTATTATTAAAAATTACTTCCATTAAAAGATATTGCAGTTAGACTTCTGAATGGATGTGCCATCTAATTTGACATTAGTGTTCTTAGCATTGTTCATTGTGTGCAGTCTCACCAATTTCCAGTTTGCAGACTTGTAACCCAAGCCAGTGGAATCTTTATCAAACAGCCTAAGTGTGTCTGAATGTTCAGTAGTTGACTAAAGAGATTATTTGCCTACTTTCTCCTATTTTTCAGATTTATTTGAGAAACCAATTCCATCGTTAAAAGCAAATATAGGTGATAGTCGTGTAAAAGCTATCTCTCAATGTGAGGTACATGTAGAGTCAATAAAAAGCAATAGAGATTTTACAGTATGATTTGCGTTCAGTAAGACTTCCACTTCAGATTATGTTGAATTGTACTTCAGAAATGTGTCACTTTAATGTAAAAGAAGATATAATTATTAGATGAGTTTAAGCCACCATAATTTTTAGATGTCTAATTTGCAATAGGTTTACCCCACTCTTCTGCTGGCTTTCTAACATGCCCAAGTGAAACATGCTGCATCTGTGTTAGGGAAATCCCATACCTGAGGAAACAGAGAGAAATCATCTAGTGCACCCTGAGGAGAGGGACTTCAGGGATTCTTGGGGATGAAAAGATGGATATGAGAACTCTGTGTGAGCTCACCATCCACAAGAACAATCTCATCCTGAGCTGCATCAAAAGCAGTGTGGCCAGCAGGTTGAGGGAGATGATTCTCCCCCTCATGAAAGCCTGCCTGGAGTGCTGCATCAAGCTCTGGACTCCTCAACACAAGAAAGACTTGAACTTTAGAGAAAGGTTCAGAGAAGGGCCATGAAGGACAGGCTGAGAGGGCTGGGGTTGTACACCATGAAGAAGCAAATGCTTCAGGGAGGCCTACCTTGCAGTAACTTAAGGGGTCTTATGAAAAGGAAGGGGAGGAAATTTTATACAAGCAGATAGTGACAGTACAAAGGGCAATTGTTTTAACCTGAAAGAGGGCAGGTTTACATTAGATTTTATAATAAATACATGTATTTAATTTTTTAATTCCCCTACTTGATTTGTTGGGGTTTTTTTTCTCCTTAGAGCATTGCATGAATAATATCAAATTCCACTGACTTCAATGGTGGGTGAATCTGAAATATTAAGTAACGGCCCACTATCTTGTCTTATATTTTTCCAGTAAATCATAAGCACAGAAAATTAGACTGAAAAAAATTAATGGTATCAAAATAAATGCTCTGTGTTGTATTAACACAGCAAATAATTTGAGCAATTTCAGGGAAAAAAAAAAGTAAAGTTCTATTTACTTTTATATTAATTCTATTTTTTATAACTAACAGCAAGCTTATTTTTTTTAAAAAATATAGTGTATCCACCTTAATCAATAGTATTTTATTCAGCAAATAATTTTCTTTCTGTTACCTACATAAGAATATACCTTATAATGTCAACACCTGCGTATTCTGTGTTTCTTTTGTATTTAAAAGTAATAAACCACTCCCTGAAGATCCATGACTAGTAGATATTCCTCCACCTTCTTAGTCTTTGGACACATATGGGCATTCATAAAATGTTCTTAATGTTCTCAGAACTCCAGACAATTTCCTTGTACAATAAAATTTATTTTGTTAGCTTGATTCTTTGTTGCAGAGAAGCTTATGGTGGACAGAAGCTGCACCAAATTAACAAAATAAAAAGGAATAACAGCTTTTAAACATGGTAAATAACTGTTCAAAGACCAGGGCAACAGAGAGCATTATCCATACAGTTTAGAAGAGCTGAAGAAAGAAGAATTACATGTGTATAATTAAAGAAGAAAATAGAACAATTCCAACTCACTCTTTGGCAATCAGCTTTTTCTGTTTGTTTTCTTTGGATTGAATTTCTGTTCTATTTCAATCCTTTAAAAAAAATTTTAAAGAAGAAAATAGGCAATGCAGAGTTATATCCAGAAGAACATCCAGAAGATGACCTGCTATGGTTTAGGTCTATCAGAACTGTCTTCATATTTCTAAGTCAGTTAATAGATTCTTTATGATATTTCTCCAGAACTTTTTGCTTTCCTTCTCCTTTTTAAGCTGATGATTGAGCATTGTATCATGTTCACTCTCAATTCCTAATCTATTGTGTACTTTGGTTGCAAAAAGAACCCTTTTGTGTCTTGGGAAGGGAAAAAAAAAGAATATTCAGTAATTATCTAAATGCAGGGTGGGTATAAAGAATTGCATTTACTCTAAAGACTGCAATTAGCTGGTACATGAGAAAAACCACAGGGACACTCTTACCTTGCCATCTTAAAATCATAGAATCACAGAATATCCTGAGTTTGAAGGGATCCACAAGGATAATCAAAGTCCTACTCCTGGCCCTGCACAGGACCATCCCCTAGTGTCGCTTCATGTGTCTGAGAGCAATGTCCAAACACATCTTGAATTCAGGCTTGGTGCTGTGATCACTTCCCTGAATCTTTTCCCAAAACAGTGCAGCATTTTTAAAAGTCAGCTCATAAAGGTCCCCTTTAACCTATTTAGATTTAACTTCTTTTTGTAGTAATTCATGAAGAATAAAATGAACATTTATGTATGAACTTTTTTGCTCGCACTTCACTGCACTCTCATTTCAATAATTTGTATCAGTTTCCATTGTTTTCAGGCAGTTAATGAAATTCAAATCTGGTCCCAAAGAGAGTCTATATAACCTCATGTAAACAGCTTTTAAATCCACATAAAATTTATCACTTATTTGTTTCTTTTCATTAAAAAAATATTATTCAGATGCCAATGGAAAACTTAAGAACAAACTGAATAAGGGTGATTCTTTTTCTAACACTTCCTGCTTTTTAAAATATGGAGTGTCTAATTCGAAGATCAAGTCAATTATTCCATACTATGCGGTTGTCTAGCACACCTGTTTAAAGCTCTGCAAAGAAACATGTAATTGACCTGTCCTTAACACAGGTCTGCTTTTGTTGCCTCAGGAGATTTGAAGTTCGTTCCTTTCTTTACCAGGTGGCTGCTAAGACAAGGATAGAGAAAGCACTTTGCATTGGTGGTAGCTGTTAGGGGATGTCATTGTCTTCTGTTGAAGTTATTGCACTTCTCACTTTGAACATTCACTGGGCTACAGTGAGAGTGAGAAAGAAATGGATCTTAATTTCTCAGACAGATTGAATATTTCCATAAATGTTTTGAATGCAAAACGTCAAGAACATTCAATGCAGTAAATGCCAGGTTTGCCAAATTGTTGAGAAGATAAATACTTTGGACCTCCAGTCATATTCCTAGTGGCTCTGTAAGAATTTCATTATTCAAAAAAACAAAAATTGAAAAATTTCTGTAGAAAGATCTGAGTTCCCCTTCCTCAGAGTACTGAATAACTTATAGCCAGGACATATTTTCAAATACAAAAATGTAGTGGTTTTATGATTCATTGACTACTTATACCCTAGCTAGAGATCTCCTTTCCAAATGGGAAGAAAGTAGATTCTCCCAGCACAGAACAAAGGAGGAAAACTTGTAAGACTGAAGAATAAATATCCATGTTCCTTATTGCACATTAAAAATATTGGGTAGCATTTTATATATACAATTAAAATGTTTAGATATCTAGTTTTCCTCATGCAGTTTCATTATTTTCTTTTGATACCAGGAATTTCAGCAGATACATAGACAATAAACCCCAGAATTTCTTTTTGCATATCTAGTAATCACTGCACTTTCAGACACATATTTTACAAATCTAAGTTTTATTTTTCTAAACAACTTTCACTCCTTAGTTGTTAGAAGTGGAAGTGATAGTCATAGCCCAGCAATGACATAAATGTAAAAATGCATTTTTTGCTGTGGAAACAAATGGATTTATATTTATGGCATTGTGTATGACACTTTTCTGCTCTTTGAAAGACAGTAAGATTTATTAGATGTTTTTTCCTTTGCTGACAATGCTTTATATGTGTTTAAAATGCAGATAATAAAAGCAGTGCACATACTTAACAAAATCTGATAAATAAAACAAAAGCTCCACCAAGAGTATGAGTGCAGCAGTATAAAAATTTGAAAGGGTATCATAACAACATCAGATTGATAAAGGTTCATTAATTGTTTGTCCTACTGTACTAAGTCATAGACCAGCTGACAAGCACATACATAAAAAGAAGACATCTATGAATTGCAACAGTTTAGTTCGGTATGAGAGCACTTTTTGAAATAAATGAGATAGCAAATAATATGCAGAATAATGAATATGAAACAGCACTAAACAAAAAATCATAACAAAGCCACAACCATAGAATAGCCTGAAAACTTCCTATTATGTAGACCATATTTATGAATCAAATAGAGTCCTACAGCACCAAAAACCATGGATGGTAATTTGCTTGAAGAATGAGACCACATAGGGAATATTGTTTGTCACACTAGAAAAAATTTTCACCATGATGAATTCAAAGGGAAACTGTAAGTATCACTCTCATCTGATTTTATCCCTGTGGTTAACATAAAAAATGCAAAATAATTCCAAAAATGGCAGAAGAAACTAGAAAAACCTGAGTTTTGACTATCTATTTAGGTCTCTTCTACCACATATTAGCGCAACAATTTTTCTTACCAGTTCAGGCCAATTGAACATATAGATAGTCCATTGTTTATTGTCCTACTCAGAAAACAAAAGGGAACATTTTTATCTCCCAAACTAATTTATCACATGGGAAAAAATCTCCTTAAACTTGTGGGATATTTTTAGTTTCTGGAATACTGCTTGAAATTTTTGTAAATAATTTTGTCTGCCTTCTAGGATGAAAGAACTGCCCTGATGGATGAGAGGAGAGTAGTGGATATTGTCTACCTTGACTTCAGCAAGGCTTGTATCTCTGTCTCTTACAATATCCTCATAGGGGAAGTCAGGAAGTGTGCTCTGGATGAGTGGACAGTGAGGTGGATTGAGAACTTGTTCAACAACAGATCCCAAAGGGTTTTTATCAGTGACACAGAGTTTAAGTGGTGTCCCCAACATTCAATACTGAGCCCAGTAGTGTTTGACTTCTACATCAGTGGCTTGGATGAAGGAACAGATGCCTCCTCAGCAAGTTCACTGGTGACACAAAGCTGGGAGGAATGGTTCAGAGAGCTTCACAGCCCTTCAGAGAGATCTGGACAGGCTGGAGAGATGGGCAGAGAAGAACTGTCTGAAATTCAACAAAGGTAACAAAGGTAGGATCCTGTACCTGGAGAAGAACACCCCACCAGTACAGGCTGGGGGCTGACCTGATCGAAAAAAGGTCTTCAGAGAAGGACCTCAGGGTCCTGGTGGACAACAAGTCATCCATGAGCCAGTAGTGTGCCCTGTGGGTCAAGGAGGCCAATGATATCTTTGCATGCATTAGGAAGAGCATTGCCAGAAGGTCAAGGGAGGTGATCCTGCCCCTCTGCTCAGTCCAGGTAAGGCCACATCTGGAGTGTTGTGTCCAGTTCTGGGCTGCTCAGGACCAGAAAGACATGGAGCTTCTGGAACAGGTCCAGAAGAGGGCAGCAGGGAGACTGGAGCATCTTTCTTACAAGGAAATGCTGAGGGGTCTGGGCCAGTTTAGTCTTGAGCAGAGATTACTAAGAGCAGATCATCATTAAGGTCTAAGAGTATCTGAAGGGAGTGTGTCCAGAGGATGGAGTCAGGCTCTTCCCTGTGGTGCAAAGCAATAAGACAAGAAGTAAGAGGCAGAAAGTGATGCACTGGAAGTTCTACCTGAATATAAGAAAGAACTTATTCACTGTGCAAGTGACTGAGTACTGAAACAGATTTTCCAGAGAAGTTGAGGAGTCTCTCTCAGTGGAGTTATTTAAGAGCCATGTGGACACAGTACTATGCCATGTGCTCTAGGACAACCCTGCTGGAGCAGGGACATTAGACCAGATGATCTCCAACCTGACTCATTCTGTTATTCTGAAATGGTGATGGAAACAGTACTAGTTGACTCTGAGCTGATACACATGGCGTTAACTGGTTAGAGAAAAGCAAAAGATAAGCTCAAGGGACTGAAACAGATTCTGAGGAGTTGTTGACATATCATGAGGACAGGTTCACTGGAAATCTAAATATAGCCTTCCAAAGTACAGGGCAAGTACATGAACCATGTACATATCATGGGAGCTGATAAAATAATTAATCAATTAATAGAAGTTGTAGATGTGCCAGGTAGAAAGGGAAAATCTAAAGGAAGTGGCCAGTTTTGGCATGTATTTGTTTTCACCTGGTCTCATAATTTTCCCTCATGAGAAAAAGATGTTTTGGCTTAGAGTGAGCAGCTGTGTCTTTCAAACCTCTTGTCAAGAGACAGTAAGTGAAAAAAAAAAAGTCTTATCAGTATTGGTCCTTTATGTGGGGAGGAAAGATGCATTTTTTCCCCTACTATTTTGTCAAGCACCTAGTAGGGATGTCCTATTCCAGGCAAGTTGTGTGGGATTTACTTCAAATAAAGAGCTAAACTCTTCATCTCAGGCACTTAGGGAAAAAAAAAATAGCAATGATATAAAGTAAATACTATGCAACTGATCTCTTTCAGGTAGCTACTTTATGATTACAGAAATTATATCCAAGAGCAGCCTATTTCTCTGCAATGAGATGAGACCAATCAAATGTAGAGTTCCACAATTTAGATCTGTCATTAGCTAAATATAAATAAACGTTGAGATATAGAGTCAAATATATAGAGCATGTATATATATATATATATATATAGCAGTATGTTTAATATCCACCTTTTTTGTTGTTTTGCATGATAAAAAGGAACAGGTCAAGTCCCCACTTCTTTCGTTTTTTCTAATCAGATAATTTTGGAACAAATTCTGTCGCATAGGTTAATGAAATACAGAGATCTAATGTTTTAAGTATTCTGAAATATTGAATAAATACCACAAGTAGGAAATGGCATTGCATGATTTTTTTTTTTGTCAGAAATTGTGTTTGCTGAAGAAAAACATAGGTTCTAAAAATATATTTTTCTGCAAACCTGCTGAAAAAAAGTATTTCCTGATAAACTAGAGAAGGATTAGTCTGCTGTCACAGAAATTGGAAATAACAAGTGCTGCAAAGTTACTGTACTTAAAACATTTGCAGATCACCATGATTTTGAAACTTTGTAGTCAAAGTTGGCTCTGGGCACCCTGCTGCTTTAGGCAATCTTCAGCATTCGACATTAGCTGTTTCATTTAATTTTATATTCTTGACTATATTTCTGATTTTTTTTCCCAACCAATTAAAACTGGTGTGTTTTCTATGAAGTTTTTTTTCCTTTTTTTCTCTTTTCTTTTGTCTGCTTGTCTGATAATAGGTTCTTCTGTTAAACTCTTGTAAGTTGTCTTTGAAGAGCACCATTTTTTCACCATCCTTTTTTAACTTTGCCTCACTCTCTCTGTTAAGTAGCATTTAATTTGCATTTAACATATTGATATCCAAAAATTTGTTTGCTTCAATAATTTGACATTACACAATGTGCTTCTTTGATCTCAACACTCCCTCTTAGTTATTCTTTCACTTTTCTATTGGTTCTTTCACATAATGTTCACACTTTCACACTGTCCACACTTTCACACTGTCCCTTTTTCTCACTGATATGACCTTTCAAACTTCTCATTCTGTATTTCATAAACACTAAACTACACCCCAGCTAAGGCTTGAACACAGACACACCTTGAACAGACATCACACAGATACAGATTTCCTCTGTAGGCAAAAAATGGTGTTTGTTGGGGATTTTTGTTTGGTTTGTTTTGCTGAGATTCTTTTTCTTTCTTTCTTTCTTTCTTTCTTTCTTTCTTTCTTTCTTTTCTTTTTCTTGGTTTCAGCTAGATTTAATTCCTTCTCAGTGGCTGCTACAGTGCTTTGGATTTGGAATGAGAATGGTGTTGATAACACATTGATATTTCAGTTTTTGCTGAGTGGTGTTTATACTAAGGGCTTTTTTCTTGTCTCATGCTCTACCAGTGAGGAAGAATGCAAAAGAAGATGTGAGGAAACACGGCTGGGACAGGTGACCTGAAGTGACCAAAGGGACATTCCACACCACAGAACACCATGCTTAGTGTATGAACTGGGGGGAGTTACCACAAGGGTGGCCAATCAGGCTTCGGGATGGGGGATCTTGCCATCAGTCAGCAGGAAGTGAGCAATTGCAGTGTGAATCACTTGGTTTTTTTCCCTTTTTCTTATCATTATTATTATTTACCAATTTACCATTATTATTGAATTTTAATTTCTTTTCAATTACTAAACTGTTCTTATCTCAACACACAAGTTTTACTTTGATTCTCCTCCCCATTTCACTGGGTTGGGCAGCAGAAGAAAGAGAACTTGAGAAAGTAGCTGTGTGGTGCTTAATTTCCATATGTGTTTAAAACAACATATGACAAGACAGGCAGGAGTTTTCTTTTGCTTACAAACAGAACCCCAAACTTTTTTTCGATGAGTAGGATACGCTAAGGCATTTTCTCAGAATGTGTTTGCCAAAGATTCTGCAAAAAATTCTGCAAAAATACATAATGCCATGAGTTCCACTGCTGTGTCCTGTTGGCATCCTGGTATCTTATCCACGTTGCATATCTCACATACTCACACCTCAGAAATTTCATTTTATGTATGTTGATTCACTTTGTTTGATATAAGAGAGTAATTTCATTAGTGAACACCAGGACACAGATGACATCAGAACATCTGTCTGACCTGCTGTAAAAAAATGTTGAAATTCTCCACAGTCTCTGCTTGGGTGTACCATGTGACAATCTGGAGATAAATTCCAAGTCAGATGCCTGAGATTCTGCAGCACTTCACTGCACTCAGTGAATATGCTCTGGTACTATCAACAGCATTTCTAAATGTCACTGAATGAACAGGAATTAGTAGTACAACCTGCCCATCAATTTTCTATTTATTTATCTATTAATTCTTGTTGAGTTCAGTGTCATATTCACAGTTTCTAGGTTCCTATTATCTTCTAAGAAAAAAAAAACCAAACCAAACGCCCTAATTACTTAACATATATTGACCTAATTAGTGAACATGGTTAAATGGATAATTAGAAAACTAATAGGAAGAGTTGATTTTCTGCTACCTCCACCCCCTCCCCCCAGTTATTTTCCTTTTGTAATTATCTATCTTATGTTTTGGTAAATAACCGCTATTTTGTGATCACTTACTTAGCTTATAGGTCCAAACACCTAGGCTAGGAACTATTTTTTTTTTTTTTTAATAAACAGCAACAATTGAAATCTGGTAGGACCTTCAGACTCAATTTTTACATTAGAGCTAAAAATAGTTGCAATATTGTACACATGCTTCTGGAAATCACTATCATCTCAGGTGCGTAACAAAGCTCAAGTTTTTCTGGTATTAACATAATGGCTTAAGATTTTTTCTTTTTACTTAGCACTCTAGAGGACAATGAAGGGTATTTTTAAGTTTATTGATTTTGTTCTATTTTGTTTATGCCATGGTTGTAATTTGGAAGAGCTTTTATTGATTCTTTTAATATAATTGCATGTCTATCACCTAAATTTCCATTACCTTGTGCTATTTACTGCCAATTACCCCTGTGTTAAGTGGTTATAAAATTATTTCAATTTATGTTAGTAGCTTATACTCATGCTATGTAGGTAAAAATAATTATCAAATAGTGCAAAACTGGTAAGAAATTGACCTTTGATATTAAAAATATGTTTATTAAATGTTAATGGCATTTATAAAAATTGCCAACAAATTTGGAAAGCCAAGTTTTTTTGTAAAATCTTTACAAAAAGTAAGAAAGAAAGATTCTATTTCATGAGACTTTCAAAATAAGAAAGGTATTACAGAAGCACTCCGGCGTGTTAAAAAGTTGGATCTTATATTATTGCTGGAAAATTAAAGAATATGCATGAGGAATTCATATGTCCCAATATGAATTGGGACAGATTATCTAGTCACGAGGTAATTAATGGGCAGAATGGATTGCAAACACTGACATGGAAATTTCAAAGTTGAGCACATACATAGAGCCTTTGAGTATCTTCAAGAGGAATAAATTGCATGATACAAATACTCAACAGAATTAGATGAGCCACCAGGTATTCTTTCATCCTGCAGTATTATTTCATGGAACTCCAACCCCAAACCACAACTATTCTATATTTTTGTACTTTCAAGAATAAGTCCTTGAGTACATTATTTTTCACAGAGATCAACAACACCAAATCCAAGAAACTTCCTTGTGCCTATGCTACTGATTAAAATTTAGTCTGGAAAAGTAGTAACCATATTCTAAAGTTAACAAATTATTATTATTCAAGGAATTTGTCACCAGCTGTGTTGCAGTAGAGACGGACAAGACACCTTTTTCTTCATGCAGCAATAGCCAATCTTTGTTCTTCACAGCTCATATTAATATAGTTTTCTAAAAGTATTGTGTTTAATTCTAATTGGTTAGTAACTTATTGCTACCCAGTTTGTTGGTTAGTAGTTCCTAGACAACATGCTTACCAAAACCTTTCTTTAAAAAATGTTTACATTCTTTTTTCATGGATGCAGAATTATTCTTACGGTTACAAATTCCTTTCTCATGGGTGCAGGCTGACAGGCTGCTCTCATAGATAGTTGTCAGCTCTTAGCTGCACTTGGTCTAAGCAGCAGGCCTGAGCCATGATTTTATAAGGATAACAAGGCTCTTATTTTATAAGGCTTTACCTATATGCAACACAGAGGGAAGAATCAAGTGGTAACAAGAAAAGTTAATGAATATGTTAGCCGAGGCTTGTGTAAAAGCTATTTTCTAGGTAGAGGATACTTTTAGAATAAGCTAATAACATTGACTTACTTGCTGTGGAAATAAATGGGAACATGAGAGAGAGACGAGGGATACCAAGAAGGGAGTTATGATATGTGAAAAATAAATATGTCTCACTAAAACCAGGATGGAAGTATCCCATTTTTTAATGCAAGAACCTGCCTACTTCACTTTTGGCTGTGAAGATGGGGTCTGCTTAGACTGAACCCTCTTCTTTCCTCACATTATATTTGCACAGGTCATTGGTCTTTCTGCTGAAGGAGGAGGAAAGGATTTTGTGTTTGTGTACATTCTCCATTTGTCCTTAACCATGTCACCTTCAACACTGAGGAAAGCAGAGGAGGAAAACCTGAAGCCTCTTAGCCACTCTTTCTTGGTTTTCTTTTTCTTTTTGTGTAGTACTAAAAGAAGTGTGAATCCCTCCTTCAAGGTACTCACAAAAATAAACAGGGTTAGGTTTTTTTTCTGGCATTGAAAAAAGCCTTGCAAATGAGAATAGAGAGGAAGATGAAGAGAGAAAGAAATTTCTGCTGAAGGGCTGGCAACGAAAAGAAATTCTCATTATCACTGGCATCCTTCATTATCATATTTATCCAAAACCATGTGTTAGAACCCAGTCATATTTGAAGAATCTTGAAAGGCCAGTATTATTTCAAAGATATTTTTCCTACCCAAAACCTGATCCTCACCTTTGCATCATGATTGTTCGCACTCATCTGTCCCATCTGTAAAACCCAACCTAGTTATAAATACTGGGAAGCACTGAGCCACTCAGAAAGCATTATACTGGGTAGAAAAAGGTCTTCTACATATGAGCAGTACTTGTGACTAAATCCACCAAATGAGGAAAATTTAGAGAGGGAATTTTGAGGTAACAAGCCAACTACAGATGTGTGCTTACTGTACGGCATGCACAAATACTCATCTATTATACATTCACTATTCCTTTTGCAATGCTTTGCATTTTTAAGATACAAGAATAGAAGCAGACATCTTCTGTTCTATTGGGAACTTACTATCTTACAACTTAAGAATGTACTTGTTAGTCTTCTTTGAATAGAATTGGACTTATATAGTTTTGAAATAATAATGATAGTTTCTTACTCCTTTCTTTATGTTTTTTACTTCTACACCCTGGAGTTCTATAAGTGTGAATGGCTACTTAATCCAAATTCAAAATATAGTAATATCCACATAAATTCAGATTTGTATGTTTGCTAATTGAATCCCTGAATAACAATAACACTGGAAATGTCACAACAAAATATTGCACTCTGTTGGCAGAAAGTACTTAGAAATAAACTGTCAGTTTGCTGGGTATTTGGCTTAATGTTCTTTATTTTTAATCTAATTAATCTTATTGTTTTTGATTCAGCAGAATCAATTGTTCCAGGCTGTCTAGAAAGTTAATTGGAAAGTTCCCATGTGTGATCTGAAGCTTCAGTGTCTATTTTGTCTCAATGTCTTTTTTATTTCCAGGTTTTAGGACAGTCCTTAGCTTTTGCTTTTCTGCTTTTAATATTTCTAGAATACAAACTCTAAAGAGTGAGTTACAACTTATAAAATATTCTCCACCTTTGATTTCTTTTGCACTTTAATGTGGAAATATTTTATATTGTACCAAGCTGCAAATACTCCGTCTTGAACTTTCAGTTGCATTACGGTGGTAAGCACATTTCTGACAACCGTCTGCTTAGACCACACTTTCTTCTGATCAGCCCATTTAAAATTAAAATGATGATAAAAGCAAGGAAGTTAAGATGAGAACTGTCAGGCAGTTGAAGCTATAATTTTACTGTAGTTTGTATGGCTCGCTGCTGTGTTTGCTGATGCTGCAAGGAGACATTATACAATGATTTGGAACTAATGCAAAGTACGTGAAGTATCCCTACATCAGTAAGGACATATCTAGTTATCATTGGTATATTTCCTTATAACAATTAGATAGAAACACTTTAAAAATACTAGTACTAGTTGTATCCTTTATTCTAATATCAATAAGTTGTTCCTGTTTTTCCACTACTAACACATTTGGATGCACATTTGATACACTCATATACTTTTCATCTCACAAATTATTTATTCAAATCATGTTAGGCCTTACAAGGATTTTCATTGTATATTCTTCAGCTGTTCATTTTCCTATATTTTTTTCAAAATGCAAGCATTTTCTGAACAGTTTTGAAACTTAAAAATATTTATTGATAGGAATAATATTATGAGTGCAAGTAAATATATCGAGAAATTAGTGTTTCAGCCTTTTAGAGGGTAAGAATTCTGCACAATTTGTGACCCATGTCTGCACAGTGTGTTCTCACTAATCCAAATCCTTGAACTTCATCCAATTGCAGGTGACTGGTCTGTATATTCACTACATATTTAAATTACCCTGGGAGTCCACACTGCATAATTAAAGTCCAATGTTATAATGACAACAGGAAAAACTATCATTGTTATAAACACGTGACAAAATAAACAAAATGTTGTGCAATCAAGCATAATGCAATGCAGAAGTGACTCTCTTTAGAAGTTTCTTCTAGTTAGAAAGATTCTGCTGGCTGTTGAAGATGAGTTGCCTAGAATAAAAAGCGGAGCATCAGTAAGGTAGGCTCACTGTTCCAAATTTCAAATTAATTCAGTGCACGAAAAAAAAGTATTTCAGATAATTCTTCACTTGTGCCATATGTTCTGTCTGCCTGCAGCAAACAACAGATTTGGTGTGTTTTATCTTTTCCTTTTCTTTCATTCTCAAGTCAGTGATTATCTCATCTAATAATTTTCAGCATGAGTTTTCACATGAGAATTTTTGTCAGGTTCTCTGTGGAATAACTTTGAGATGTTAACACACCTTCACGCATCTATACCAATGATTTGTGCTTGCCTGTCGTTGCTTAATGAGACTGTGTGGTGTTCCATAACTGCATAGAAAAAAACATTTATAGGGAAAAACAGCACTACATTTTTTTTTACTGTGAACAACCAAGACTACTAGTATGTGAAACAGAGAAGCTACTGTGCTAAAAACCCTCCCTTTTGTGAAAGGTTTGAGTAGGGGTAGTGTTGGTAAAGTACAGCTTCACAGTGCAAGATGGTTCTAACCTGCACTTGAGCTGCAAACACAGCAAGGATTGTGACCAACAAGCACAGCACTGGCACTACTGGTCTAGCAGTTGTTCAGACCTAGCTTCAGCTGCAGGTCCCAGGAGCTCGCAGGTGACTGTGACAGTCTTCCATGCCCCAAGGCTGCTCTACAGGGAACTCCCACTCTCTAAACCACCACTGTCACATTATTGCCCCCATTTCCTTTGAGAAGTATGATGTTTTGTGGCATACAGAACAAGTCTTTCCTTAATGTGCTCACTCATTGTGCCACTTAGGTTTCGTTAGTTTTGTTTGTGCATGCTCCTAGAGCAAGTTCTTTCCTGAGAAAGCTTCTTTCCCTGTGCAGTATTACTTTCTGCTTTGTGCTGGTTTCTTTCTGAAGTTCAAAAGTTCAAAGCCCAATAAACGATATAATCATCTTAGTAAATCATTTATCTGAAACAAGGATAGAAGTGAATTAAATTAAAATTAGGTAGACAAAAATTAGATATAAAATGTGAATATTGGTGGAATATACCATATTCTAATTTGCATAAGATATAATTAATAAAACATACTTTCTGTAGCCCTACAGAAATACAGAATATAACATGAGACTGTGTCATTGTTAGTAAATTAAACTGGTGTCACAAAATGTAACTAGCTTCCTAGATGCTCAAATCTAGTCACTCACAGCTATTAAGTCTGCACTCCCAAAAAATGTCCTGACACACCTTGCCATTTATGACAGAGCATCTTTCCTAATACATAGTTTGGATATGGTTACCTTGTTACAGAACAGAAGAGAATTTATCATTGATTCGGAGTTTTCTGTAAATATTCACAGTTTTGCTGATAAAAGGTCACAAGCCTGGTTAATTTACTAGTTTAGATACACACTGAGTCTATTCCAGCAGGTTGCCACTACGCTGTGGAGTCCTTCTCTTCATTTGCTTGTCTGCATTTCAATATTGTACAAAACTTGGAAGAATTTGAGTAATAAATATAGAGAAGGTCCTAATTTCTAATGCCTTTCAACCCAGAGAGCCTCTGGGACATGTAAGAGCTTGTAATTACTCAGGCAAAAAAAAGTAGGAGTTCAAATCAGTCTTTCATATCCCACAACATGTCCTGACCCTCTCTTTCTTTTCTGTGTGACAGGTACTGTAGATGCAATGTGTGGAATATTTCTGTCTAAACATGGTTGTCTTTATCCGAGCTGACATGCTTAGACTCCCTTTATAGCCAGTGAAAAAGAATGAATGTCTCTGGAACACAGTGCTCTCCTTGACTATCCTTGTTAGTAGATTCTCTCGGGCTAACTCTCTCAGCAAGGGATGAGAAATCCATGACCAAGGGAGGTCCTCTTTAAGGTTTCTCAAATTGAAGTGATGACTCTATTCAGAAAGTGGCTTGCCCTTAATTGTCAGTAAAATCAAGATTGCTATCCAGCTGAGAACATATTTACTTCAAGATATAAGAAACAGCGTGCAAGACTCATGACTATATTGGCTAGTTTTCCATTAAATTTAGAAATTCACACATTTAACTCATCCAGTAAGTTTTAGATTGAGTTTACTTCATCAATTTGCTCATTTCCATGGAATAATTTCTTTGGTGACTTTCTCCAGGCATTGGAGAGCAGTGGTGAAGATTTTAAAATCAAAAGACAGAAGAGAAAATATGTATCCTGCAAAACTAGAACCCATTCAGGTACTTCACACCACTCATTTCTATTTTATAATCAACTAACATACAGTATCCTGCAAATTCTGTTTTATTTTCCTCAGAAGAAAGACATCTGCTACCTGGAAGTGATCCATACATGTCATTTCCCTATGTTTGAAGCATGGATACTACTAGGAAATAGTATTGTGATCATTTACAATATAATCAAACAGCTTCACTTTAGGTTTTCTCTCTTTTAGGTCAGCCAGATAATTTTGAGAGAAATTAGCCACAACATCACTGTTATAAAATTATGCATTCAAGCAAGGCTGGAGATCAGGAAAATCTTTTGTAGACACCTAAGCAATTAATCTTGTTTACATGCAATTATTGCACACAATTATTTCTAGTAGAAAATGTCTAGCACAGGAGAAACACTGACTATCACTGCAACATAAATGATTGAAAATGAAAATTAAAAAAAAATCTAAATTTTCTTGAGATTATGCTTCTTTTTTTTTTTTTTTATGACCTCTATTTTACTGCAACAGAACAAGCAAAGTTAAAGCACAGCAGTAAGCCTGTGACAATCTATTTCAGCATGAAAAGTTAAAAGCCCAGCTTTACTAGCTGGCCATGGAAATTTATTACAGGTCAGTGGAAGATAATAGAGTGATTACACTAGATTACACAACAACTAGATATTTTGAACAATCTTAGTAAAAGAGCTAAAGGCAAATGTGAAATCATTTCCAATTCATAATCAATTGAAATTAAATGAATAAATGTCTACTGATTTTCAGCCCTTCAGGCTGTTATTTTATTTTATTAATCCATGGGAAAGCAGCTGTGATTGCAACTTCCTACATTCTGACAATGCACCCTTCCAGAGCAACAGAAAAATCTCACAGAAACCAACACAGCCAGGTATTCATGTTTTTACTTTGCTGTAATATTTAGTGTATCACACTGTTACATTTCTACAACTCAGCAAGAAAACACATCTCTTTCTTGGAGAAAAAAAATAAAAATCTATAAATTAGTGTTCAAGCACCATAGACATAGAAAAGGACTTTGCTTTAATAATATACTACTCTGAAGAGAAAGACCAAGACAGATGGAAGTGGCTAACGCTCTGTTCCAATTATTTCTTGGTGTCAAGGTCCCAAGAGCACCAATGGATTGACTGGACTTCTGGCTTCACCTCAGACCTGAATTCCCATTCTGCATTTGAAGATCACCAGAATTTCAATGAAGCCCCAGCCTGCTCACCTTGTTCATCTATCACAGGACAGTGCTCTGGCAGCTGAGGGCACTACCCCATGCTGTGGCTAGCCTCAGCTGCTTGCTGACCTTTCCTTGTACTGCTGCATTTGACACTCCTGGGTAATTGGTTCTGGCCTTCTTCAGCCAGATCTTGGCCCTCATGCAGTCCTGGTCCCAGCATCTCCAAACTGGCTGCCACAGTATGGTCCTCGCAACACAGAATCCTGTAGGATGCTTCTCTGTGAGCAGCCTAGAGAGGCATCTTGCAACTCCATGTGTTCTGCAGCACACCCTGCACTTACTGTGACCCCTTCTGCCACAACAAAATGAGGGTGTAAAGGTTTCTAAGTCAGATGTGATTATTCACCACCATCATCAAAGGCTGACCAAGCAGATGCTGGCTACTCAGTAATGACTCTTGTTTGGGTAATCCCTGGCACTGATGTCAGTGACTGTGTGGTGGATCCCCAACAATGTCTACAGTGACCTTATTGTAAGGCAGAACACATGTTCTTCCTTGCAAGTAAGGCAAGAAATACCTAAATGTTTAGTCAAATATAATTTTTCACTGAAAATATTTTTTTCTCATCTTTAATTCTATGGTAAAAACTGGTATTTAAGATGAAGACTTTGGGGTATCGCGGCTATTTTTACTTAATAATTCAGACCTCGTGTATGTAGTCCCAAATATTTCCACTTTAAAACATATTTATTTTTTAGAAAGTACTTTGGTGTGAAAAAAAAATTATTATGATATTAGCTCTAGTATTTGTTTGTATCTCTACTGACAAAATTTCATGTGGATTGGATAATAACAGGTTTTTGTTATTTCTTTAAAGACATAGATTTCACTGAAATGACAGCTGGAGAGACTACAAGAGCTCTTAGTCAGCATAATTATATATTGAAGATAGTTGATTAGTCTCCAGAATGCTAATCAAATAGAAAACAAAAGAAGTTGGAGTGTCACCAAAACTCGTAGATCTGCACTAAAAGAATTTATTAGATTACGTGTTACACAATCTATGTAAACTAAACATCCATTCACTATTCAAGATGCAAAGAACAGCCACATGCCACAGACATGCTGTTTTGCGAAAACCTCACTGACCTTACTGAGGAACAGCTCCTTCCCTCCTTCCTGGCTCTGTATTTTGCAATCCTTGAACTCTTCGAGAAAGCCATCAGGCAGCAAGGCAGCACTGACTCATCCTGAATTATCTGCAGCTGTGGCCATTTGTCCTTTCAGAAAATGATAAAACCTAATCACACCCCTACATGCCCCCTACCTCTTTAGTTAAATAACCTGAAGGAATATTTCCTGTTTATTTTGGCTAAATAGCTCAAATCATTAACAGGAAATTTTCTCAGAAGAACCAATTTGTTCTATTTTGAAAGGTAATTTTGTCAAAAATACAGTTTAGAATACCTAAGAGTCAAGAGATTGTGCTGCAAGGAAGAACCACTGTATTATTTCTGTAAATACACATAAATGTATTTCATTTCAACACTCATTCATAAATGAGTTGAAATACTGCTCCAAATGACAGCAGGGAGCACCTTGTTATGTACATCATTCAATTTGACTTGAAATCTCTACCAAGAGCAAGTCAATCATATACCCTATATGGCCCCTCCAGAACTTAATTTGATTAAGTCATCATAGCTTAAGTGAACTTAATCATCTTGGTTCCCTAACTGCAACTTCCAGACTCTTAAGGCAAAAAACCCTTCTTGTATAATTTTTTTCACAGTTTAGAAATCTAAGTTTCCTCACATTTCTTTAGTCAGTCTAATATGGTTTCTGCTTAAACTTTTACAGTAACGGGATTTTCAGTATTGTATTTCTTCTCTCCATGAAATAAGAACATGAAAATAGGGTACAACCTCCATCTTGCTTTGACTCAAAAAAACCCACTTCTTCCTCTATTTCCATCAAATATCACATTATGCAGGCTGTTTTCAAGGAGACTGGTTGGGGGACTTCCTGCCGCTGTGGGTTTTCTGTCCAACAGCTTTAGTTTTCTCAAAGTCACTTGCTATTATTTATTCAAGAAAGTATTTTCCTTCCACCAGACCCCAAAATTAATCCTATGCCATAGGGAGGAGACTATACATGGGGGACTTCTGTTTTACTGCTTGCAACCTACAGAAGTTAGCAAACTACTCCAATTTAGTTCAATTTGCTTGTGAGATTTACCAGGGTCAGTTTTAAGCAGGTAATTAAAGGCATGCTAACTTTGGAACACATACAGCTGTTATAAAACACATCTTCTTGTCTCCAGAAGTTCAGGTTTTCTTCCACCTTCTTTGTGCAGCTTAGGCATTTACATTGTCATTTTATTTCTTTATGATTTTGTGTAAATTTTGTGATGTATTTTGGAGTAGGTTTGGTTGCTTGATTTTTGTGGGTTTTTTGGTGGTTTTTTTTCCTTTTCTCTATTTAATATTAGATTATTTTACTAAAGGCTATGCAAATTAAACACAAAAAAAATATTCTTCAAGCGAATCTTAGAAAAAATGACAGAAGAAGGAATTCTAGTAACCTAATCTGTGAAAATAGCCTATGAATATGACTGCTCCCAGGATAATCACAAGAGAATCATTAGGATGACTCAACAAAAGAAATTCTTTCCATAATGTCATACAAACTAAAGGGATACAGAAGAAAACACGGGGTGGAGGAGGAACTGAAATTTGGGACACATTAGGCAGCACAATAGGACCTATTATGGCATTTTTAGGGGAAAGAATAAAGTGGGGTAAATGGAGGGCTGAAGATGAATTAAGAATAATAAATACAGAAGAAAAGAGGGTAAAAGGCATACATAAGTATTGGTCACAGTTGAGCAAGTACTAGTTGATATGCCTATCTGGTTGAGTCCTGCTTGACCATTGTAGTTTATCTTATATTCATATGGATTTCTGGCTATCTTATCTGAACTCTAGGTCATAGGACTTCATGTGTGAGTGTTAGGGAAGGTCACCTTAAGTTAAATAGCAGCTGTAAGATGTCTGAGTGCCAGCTGCTAGAGGGATAAACTGTACTGGGTAAACTGAAGGCTTTAAATCAGCTGCTTGAGAGACAGTGTTTTTCCATGCAGATGAGTATACTCTGCTATGGGACTTCCATCCTGATCATTCAGTGAGGGCAAAAATTACTAAGCTGTGCTGTTTGTACTCTTGTGGGTGCCAAGACAGGCACTGCTCTCTGTGCTATGTGCCCAGCATTACTTGTGCCATGTGAGTGCCTGTGGGAAAACATCTCCAGCGTACAGAATGCTGGACATGGGGACAGGGAATCACAGCAGTCTCCCTTTGATCCTGCTGGGATGGGAGGACTGCCCTGGTGCTGAGTATCTGCACAGATTCTGCTGCAGTGGACCAGGAAGGAGATCCATCCCAGGTTACAGGAATCTCATCATGTCTCCCACCTCTAAAATGCACAAATTTCTTAAGACATGCTATTTTATAACGCTGAACATTATTAAATCAAAAGGTATAAACTCTTAAATGCTTAAGAAGTCAAAATGCACAATGGCTACACAGCTGTCTTGATCAATCAGAAACATCCTAATCAGTAAAAAAGACAACAGGATTTTTAGGCTTTTGAAAAACACTACTGTTCTTGATCCTGTCTGAAGTAACTTTCATTATGGCTTTACCCTCTAATTCTTTGTTGATATAATTTGCACCGATAAATCCTGAGGAAGCTACATCAACCTGTAGTTCTTGATGTATTTAGAATATTAGAGAAGTATTTATTCTCTATTTTTAATCCTGTTTTCCAAAGCTTGGTGAGTATTACAGAAGGGACTGGAAAATTTATGAGTTTAATTTTAGCAGACCCTTTCTTACTTGCCCTGTTAGAGATGCAAACTTTGTGTTGCAACATATAATTAAGAGATAAATACTGGCTCCTCTTTGTTTGAAAAAAACAAACACCCAAAAAGAAATGTATATAATTTCAGCTTAATTAATGTTATTATGTGCAAATTTATTAATAGCATCTGGCAATGAACTCAGAACTTTTCAGAAACATAATTTTTTTTTCAAAGACTCCTCGGGTTTTTTTGGGTTATACTTTTACTGATAATTTTAACTTTCCTCAGCAACAGCCTCTCCTTAGCAAGACCCTCATACAGCTCCTTTGCATATAGCCACAGGAAAAGGATCCTTAGTCCCACCTAAGTAATTGACTGTTTAAAAATAGTGATTAATTATAGGACAAAATGATAAGATTTTATCCTTATAGGATAAAATTATAAGAAATGATAATAAAATGTTAAGATGTTACTAAGGCCATTGATACCAATGGCAGAAATCTCTTGCCCCAAAGCAGCTGATCCAGCCAAAATATATAATTATTGTATGATTAAAAATCGGAAATGTACAATATTTTGACAAATCAGCACAAAATTCATGGCTGGCAAATTCATTGCATGTCACTTTGTTACCTGAAGACCTGGATTTTAAAACTGAAAGTCCCGTGCCTGCTACTCTGTGACTGAGGGTAGCATGGCATGGGAGTGCTGGTCTAGAACCAGACAAGTTTACTGCTGCTTCTAACAAGGGATTAGTTTCAATTTGTTGCTGGGGATTTGGGAACTGCTAGTATTTCACAAATATTGCAAAGATTCTTTTTGAAGACACTGGATTTCAGAGTGTTTGGTATACAAGTTCTTTAGATAATCTCAATTTTGCTTCAAACCAGTTAGTATATAAAAAGAATACCGTAAGATATTAAAATGAAGTACAAGTCATATCCTACAGAAGTCCTTAGGCGAAAATTTAATCTTACAGAATATTCAAATAATTTAAATAACAAATTTGTGAACCTTTTTGTAATAGCCATGGACAATAACTTCCTCTTGAATTGGCATAATTTTTCCAAATCTACTTTATGCTATTAATTGTGCACCTCCTCAACTGAACTGCAGCCGTAAGCAGTAATAAATGAAAAGGCATTACTCTAGTAGATGAAAAAGGTTAAATTTGGTGGCTAAATTTATCTCTTGTGCATTTAAAGAGCCAAACTCTTTAGGCAATCAAGATAATTTTCCAAATATTTTGAGAATCAGTCTTGTATGTCTCAGCTTTTCACCAATGTAAGAATAACACACAGAAATAGACATGCTGCAGCCAATCAGAACTCAGAGTAACTGAACAGCTATTGATGTGTACCTGTATGGGTTTTTCCTAAGCTATGCATTTCTCTGCACACTCATTGGCTGAGCTTATCTGATTTGCATAATCACTATACAGTTATTTCTCAATAGTTCAGGCTGGTCAAGCTGTTTACCAGCAACAAAGATGCAGTCTCAGCTTCTCTTTCTCTCCAAATGATGTAGAAAAACTCTAAAATTTACATGAAAGAATAGAATAAAATATTCAAAAAATCAAATAAAATGGAGCTGTCAAGCTGTTCAAATGAAAACCATAAAAAAGACTTGATTCACTGGATTATGCCTATTTCCATAAATACACCCATCCCCATCCTAATCTTTATCTTGTGCAAGCAGGTCAACAAGGTTCTTGTTCTCACAAGAATTGTAAGATTTCTATCTACTTCTTCCTAGCTTCACTGGGAGAATTCCAGTCTATCCCTTCTGTTTAGTAACACATGTTGTTATTTCTGAGGAAAGAAGTACTTGGCAGATGAATGGAAAATGTGAAAAAAAAAAAAAAAAAAGGAATTAAAATGGAAAGAAATACAAATAGGAATGTAGGCAAAATTTAGTAAAATGAAGGCTTGGACAAACATATGAGAAAATATACAGCAAGGATGCCTCTGTATTTTAAAATACAGTTTAGAGTTGGTCCATTTCCATCGTTTATCTTTGAATATATCTTTGCCCGTATTTCACTCAAGAACTTTTCACTATCACCAGCTTCATAAATATGTTCAAGTAGCCTTATGTCAGTCTTCTTATTGAAATTTACACAAAGATTGAATTCTGTTAATTTAATGGAGTTTAAGTCTAGAATGGATTACTTGTTTCTTACCATAATTTCTTTTTCATAAAATGGCCAAAATTAAGGTAATCTGGATTTTCAAAAGCTTTTCATTATTAGTGAAGGCTTTTAGTCTGTAAGAGACTAAACTATGACTTCTTTAGATCATCATGTTTTTGTTTTGTTCTCCCAAAATTGCCTTTAAATACAAACATTTATTGGTCTGACAGTGCCAAGAATAGGGAGAGAAAATAAGGGTGGGTAAAACTGAATTTCTTTATTGCAACCACACAGAGGAACTGTCTAAAATTGTGATATCAGTGTTCCTTGATCCAAAGCAATTGACAGATAAGAAGACAGTCCAGTGTAAAAAATGAAATCAGAGTGTGAAGTTGTGATGAGACTTATTTATATTGCTTATCACAAATGCTTGTATCCCACCACAGAAAAGAATGCAAATAAGTTCTTCCTATTTAGCTTCTCTTGGGCATTACAGAGAATGCAAATTAAATTGATTAATCACTGCTGTTCTAAGCCCTCAACTCTCGAGGACATGTATTTGCCTCCTAAACTCAGTGGGCTTCAGGCACTGACTATCTGGACTTCTGGTCTATAGCTCCTCGTTTCTTCTTACAGTATTTATGGCAGTGAAGCCTATGTAAACATCTAGAGGTAACTGAATATACTACTTCCACTACACCTTCTGTAACCAGATATTATCTCTTGCAATTCAGGCATATATTTTGGAGATAATTGCTATAATGAGACTTTAGAAAAGATTGCTAACTAACAAACATGATTCAGGTTTTGTGAGTTAAACTGTTTCATTTTACCTTTATTCTTTAACAATCTTCACAAATACAAAAGGGTATTTCTTTAGAGAATACTCCCTTGGCACATTCAGATATATGACTTAATCCATAAAGGTTATTGTCCATCTTATCCAGAAGTAAAATTTAATTTTTCAAACTGTTATTCTGACTTTTTTCCTCATCTAAAAAAAAATTAAAAAAAAAATTTACTGATTCTTTTATCTAGGAAAAACAAAACACAAACAAAACCAGAAATACCAAATCACAAATCCAAAACCTACCAAGTTTGTAAGTCTGTAAAATTAGTGTCTTAATTTGCAGAGGTCAAAATCCCCCATATGAGAGTGCAATGTCACCTCTTTTCTTCCTGTCCCACTGTGACAAGTAGTTACCATCTGACTGATCACCTGGTAGCAATTGATTCCCTACTTCTTTATTCTACATTCTTTCCACAGTACATTCTGAATATTGTATTTATTAATTATTTTTTATTTTGATCTATAAAATAATGGTTTGTGGAAAGTTTAGAGGAAAGTTTAGAGGAAAGTTTAGAGGAAAGTTTAAAAAATTTTACAGAGGCAATGGGAAATAAGTCACACATCTCTTATTATTCTTATCTTTCTCAATTAACACCTCTGTCCAGCAGTATAGTCTTAATCCCCTTCATCTTCTGTATATTCAAGAAACTAAGGATAATACATGACATACCTAATATGTCCAGAGAACTACTCCATCAGTGAAAAAGTCTTGCATGAAAATTTATTGCATATTATGGTTCAAAATCAGCTGCTTGCATATACCCCGCACAATCAGTATTTAATATTATAAGATAAGAATTGTCATAAGTAAGATAAGTAAGATAAATGTAAGATAAAACCTTCTAGCTTGTGGGCAGGAAGAATTAAACACCCAAGCTGATGGCTAAGTTTCCTTATTCTTATTTTTATTCTTGAAGTTCTTGCTTTACTTCACTGTACATTACCTCTTTAACATCTAATGTTCCATGTATTATAACTTAATATTTCTACTGTAAGAACTCATAAAAGTTTGCATCAGTGTTATCTTCTGTTACTCACTGTAGCCCAAATTAATTTCTCTTAATGTCTCATGTGAGGTTTGTTCAGTTTTCAAAGCAAAAGAGAGTGGCTGCATTCACAAAGCTCTAGCTGTTAATCCCGAGAGAAAAAACACCTCCCCCTTGCCTCCCTCAGGTGCTAATTCGAGTCTATATCCTGGAGATAGGGATCAGTTTATCTTGATGCAGACACTTATATCTGGTTAGTTGTCCATCTCTTCAGTTTCCACTGATTTTACTGACTTGTGGCACGGCTCATTTGCTGACACAAATATGTCTAGTGGCACAGAGATGTATTGGACTTTCTTGAGTAGTTTCAGTTATTATTACAGAGGGATATAATTAGTGCTTCTGTGTCATAAGTAACAACCCTGCACAGATGTCTTCAATACCATCTGACATGTCAAATTCCACTACCAATTATGTTTAGACAAATTAATCCTAGATCTCCACTAACCAGCATACTAATTTAGATGAATTTAGCTATTTTTATGTATGTACATAAAAATAACTAAATTGAGGGCCTCAAGTAAGTTGAGTACAGATGGTGCTCTGTGGCATTTGAGATTTCTTAGTAGATTTCATCTGGCTTCCAGAATTGTTTCAGAAGGGCAGAGGTGTTCTCTAGAGCTTGTTATAGACATTATGAAGAAGTATTAGAAGCTCAAGGGTAGATCTTTAAATTAAGGGAAAAAAATAAAATCCCACACTAAGTGCCTAAAACATGGAATTGAATTGCACCGTCACTATTTCTTGGAACAGAGAAATAATAATTTTTTATTTTAAAATCATCAAGAAGATTAGTTTATTTCAAAACATATTTGAACTGGAAAATCTGCTGAAACTGACAGCCACAAAAGAAACAATTTGATACTGGAGTCTCATGAAAGAATTAATGACAAGCTATTTGTTCTCTCATTAACTAATTTGTCTAATCCTCTATAATGCTTGTATTTGCTCCTCTAAGATAAATTATTTTCACTTATATTGTCTTTTTCTTCTTTGTTATATTTTTGTTCCAAATATGAGTCTATTTTAATTTCTCACAGTCATTGAAAATGCTCCACAAAACACAGACATGTTCATAACTATATTTTGGTTTCATTTAGCAAGATTTTATGAATTATAAATTTTCCCTTTTAAAACATTATTGTTTAGGAATAATTAATTTGTACACCATTTCAGAAGTCTCATTTCACTATCTTCTTCCTTTCATGGGATGTCATCCATGAAGTAGAAGGAGGTAGGCCGCGTGCACCTGCTCACATGCTGCTGTGCAGTCAGGGCACAGCCTTAAAAGATGCTTCAATCAAGATGAAGAGTTTTCCTACAGACGCTTTTCCTTCAAGCGCTGCTAATTACCTTTCCTTCTATTGTCTTTAGAAAAAACACCTGCCCAGCTATGTCCTAAGTTGTATTTGATTGTCCTTCATTCTGTAAGAGATAAGAATAGCTATAACAGTATCATCCACCTAGAGGACACTTCAGGTAGTAACCAGTCACGTTATCTAAAAAAAACCCAAGTTTTGATATGGGATATATGCTCTTTATTAAGTGAAAAAACTGATTTTACTTGGAATCTAACAACCGCAGGAACAGTCAACACAGAAAGCTATGGTTTGAACTCCTGGAAACTTTTAACTGCCACAGAGTAATTTCAGAGGGTTGACACAAAGTATTGACATTGTCACTCGATTACATCATCTCATTTTCTGAGACTTGTGACTGAGATATCTATACTTACAGGTTGAACCTAGTGAACCATGTATCACTTTATGTCTCATTCTAATGCAACACCCACATAAAACATCAGAATTCTCCATGGGAGAGGAAGGTGATTTTGACTCTTATGTATATCTTTGTGTCACCAAATTTCTCTTCACAGAGAAAAGCAAGGCACTATTCTTCCCAAGAATATTTCTGGGTTTCACTTTCTCTGAACATCAGAGAAAGAAAACACAATTCTTATCTCATTTGCTGTGCCTGTTTTGTGCCAAAGTAGAATTCAATATGGAGATTGTTTATCCAAAATGATGGTGTTTTTCTTCTTTGGCCTATCAGGGCCAAGTGTGTGTGTGTGCCAGGACTGTCAGCTGACAGTCATGAGACAGTCACGAGATGAATGCAGTTCTGTGCAGAGTGAGTGCTTGGCAGATTCAGTTCAGATGTAATGTAATATAGTGTAATATAATATAGAATAATATAGTATAATAAAGTAATCAATTAGCCTTCTGATATCCATGGAGTCCTCCTCATCATTTCTCCCTGCCATGGGGGTCGCTTTGAATCCTATATCTTTCTCCTGGTGGAAGAGACAAGGGAGTAGTTTAGCGCAGTGTGAGTATGTCTTATTCTATACTGTGCACATCATCGCTCAGGGATGTGTTCTGGGAAGAAAAGTTGGGTGCCCAACCAGAAGTGCAGCGCATTTTGCCTTTCTTCTCTACAGCAGGTAGGGGTTGGCATCAGCCCCTGCAGGGCCCTACCCAAACATTACTCCCTCCCATTTTCTCTGAAATAGAGTTACAGGACATAGTGCTGAAAGGACAGTGCCAAAAATGGGAATCAGCAGTAGTGTTGAACCAACAGCACCGGCATGGAAGCTGCTGTGGGAAACGGGCCAGCATAGGCCACCCCTAGCCCATGGCAAGGGGACAAGAGCCCAGGTGACAGGAGTGAAGCCAGGGGAACAGTTGGAAAAGTGACAGTGACTTGTGGGACCCATCTCCAGCCCAAGAGGGCAGTGGAAAGGGCAGCATAGGCAACTGCACAGAAGTGAGCCCCAGTGGACCAGCAGCACAACCTGACTCAGATGACCCAGCTTTCAGGGAGGTTCTTCAATATTGTTTGTGATTTTTTTGGGCTTGGGTGGGAATCTGGGAAACATTAGTTGAAGAGGTCCCCCACTGTCTTGTCATTGCTCCCAGTGGCCATTTGGTGTGGTGTGTAGGAACAGTCACCATATTGCCTTTGTCTGGGGAAGTCACACGGACACAACCTATGGGGAGCATTGCCATCTTCTTTTTGTTCCTCATTGGTGGTGAACACATTTTTGTGAATGAAATACCCTCTCTTTGCTATTAATATTGCTGTTATTGTGCCTATCTTATTTCATTGCTTTGTGTTTTCAGAAAATTATTTTCTCAGCCCATTATTTTCTCTCTGCTGCTGTCACTCCCTTACCAGAAAGGGTGGGAGGAAGGGGTGTGGCTTATTTGGAATTTAATTTCTCTTTGATGTTCAAACCAGCACAATCTTCCACTCAGAAGAAAAAGTTAAAAAGAGCTCTTTCTAATAAGCCGGACTTTCAGATGTGGAAGCCATAATGTAACTAAACAGACTAGTTTTCAGTTTCCTTGCAGTCTTTGAGCTCCACATTTTATAAAGCATTTCAATAGCTAAAAAGAAAATTCCCCTACCCCCCACAAAGCCCAAAAGTTGATTAGGCGGAGCAAATCAAGGAATATTTGACCTACAAAAAAAAAATTCCAAAACTTCCAGGATTAAAACCACAAATATTATTGAATTAGCATAATCAAACAGAGAAAAGAGGAAGGATGGGAAAAAAATACTCCTACACTTTTTCCTCTGTTATAGTTTTTCACTAACCTATTCTAGACTCTCAAAGAAAGACCATGGTAAAATTAACCTAAGCTGCAAGAACCATAAACCAAAGACATATCCCTCTTAAAAAAAACAGTGAAATCAAAACATCCACATTTGCACATGAAATATTATTCTTCACACTGTTCAGGCTTTGCAAGCATATTGTTACAAAACTGGGTCATTCTCCTCAAAAAGTATAAAAATATTTCAACTAAGAAAAATGTCAAAAATTATACACAGAAAGTACTTCAGTTAAGATGAAAGAAAGTAGGACAATTATACTTAATGTATATTTCTCACTAAAATGCTTATAAAAATACTAAAGAGAAATTACTTATTAGCTGTCATACAACTCTTCAGGACTTATCTGTATTTCAAATCCTTATAGAATTTTGACTTTCATTGTGTCTAAAAATAAATATTCATTATGCATGAAGTAAATAATCCTTTTTACCACAAAATCTCAGTGCCCATTTTGAATATTGAAGTAGTTATTTTCTAATCTACCAGAAATAATACTGAAATATTTCATCTTTGGAAGAAATTATCAAGCAACTTTCCCATCAATATAATTTTGGTGGGAATTTTTTTTTTTTTTGGTTTTAGTGTTTGTCTTTTTTCTTGTGTTTTTTTTTTTGGTTTGGTTTGGTTTTTGGTTTTTAGATCTTTTAATGGCTTTCTGTTTGACCATCTTGAGGACTGTTCTTAAGAATGCAACCCTGTCTGGCAAATGATACTCTCTTTTCAATACAGTCAGGTTCTAGCAAATATTTGCTGTAACATCTGTCTCACCTGCAGAATGGGTTATTTCACTTTCTGTCCTCTTTTTGCTTAACAGCTTATACACAGCCTGAGCATCTTCTCTCAGTAATTATCTTGTCATTTTTTTTCTCAGAGGACAGGAACATATAAAAACTCAGTCATTAAAAATAGAATGTTACCCAATAAAACCAGTGAATTAAAAGAAGACTGACAAGTATAAAAAAAATGACACCAATAATTCATTACTGTGATATAGGCTACACTAAAATAGTAGTAATAATGTTTTCTTTTAGGAAAAAGGAAGGGTTTTTCCCAAAGTTAACAAATATAGAACTAATGTCTGAAAGCTCCTTTTAAATTTATAAATCAGCTATATTAACACCTAGGTGTCTAGCTCTGTAGTGCTCTAGTTATGTAACTGAATTTGCATTTAACATGGCTATTTGCTAAGTCACACTTCCTTTACTACCAGCTTAAATTGCTGTAGCTTCACTGCACACTTTCATTTACATTTTATAAACACAAAGCATAATTAAATAATCTGATCTGTGTTTTGTTGTTGTATCTTTCCCTGTACTTACACTTCCAGTGGTTTATGATACTAACTGAACATAAGAATTCTTCTATTAAAATATAATAGACGATGCTTTTGGAAGAATATTGTATTTGAAAACCTTCTGGCCAATTCACAATCAAAAAAGTAAAAAAGCAAGCAAATATCTGCATCTGAATTTAGCTGTAAAAGACATTAAAACTGCTTAAATTTAACTGTTTAAAGTTAGAATATGATTAGAAGTGTGATATTAGGCAATACTATGAGATTTCTTAAAGTGGTGATTCAATTATGTATTCCAAAACACAGCTTCTTTTGGGAAAGTACTAACATTAATAAAACTGATTTGTACTTGTTTAGGGTAGATTATGATAAAGAGAAACATTCAAAAAAGTCCTAATTTCAGATACTGGAATGATGGGAGTAAATTAATTACTGAGATAAATGCCTCTGATAATATTATATTATTAAAGCATGATTTCATATTTGTCACATAGCCTTTTTCCAATATGTCAGTTTTCTTTTACAAATTAGATAGTGTTTTACAGAGAGAGAATGAATACCACACCCCTGGGGAGAAAAAGAAAATAAGAAGTCAAAATGCTAAATTTTCTGATGAGCTTGTTCTAAAGGAAAGTTCAGGAAGACTTAGAAGACAATGTATCTGGTAACTCTCTGACTTTCAGGGAAAAACTAAAATACATCTGATATAACCTAGAAATTCCCCAATGTTTGCATATCTTCTCCATCCTTATCTGAATCTTGTATGCCTACTGCAATATGCAAAGGTCTTGCTTTGCTAGTGGAATAAGTACAATTAAGGTCTGAGATGGCACATCATTATTTTTGGCATTATGCTCATGATGCAAAATTTTGCAAAGCTAAGATATTAGCTACTTGTTTAAAAATGTCTGGAAAGCCATCCAGATCTGCTTAGTCTTTATTCACAGAATTTCTGATTGGCTGAATGTCAATTTTTTTAATAGAAGGTCATGTGGGAGGAGGTTTATTTACATTCTTATAAAATATTAATATATACTTATAAACTTAGAAAGTACCACTCCTATGTTGGTAAAGTGAAATATTTTACATTAAAAATCCCAGTGCAATTAATCTGATTCCTACAAATGTAATTCTTTTTACACAAATAGAACAAATAAATTATAATCTATTTATATATCAATGAAAATTGCAGATTTCCCCTTCCTTCACTGCATGGGTGACTAAAAACCTAAACGTATTTTTATTCATTATATAAAATAATTGCTTGATCATGAGATTTATCTAAGGCTATCTAATGTGGACTAACTTCTGTTATGATAAAAAATTTATTGCTTCTTTATATTTTTCAATCCACATGTGAGAAGTAATTAGGAGAACTCTATGCTTGGTATATGTGAAGAACTCAAATTGCTGCAATAAACTGTACAAACATTACTGAAGTGTGAAAGGAAAAGAAGTAGTAATTCTTTGCCATACCATTTTCCTCAGGCTGGAAAACTTTTACATAACTCAGACAAGAGTGAAAGAAGTTGACTTCCATCATAACTTAGACAGTCCCACCTTTGTGAAAACATGTTTGGTATTACGAAAACAAACCTGGGTCCTGAAATTTTTTTCTGAAATTTTTTTCTGAAATCTTTATCCAAGCAAATGTGGTGAAGCGGTAATTGTTAGGCACAGAAGTGCATCCAAAGTCAATGAAAAATGAAGGAAAACTGAAAGTCCCTGAACAATTTGTATGTCAGTTGGTTATATGTCATGCATTTACTAGAAGTGCAGCTCATCCTGCTAAACTTCAATGAACTAACGTGTGTAATGTCTCAGATCTCTTTCCAGGAGTTTTCAGTAGATGAGTCATCATTAATATTCCCTAAGATAACATTTCTTTTGTCATGTTTACAACTAACAGTATTTATATAAAAAAAAAAATCTCTGAAGGAAGACAAAATATGTTTTAATATATAATGTGAAAATCTAAAGAAATTTGAATGACTGTTTTCTGTTTTATATATTGATGTATCAGTATTTCATATATTTATACATGTATATCTTCCACACATTTCTAATGAAACAGGAAATTAGAAGTTGAAGATATGGGAAATATGGCATCAAAGACCTGAAAGAAATGTGCTTTAGAACACATTGGACTAAAACCACTGCCTTTTTATTGAGTAAATTAAAATGGAGTCTATAACCTACAATATCACTGTGACTTAGGAAAGCATCCTAATCAGAACAAAGAATTTACATTATCTCAACTTGAAAAATACTAGATTTCCATAGCTCCTTAATAGGCAACTATGTGTTTGGGGAGATCACAAAAATTGCAAACTAAATATCTAAGTCTAAAATTTGTCAATCCAAACACTTTCTCATCCTTATCTGATCTTTCATTTTGTGAGAAGAGATAAGGAAGTTGTGAGTGTCTGTCCGAAATTTCCCGCATTCTTTGCCTCTTGAAAGTTTGAGGCCACTGGGGAAAGGAGAAGATCCTGTTCTGAAAATCCAGGTCTGACTGGTCCACTAAGCCAAATTACTGTCTACGGGTGTGTTTGCTCAACTCATGGAACACTGCACCCGAGAAAGGGCAGTGTGCTCTCCTTCGCCTGCATCACTTAGCAACGCTGGCCCTGGAAATTTCTCCACCCTCCTGACTTGGCTGGACATTCTCTCTGGAATGACCTTCTCAGTCACCACAAAAGACCCTCCATTCACCATACATCAACCACCTTGACAGAGAGGGGAGAAGGTTCTCCCCTCAAGGACTGAGACATGCGACTCCTACATGGAAAAGCCACCTCTTTTTCCCTTAAAGACTGAGAATGAAATTCCCTACTGTAGGGTGGGGGAAGGTGTGAGCAGGAAAGGCCCAATAACCAAAGCAAATTTGCAAGTGACCACTGGACCGAGAAGACAATGGTTCATTCCTACTGCTGATGGACTTTCTGTACAACGCCTACAGTTGACGATGTCTTCTGTTGATGGACTGCTGATGGACTCTTTGTACCCTTTCTCAATAGACTATTTTGAAATGTGTGTGTCCTTCCCCCAATCAAAAAGGACTATAAAAGAGGTTAGAGCTGACTTGTACCCTTGGAGATCTCCCCTGACTTGAAGACGACAGGCTCTTCGTCGACTGAACTTCGAGGGACTTCGTCATCTGCACGTCTGGGAGCTATACACTTCCTTTCTCTTCTCTCTCTCTCTTTTTCCTTATTCTTTCTCTTCTCTTCATTCCTCTTCTCCCTAACGCATTTTTGCTGTAGTTATTCAATAAAAGTACTTTTGCTTTGATTTTATTGCAAAATCCCCTTGTCATGTCAGTTTTTGCACCCTGAGATCAGTGAAAACAACCTTCATGAATCTTGTCCCCCAGGACGGATCGTGACAGGAGTCCTGTAGAATATTGAACTAAGTACAAGATTTGGAATATTTTATTTTTGTCCAATATTTTTATTTTTGTAATTTACAAGGTATATTCTAGTGTAAGTTTATCTACACATTCATACTAAAATATCAGATTTTCATTTATGTTGACAAATAAAAATAAAATTATTAATAAATTTTATTCATAGTGGACAGAGTGACAAAAACTGTCTGAAAACCACCACCCAACCATTACACTGGAAACTTTTGGAAGAATGAGGAATCGATTGCTGTATTTAGTAGTTTAACCACAAAACTATTATCAAAGTGCTGTTTTGGTTCTTTTTTCTTCTTTTCAATAACAGAAATATATCATTTATTGATTAATTTTGAGTGATTTAGAACATGATGGACTCATTGTAGTGTCTGTCTGACTCCTTCACAGTTCATTCCTGCAACCACTATTCACTTAAAGAAATATTGATTTATGTGTGACTTTGGCTTTAATGTGTATATTTTGGGCTGTTTTATGCTTGTGACAAGCATAACCTTGGACAGTTTGAAAAAACACTTTCTCTTGCATGAAAACTATCTTCTTGCCTCTGTACTTTGATTCTAAAATTACAGGGACTGTAAAGTGTTTGATTCCTTTCTTCTTTCTCCATGAATAGAAAATTAGTCTTACTGCATCTCCTTTCCATTCCTTAATTATTTATGAAAAAATAAAAGTCAATAGCTGAAAATAAGCCTCTAAAATGGCCATAAACAGATTCTTTAAAATAGACATATAGTTAAATTCTGGTTTTCCAGAATCAAAATTCATAGATTTATCGTGGATATTAAACCAAGAGGGACCTATGAAATAACTTCTTCCTCAGATGCATGGAAATCAGTTCTTGTCCTCTATTAGTCTGAGCTTTACAATATCTGAATTTTAATCACGGATAGATCTGTGGAAGCATAAAGACACAGATTCATTCAGCACATTTCATGCATTTAGTCTGGAATTCATTTGTTTCATCTTTAAATATTTACAAAAGAGACGTGTATATTTGTCTTCCTGCATTTTTTTTTATGGTGAAGAGAAGAGAAAAATAGGCACTTGCACGGAACAACTAACCTGAAAATGTTAAGTGTCTGCTTTATGATGAAGTGAATCATTCCCCTAGATGAGCCTGTTTCTCTCCACTGATTATAAAGACAGTCTAAACATCTAGCTCAGATGGAGAGATCTGCACCACAGATGCCTGTGTTTGATCAGATGATCTCATTTTCCAGGTGCTGCTTTCACAAAGTCTGTTCTCTACAGTCCTGATAAATTCTTAACTCTCTGAATATTTCTGTCTTTGTTTGAATCTTGGCTAACATTTTCTTAGTACAGGTGTCTTGTAAGTAAAACATAATTTCTACCAAGGAATTTAATATGGACTACTAACATTTTCAGAGAGTAAAAGACAATCTGTGTGACAGATTCAAAAGTGTGTGACAATCTGCATTGATTCCAGTGTCAGAGAGTAGTTATGAGCATGTTTGTCTTACAGGTTGTAGTCCACGTGGCAGTGATTTCCACACTTGCTACAATCAGCAATTCTGAGCAAGTTATACACACAGAAATCATATCTTACTCTCCATATTGATTTCAGTCTAAATACTTTCATTTCACATAACTACAATCAGTGCTAGTAGGCCTGATAATTTGGGACACATATCCTGTGGTTGCCCTTAACAATGTAAAAATGATATTCCAGAGCTCCATTTAAATCTCTGTTTAGGTCACTATCCATTTACATGCAGTAACGGTCATGTAATGAGAAAGTGTAAAATGTAGTGGCAGTTTTCATTTGATATATCTTTCCTCTCTCCTTCTCTGGTCATTTTAGTGATTACAGCATTCTCAAAGCTTTCATTCAAATGTCTTGCATACTCACAAGACAGGAAGTTTCCACAACCCTGACTTTCATCCAGTCGAGCTCTCCTTTACTTTGGGGATATTGTAGTGTTGATTTATACATTCCTTCTGCAAAAATCAGGTAATTAGAGAATGTTTTGTGCTGAAAGGGACCTTAAAGATCATCTAGTTCCAGCTTCCCTGCCATGGCAGAGACACCTGCCTAAATCAGGCTGCAAAGCATCAACAGGTCTTTGTTTGAACAGAAATCCAGTTAGCGTACAAACACTATTCAACACTGATACAGGGAACAAGACAAATTATTCCAACAAAGCACACTTGAAAAACTGTGACTAGCAACACTGGACACTGAAACAGCCTCTGTGCTTTAGGGGATAAAAAATAATGTGTGTGACGCTTAAAAAAATTCAGGACACTGAAATATTACAGGATAAAGCATCTTCCCCATGACCCAGACTGCATGCAAGGCACTATTTTCTATTTATAGGTATCCTGAATTTCAATCATATTATCTGCTACCTGCTGAGTCTGGCAACATATCTAATTTCATGTTGAGCCACCTGACTGCTTTTTCTCTAAAAAACATTTTCCAGTCTTATTGTCAGTGACCTAGCAAAGGTTAGTCATAAATCTTTTTCTCAGCAAGGGTGCTGATAGTTTAAGAGCTTCCCTAATAAGCAATGCAATATTTCTGGGCTTATAACCTGAACAGCATGAACTATCATGTCTTTCTTTTATTTAGATAAGGCTGTGTAAATCCAACGGCTTAGTGAAAAAATTCGGAGATTTTTCTGTGTATCTGTGTCTGATAGACTATTTGTTTTATTTGTGCTTATTCAGTCATGTTTTGCTGTTACTGATGAAAAGTCATTCATACTACCTAGTCACACCATCAGCTTCACTGGTTTTTCTGTAAAGTAAACTAGAACTGATTATTTCTTATATACAGGTTCCTCTTATTTAAAATAATGAAAATCAAACTTTTCAGTCATAAATGTGATACGATTTGTTTAATTTATTTTAAAATATACAAGATATTGTTTGGGATATAAAGCAATTCTTTAAACCAAAAAAAAACCCCAAGGGTTCATTTTCCTATACTTAGCTTAGCTGTCATCTGTTTCACCATGTCACTGTATTAGACATTAGGACAATGAACCCACTTTGTTCTCATTTAAGATAATTGTGCTTGCTAAGAATTGCTGCTTTTTTAAATCCACCAAATTATTTACAGCCCAAGAGTGACTTTTTTTGGTCTGTCAGGAAACTACTCTTACCATACTCAAATGGTGATCCTGACAAAGAGTCTGATGTTAAAAGAACAGTGAAATTTCAAACCATCAAAGAAAAGTCTGTTCTAATGCATTTCTTAGGATGGTGTGAGGTTTTGACCACTTGTAGACTCCTGTGGGAGGAAAGGATTGGAAGTCCATTACATTCTGATCCTTTTCTTTTCATGGTCACCAAATACCTCAGACTTCAGTTGCAGACAAATGTCTTTTATGGTCTCCCTTTTGCCAAAAGACAGAATAGAATCCCTCCAAGCTCATAATCAAAAGAAAACAAACTCAAATATTAGTCTACAGCTTTTTCAGAGCATAACATGTTCATATAATATTTCAAAGACCTGAGATAAAAATATGACATAAAAAAGAAAGAGAAATATGACAAAAATATAGAAATCTATTGCTTTCACCTGTGTAAAAGTAAATTTGGAGTCCACTGAGCTTTCCATTTTTCTTATAAAAGATAGCCTGAAACTGATATAATTGTAAATAAGACAAGGACCTGATCCAATTTTGATTTTATTTCTGTCACAAAACTCAAGAGTAATATATTAGTCTAGAACATAAACCATTGTAAAGGCTCTTTTCAAAAGCACTGTTCCTGGAGAACGTTAAGTGGAAGGATACAAAACTTGACTGTACCAAGCCTGTTATGGATAAATGAAAACACATGATTTCATCATTCTATTGGCTAGAGTTCATTAAATTCACAAGGTATGTAGACTATGTTAAAGTACTCAATATGTTTCCTCATGAGAAATTAATGAATGCTAGTTAGTATGACATGGTGTGTAAAATCCATGTAAGGTCTACATACCATATTGTTCAAAAAGTTTAAGCAGAAAATTATAAGCAGACAGTATGAAAGAACATATCCTCTTTTAGACCTAGATCTACTCCTGTAGTAGAAAGATATAATTTCTACCTAGGACTATTTCAGTAGTGTAACACACCACAACAGTGACCTTCTTGGCCATCAACTGTCATTATTCATATTATCCTCTCAGAGAGAATGAACAAATTGTAATAATTATATAGATCTAAATAGTTTTCAATTAAAAAAAAAAGTGCAGGCATCAAATGATTAGTCTTTTTTTTTTCCTATTATTATTATTTTTCCAATAATTTTTAAAACCAAAATATTTAAATGCACTATGTGAGGCAGATTCACAAGCACTTACTTTCTGTACTGGTCACACACATAATGCATCAAAAAGAGGAGGCAGTGTTGCAGTAAATTTATGAATATTCAAAAAATCATCAAATTTCCTCACTACAGAAACTGTGCCATAACACAAAACAGCAAGAGTTCTGAAACTTCAGTAAATTTTTGGATTTTATCTTTTAGAAAGCCTTGGGAGCCAAGTCTTCCCCCATGAATTTGAATAACAAAATTTCAGAAGTTTGGCTGTCTTGCTGCTTGTTACTACTCATATTCCCATTTTCATGGAAACTGCTGTTCTACTGACTGAAAAATGGGATAAGGTACTTTAACATAATTGCTGCTTTACACCACCGTGTTTTGCTTTTATGTTCAAAATGGAGATTATTTCAAAGTACCATTTTCCATATTCATCTTGCTGACAGGGGTTTCTATGGAAACAGGAAAAAAGTAATAGCTGAGTCCCAAGAACTCCTGTTCAACTTAGTGAATAAACTTAAAAGAATTCCACTCTGAGCAGAAAGAGAAAACCGATTCAAATTCTATTCTATACTGGCTAACAAGGTTTTGTTCATGAATTATTTGAAAAGAATGAGGAAATTTTTTTTCACTATGATGATCTGGAGAGTTTATTAACATTAATAAACATTTAGGCATACTTATTATGGAATTATTAGTTTTCACTTACTACTATATAAAATACATTAATCTGGGACACATTTCTGCTTAGAATTAAATTTTAAAAAACACGCCAAAAAAACTCAAACCAAAAATGCATAGGAAGTGTCTACCCTGACCTTATAAATAAACTTTTTCTTTCTTCAGGAAAGCAAATAGTTGCACAAGACTTAGTGACTGAAATCTAGCATGGTGCACTAAAAATTAGGCAGTAACATTTTTTATTTCCAGCTTTCACGAGAGAAAATAAAAATATGGTTTCAATTAAATCTATAAATGTGTAATAGAAATAGGTTGACTTTTGCTTTTTTGGTTAACAGTAAAATTTATTTATTTGGTTAATAGTAAAATATTATTGTTTGAAGAGTTTTTTCAATTTTGTAAATTTATTTGTAGTAAAACACATTGAATGTATTAAAGATGCTTGAAACAAAACATGGCTGTAGTTTTGCTATAGTTAGATATTACATTCAAGTGTTACTCCATTTCTGATCTCAACTTCACTGAAATGAGTTTAACATCTCTCATGGATAAACTTTAGCAACTCACTCCAGTTCCGAACCAGAACTATCTACAAGGGCTTTAGAAGTTTCATTGGTGTCCATTTTTAAGTATTATTTAATGCTACATCATGGATTTACAGAATAGTTTGGGTTGGAAGGTAAGTTGGAGATCACCTTGTTCCAAGTCCCTTGCTACGGGCAGGGATGTGGTCCATTGGATCAGGTTGCTCAGAGCTGCATCTAACCTGGCCTTCAGCACTTCCAGGGTTGGGGTATCCACAATTTTTCTGTGCAACCTGTTCCAGTGCTTCACCACCCTCACAGTAAAGAATTTTTCTCTTATAACTAGTCTAAATCCACTCTCTATCAGTTTAAAGCCATTTCCCTTTGACCTATCAGTACCTGCCCTTGTAAAGAATTCCTCTATATCTTTGTTATAGTTTCCCTTCAGTTGCTGCAAGGCCACAATTAGGTCACCCCAAAGCCTTCTCTTCTCCATACTCAAAAATTCTAATTCTTTTAACCTTTCCTGATAGGAGAGGTGCCACATCCCTCTAATCAGCTTGGTGGCCCTCCTCTTGATTTGCTCATGTCCTTCCTGAGCTGAGGACCCCAGAGCTGGATGCAGCACTGCTGGTGAGGTCTCACCAGAGGAGAGCAGAGGGGCAGAATCCCCTCAGCCACCCTATTGGCCATGCTGCTTTTGACACAGTCCAGGGTCCAATGGGCATTTTGGGCTGCAAGTACACATTTGCATCCCATGTCCAGCTTCTCACACACTGGCAATCTTCTCATCAAGATCAAAATGTTCACTATTTTTTTAATCATGTATAAAGAGTGGCTTTGAGATGCACATCATTAAAATAATCAAAATATTTTCTTTTTCCCCTATCACATTGTCATTCAGTCTTAGGAAAACTTATAATTTTCAATCTTTGATTTTATACAGAAGTCTTCTCTATTTGTCAACTGTCTTTGTAGTGATATAGAGCAAACACAAATATATGTAATTATGTTATATATAAAGTTGTTCAAGGCATACTGATTTGCAGAAAAATTTAAAAGTAGATATGTGTGACTGAGAGCCCATCTATGTATCCTTATGAATGGATTAGACAAGGGAGCAATTTTTCTCATTGTTTTTTTTTGTTTTTTTTTCCTAATTGGCTAATACTTTTACAGCTGAAAAAATTAATATTTGTCTAAATTAAGTAAATTGCATTTATAGCTGTCATTTGTGTAAATTGTCAGAAAGACAGCAAAGGAAACATTACATACAAAGGTATAAAGATTAATAAAAAATAGAGGTGAAATTGTAGTTAATAATTTCACTGAAAGAACTTACTATGGTTTCTCTAGGGATAGTAAAGAAATGTTCTTATTCCAGAAATGTCTGTTACTATTTATAACAAAACAGCAGCTCCATACCTCCTTTCTGAGAAACTAGACCTACTCCACAGATTGATGTTCTACTATACATTTTATAAATAAGATTAATGAATAATTCAAAAGAATTACTAATGCTTCCTGTGATATTGTGTCCTTTAAAAGTGATTTTTAAGTGTTTATTTTTCTGTCTGAGAGTAGATGTGCAAAATCTGCATCAGAAGGACAGTGTTTACAAAAACAGCTCAACTCATTTGAGCTAAGATTTTCCTTTTGGGATTAATCTCACTGCAATGTCTGGAAGACATTTTGCCATAATGACATGCAAGTGAAAGGTAGCTGGCAGTCCTCGTCATCTTTCACAAGCATTCTTTAATTAGCCAATTTGTTGTTATATAACTGATCCTATTACACCTATTTTATGAACAGGCATCATTAAATCAATGGTATGGGAAGCTAATATGACTGTGTTACCATCAAATTAAAAATATCCCTTTTCAAAAATAAGGAAGTAAGTGAATAAATAAATAAAGCCCAGAATACATTAAAACTGTTTGCTCTTGTGGCAAGAAGTTTACTCTGTCACATTGAAGGGAAATACTGGCACTCTTAACGTAGCTCAAGAAATATTTCTTACTGTCAGACCACACTAAGGATGAAATAATGCATGGGCTTGGTTTCAATATCATGCTAAGCCAATGACTTCCCAGATTGCAATTTACTTCTGCATTTGCAATTTAGGGCTGAGATCCAGAAAGATCAAATGATTTTTTAAATACATGTGACTACTTTTCCTATGGTCTTTCTGACCTACAACAAGAGGAAATGGAGGTTTTAAAATTGCATCCACAAGTTTGAGGGTAGCATGTCATCTGAACACACTAAATGGACCAACAGCATATTGAAAACACAGTGCAGAATTCAGTCTGAGTTGCTACATTTCTGTTCCCCATACTTAAACTTTCATTTTTGCCAGGTTTTGGGACTGTCACGTTCCAGCTTGTTCATACTGTTGGGGTATATTGGGTATATTGGGCCTACTGGTTTCTGCAGTCACAAAACAAGCTGCCATTTTGGATCCTTACAAATGACTCATAACTAGAAACATTGTCTATCATTCTCCCAGATGGAAGCAGGTAGATTTTGTCTGACTTACAGATATTTAGTGTATGTATCTATTTTTATGGACACTTATGTGTACAGTTAATTGGCATTGAAATGGCTTACAGTCAATGGAAAAAAAAGGTTTTATGGGACTTAGTAGCATAGGTAGATTTAGTCCAAAAAATGTGTGGATAAAATTTGCAGCTGACAGGGGTTGCTTCTTACCTTAGTGAGGTGATTTTTGTTTACGGACACTTGCCATTGTGTAAAAGAAACCAGAAAGGACTAAAAGCAGAAAAAAGAAAAGGTTATAGATTCAATCAGTGTTGAATATATCCGTAAAATAGTTATATCCAAGATCAGATTTTTGGAAGCACCCAATTTTCTAATTGTACTCTGAGCCTTCAAAGAAAGTGTAGTTCAATTTTAGAGATTTTTGCCATTTCTTTTTCTTGAGAAGAGCAGCTTTGTTTTAGTAAATGTGAGTTCCTGCTTGTGAACGTTCCACAGCTGAACAAGGAACTCATTCCCATTTTGTGTTTTCTCTGCATCAAGTATAAAGATTAAATTTTACCGGTAAATGTCACCCTATGACTGAGTGCAAATTTAGAGACAGTGTGATTGATCAGTGACTTTGACCTTAAGAGAGGATTCACAAATAGGTTTAAAAGACAGAGTGGACATAACTTGCACTTCTGACCTTGTAGAAGTGATTTTTTTAAAGTTTGTAACACTCAGACTGTGCTAAATTCTGTCTCTATCATGCTGCTTCAGTGTCAGAGTCTCCCAGATTACTGTGTAGTTCTTACAAAGAAAATAGATTTTTGCTATGTGCAAATAAAATAATATTTCTGTTATATGAAAACTAGAAAGATTGCTGCTGCTATCAACTACTTCTCTGAAATTATATTTCTGCCTCCTTATCCACCAAGATGTTTCTTTACCTTTTTTTGTCCCTATGTCTCTCAGCTTTGTGTTAGGAAGACAGTATCAATAAAATCATTTGAGTTAAATAAAAACAATATCTATTTATCCCAGAAGTGATATTCTAAAAATATGCATGCTGTTCAGACTAGCTGGATTGGATGGAGTACTTTTACTTTCTTTTGATTTTAAAACTTACAAAAATACACCAAACACTGTATTTCCTTTGAGAATAACATTTATTCTGGTGTGATTTCAGTTTGTTTTGGGAAAAACCTCTACTAAAAACTTAATATTATAGCTCACACCCCTTTATTTTGGTCCTACTTCTTAAAAAGAATGGCCAATAAAAAAATAGCAATTAAAAAAATTATCTGTAGAATTAAAATTCCTAATCCTTTTAGAAACTTAAAAATCTTAGGAGCATAAGCTACTTTAGCCTTTAAAATCAGGAGGCTTAAACTCCAAATCAGTTTGAATTCTCTGAGCCAATCTTTGTCTGCTAGAAAAAAAAAAAAAAAAAAAAAAAATTAACAGAGGCACAAACTAGATAACAGCCTTTTATGGGGTACAGAAATTAAAGTAACAGAATTACCTTTCAAAGAGATCTCCAGGGCTTTAATGTAAAAATAGATATTATTTTATTAGGCAAGGCTCTAATCCACAGTCTGTTCAGCTGTACTCCAGACTTCTATAAGATAATCAATGCCTTCACTGGAGAACAGTATGATTTAAAAAATCATCTTTGGAGAAGCTGGGGAGCCATCTTGTGGTGATATGATTTAACCCTCAAAAGAAAGGAGTCTAGTTTGCATGAAATTGTTTCATTTTCTGTTCAATTTAAGGTTCTCATAGCAGATGTGGAATTTTTTGGCTGGAAATGTATTTTTTCTTTTTCCATACTTCTGCTCTGTTTAGACATCAACATTAAAGTATACCTAGAAAAAAAGGTGAAGGGAAAGAAAAAGTAAAGCAGGCTGTGTTTCCACCAATTTTGTTTTAAAAAGCTAATATAACCCATTGTGCTCCCTGTAACAGAATAATTTTTACCAAATGCCTTTTCTTCAGAAATATAATATCACCAAGTAAGATAAAGTCATAATGGAGAAAAAATTAAGGTTTTGGACAGTGAATTTACAGATCATGTTTTTTATATCACACACTTCAGTGAATGTTTTGTAATTTTTTTTCTTTTCATGCAAACACAGTTACTTTCCTGCACAGGAAGACCTTAATAAAAAGTTGAATATGTATTTTATACATTTATGAAAAATTACTGAAGACTACACAAAGACTTGCAGTTAGGAGACTTAGATTCTTCCATTGAATGGCCTTTGCAAGTACACAGAGAATCTTCTTTAAAAATTCTAAAAGCAACTGGGTAAAGTTGCTTATGAAAAACATACATAGCTACTGCATTTGAGGAACCAGCACTGCCTCAGATGAAATGAAATAATTCCGCATCAGTTCCTTGGAATATGTCTGCTTCCTCCTTATTTGAGAAGACTAATTTAGGAGTATCTAGGTTTGCATTTACTAGCCCAGATAAGCAGCAATTAACTTCATGAATCAATATGCATGTCAGGACTTTCAATGCAAACATTGCACTGAGAATTTTTGCTATATTTGTAAGTTATATGAGGCAAGAGTTTTTCCTAGCTATTATCTCCTTGGATCTTAAATCCTAGAAAAACCTCTTGATCAATATTACAGAAGAGATAAAGGCTGCATTTTGGCAACTCCATTTCTATGAAACTACAAGCTCTTGAGTATGTGGCCATCAAAATGTGGTTTGCATCCAAGGATAAGCATAGTACTTACCCTTGTTTGTGTTGGTTTTCTGCTGTACCCATGCCCTGTTTGTGCAGTGTTTGTTCTTCTTTCTCCTTCCATTTCTTCTGCTTCTTACATTTACCTGAAGGCATCCCTAACTAAAGGCTGTATCACCCCTTGCCTGTGGTAAGGGATCAAATAAAACTGACATGGTCTCAGAGAGTTTATTCAGGATCCAGGATGATGAATATTGGCATTTTTATTCCCTTCCATTTTCTCCCCTCACCACAATTTGTAGAGTTTCCTGATTTCACATATTTTCATCTTTTAGTTAAAAGGGACATTTCAAAATGTCTGCCTACATATTGGAGTGGGCTTATTTAAGTCTGTATTCAAATCTGTTAAGCCATTCCAGCATTTCCACAAGTATACATTCTCCCCACCTTTTCTGTGTGAATTTCACCACACAGTTTAAATTTGAATCATTCTAAACATCACCTCACTGTCATAATTGGTTTTGCATGAAAGCATGTACATAGATATTTTAGTTTTAATTCCTAAATACTAAGACAGTCTGAAATACTGTTCATTTGGTTAACACATACTGTAATGCATAAAGTAAACTGCACATAAGAGCAAATTAATATTTCTTTCCCTATTTCCGCAGATTTGCTTGCCTCATTTATTTGTTTATTCCAAACCTCTTGCAGAGACATTCTACCTATTCTTTACAAATTACATGCCAGATACAGACCATATTCAATTTTTCCAGTGCCCTGTCCGAATAACACATTGGAGGTGGTGAAGATGTAGAAGTCAGAATAAGTGAAGTACATATGATGGGAAACTGAAGTAACTTCCAGTTTCTAGATCCAGATAGCCATCCTCTCAGGTGTATGCTGTGGTAACTGCAGATGCCTCAGACACCTAATTCAAGGGATCAGAACCTTCAGCTATGCTGTGATGCACTTTGTGGAGTTGGTATACACACACTTTATCCTTTATAGTCAGAAGCCTCTGATGAAAGTCTGTGGGAAGTATGTCTGCTTCGCTAATGATTAGTCATTAGATGCATAGAAGTTTTTAATAAACAATCCTCAGGTATAACTCAGCTACCAGATTTTATTTCATTATCACATTAAAGTTCAAGTATCACTGCCCCTGAAATAGAAATGACTTAATAGGATTATGGCAGTTCCTCCCCTTTCTCACTCATCAGATGAATTGTGTTTGCAGAAAGAATATTGCTTCCTGGCCTGATTAAGTTGAAATAGATGAGAAAATATTTTAACAAACCATATCCTTTTCTCTTTGAATACTAAGATGTTTCTGTGGAGTTTCCATGCTGATAAAATAAACAAGTGCAACCTAGAATGAAAAAGACCATGACGTTGTGAAGGCCTTTGTAGTAATAGCAATAATTAAGAGAAGTGAAGAGGATGGCACATCAGTCATGAAGACTGATATAAAGAAAAATGTAAGACAAAGAGGTTTACCTAGGAGAATAAGAAAGATAAAGAAGCTTAAAGTTATTGAAAGAAAAAAAATCAAAGGAGCAAGCAAATGACACAAACAAAGATGGACATAACCTCTATTAAGGGGCACCAAAAAACAGTCAGTGAAAAATGTTTGTAAAAGCAAACACTACAGAAGTACATGCAAACTTGGGCACCAAGATGAACAGCTAAAACACTGAGAATGATGCCTAAGCTTTTTATATATTTTTCATACATTTGTAGATTAGTAGATTGATAATGCATGGCCATAGCTCCAGTAGTTTTCCTACTTCTTTTACCCTAAATTTTAGAAAATAAGCTGACCTTCTAAACATATTCCTGAAATATTGTTTAGTCTTATTCCAGGTAGGGGACTTACAATAAGATATAATAAGAAGTGGGGCAGAGACCCCCTTGAACCAACTCCAAGGGACTGATCCAGAGGTGGGTTACTGGGGCAACTGAATCTCCTGTTGTATGTACATGTTACATATCCTAATTAATTAAGCTTATAAAACTGTAGAAATCTGGTGTAGAAATCTTTGTTCTGGGTGTGTCCATCACCACCAGAATAACTAGAAGCTTCCAATAAGTCTGTTTTTTACTTTACTATTCTAACTCTGTTGCACGGGGTTTTTTCTTTCAATTATACACAACAAGAAAATACCATTGACATAGCATTTGTAAGACAGCAAAACTGTATTTGATTCCAAATAAACATTATGTAACATTACCTAAACTTCTGATCTCTGCAGGTATACTGAGATGAGGATATCAGCCTTTAAAACAGCTTACATTATTGAAGTGTTGCTTTCCCTCAGGTGCTTGTTAAAATCTCAGCCTTTTTTTAAGTTTTAGTTTCTGGTTAATTTGTCTTATTTCTACTTTGCACTCGTAATTACACAGTCCCTTGGGAAAAAAATGTCCATATTATGTATCAAAAACACAATCTGTCGCAATTTGGCACAGTTGTCAGTCTTTACTTACGGGAAGGACAGGAATGGAATATCGGGGGGTTTGCAGGTCAAGACAGAGATGAATTGACAGAGGACTGTGGGGGCACTTGCCCATTGTTTCTCACAATGTACCTAATTCTGACTAATACTACCACAGTGTATCACTTGAGGCTGTGTTCCTACAACAATTATTCATTTTATGAACATTGAACTTAGCCCAAATGCAATTTAGAATTGACTTTACTAGTGAAGCTGCAAAGAGGCTATTGTGTGTTTTGATTCTGATCATGACAGGGTGGCTTCTCCCACAAGACCACACACTTTCAAATTAAAAGTATGTCACATAAAGGTTAGGTATTTATAAAATTCTACAGATGCTGCTGGATGTGATAAGCTAACCCCTATTTAGATAGCATAAACAAAAATACAATGTTGTTGTATATAAATATCTTCCATAACCTCAGCATACACATTAATAAATCAAGCCACTACACACGCTGAAGTCCTGCTTCCCAGGAAGAGGACGGACATTAATTGCTGATAGAAAGTAGAGAATGAAATCTTTGGCATCTCTCATCTTCTCTTGTGTGTGTCACCTTTCACTTTTGGTTATCTCAACCTACATGTTACTTTTACATCATACTTTCTTCAGCTGTATTCAGCCATATTATGATATCCAGATAATGTCCAATAATCATCACAGTTCTCCTTGACTTCATGTTCTGGGTGTTCATGATCAAGCATCGAAACTACCTGAAATAAAATTTAGCCTGTGGCTTTTGAGAACTTCAGGTTATGTCTCTGTAGGACTATGATAAATGAACTGTTAAAAGACTAGGTGAAGAACTGTCCAGTGCCCCAGCAACATTTTCAGTTGCCATTTGCATGCAAAAGCAGAATTTGCTAGAGACTTTTGGCTGTAATTGTTGATGTATCATTATTCCTACTGTCTTCAGCATCAATCTTTCAACTTATCATTCACATCTTATCTCTAAGACAAAAAATTATTGTTGCTAGAATCCTGGAGAAAAGAAGGCCAAGGGGAGACCTTATGACTCTCTACAATTCCTGAAAGGATGTTGTAGTGAAGTGGGTGCCAGTCTCTTCTCCCAAGTGGCATGATGAGACGAAATGTCCTCAAGCTGCACCACAAGATGTTTACTTTAGATTTTAAGAAAAGTGTATTCAAGGAAAGGGTTGTAAAGCCTTGGAACAGAATCTTCAGGGAAGTGGAAGAGGCATCATCCTTGAAAGCATTCCAAAAACATGGATATGGCACTTGAGAACATGGTTCAGTGATGAACATGGTGGTGGTGCAATGCTGATGGTTGGATTTGATGATCTTCTAGGTCTTTTGATTCTTAATGATTCTATGATTCTATGAAGCATAGAATAAAACCCCAAGAGAATATGATGGTAGCTTGTCATCTCACTTCTCTTTCTCTTTTCTCTTTTCTCTTTGTGTTGCTCACAGAATACAATGCCAAAGATCTGATTGAGAAAAGACATTAAAAAGCCCCAAACAGTAATAAGGAAAACCTTTATTAAATTTCCAGACTAAAAAATAGTGTAATACTAAAAATCACATTCTTACCCTATGTGCTTGTCTGCTAATAATGGATATACAACCATCTTTTTTTGTGCTCTTTATGTCCTATATTTTTTGGTCAACTGGCAGGTTATGCTGTTAGGAACCCTAGCACCAGGTTTTTCTTTTTTGTTCAAATTTTTTTGTTGGTAGCCGTCCCAAGGAGGATTTAGACTTTCTCCACCACTGTTGAGGAGATGCTCTTCACGCCAACCAAGACAGTTCTTTTGGTGGTTTTCAAAATGGATCTTTCATGAGTTCTCTCAATATTAATTCCACATAGGACTTATAATGCTATCTGAAAACACAACAAAGAGGTCTCTTCAAGAATACAATCCCCTCCACCTATCTCTCCTTCATAAAAATCGATGCAAAAATTATTGGCAGTTTTATTAACTTCCTTTGCAAGCATTCTGAAGTATGGAAACCACTTCATTTCGTGAAATGCTGTATTGGAAGTTGCCATGGGAAGTATTCAGTTTGTTAAATTGGTAGATGCTTATCTATCAAAAAAAGATTGGACTGAAGAAAAGATGTTTTGTATTTTCATGAAATTGGGCAAATAAGGCAAAATCTACAAGTCCAAATCTTTTGTTTATATAAAACACTATAAATTTTAAAAATTTAACATCTAAATCAAAATATTGTTATAATCAGGATTTATTCAAAGTAGCTTTTTGCTCAGTAAAAGAGTGCAGAGAATTAAGGACCTCAGAGTATTTTTAAATCAAATGAAATTACATATCTGAGGGCTTTCTGAGGAGAAAAACAGTGAGAGGTGATACATGAGGAAAAGGAAGTGGAGGTATGTTATTGTGGCAATTAATGTCGAGCAGATTAAATAGCTGGTAATAATGAAAGTGAGACTGAATGGATCATGGCAAGGCAAAGCAAGTTCAAGGGCCCTGGCTAACTGAAATCAAGATTAAGTGTGAGACTTCGGTTAGGGTAAGCTCAAAAAATGTTTGACCTGCTAAGCATATCAGGTTATGCAGAGATGATAAATCAAAATAACAAATACCTATGAAAAGAAATGGTTTACTGAGAAAGAAAGAACAGAAAAATTTTCAGGCTATGTCTTAGTAGTAAAAAAAACAAACAAACAAAAAAAGTAAAACAAAAACAAACAAAAACAAACAAAACCCATCAACAAAAAGCAAAACACAAAAAAAACCAAAAAACCCAAACCCCATAAATTAACTAAAAAAACCCCAAACAAACAAACAAACAAAAAAATAAGACTAACAAACCTCCTAGTCTTTACAAATTTACTTAAAATTATTGCAGCTCCCAATGAATAACTGTAAATATGGGAAGACATACACCATCATTTTCAGCTTTGCTTCTTTAGTCCACCGATATATCCAGAGGCAATTCAAAATGCAATTGTTGTAAAACCCTAACATAGTGTGCACACACAGTGGAATTTGGCATAAGAATTATACGTAGGTCTTGTTTGAGTTTTAACCTTTTCTAAAGCACATATATTATTGGTAATTTCACATGAGAAAAACATTTACATGACTTAAAACAAACATACATGCAAACGGAGTTTTTTCACAACATTAGCAATAAAAATACAGATACAATTATTTCTTAATCGTTTAAGTAAAGCCATGCTCAAGGGCCTGTGCACCTTCACAAACACTATATTTTCAAACACTTACTTAACTTGTGTTTATATACTTGCTCCCTTAGACACCTAACAGTGGTCTTAGCAAAAGTTATTAACAGCACATTTTACTTACCTATGTCTCAACCCCGGTTACAGAGATTAGGACACTTACTGAGAGTTCTGACTCCCTCAAATACTTGCCTTAAGATAGGCAGAGTGAACCAGAGCCCCAGGGCCATATTAACACTCCTCAGCAACTTACATATTTACCAAATCTCCTGCAGTGCTCTTGCACAATTGGAGTATAGGTAGAAATTTCCCAGGGGCTGTTTCTAGGTAAGTAGGCCAGTTGCATGTGTATATACATTAATTGCATTTGTCTTGGCTTGCAGTGTCTGGATTTTGCTGAGCTGAAGGTTGCCTTTTTTCCTGCTCAGAAGGACAGTTTGCTCTAAGCAAGCTATTATGTTTTGTTTTCTTCTTGTAGAATGTAAAAAAGATAGACTGGAATACAATTGTCTTCACTTAGCTATTTTGTGTGCATTGTCACATCCTTTGTTATTCATCTGTCCTTTAAAATACTTTAAATATCAGCCTTTTTGGTTTTCCTTATCACAAATAAAATTTTGTATTTCCAATCGCTTTTCTTCATCCACCTTGAAACTCATGTGTTGTTCCACATCTTTCTGAAATATGCTAACCAGAAGTTAATGTACTAGCCCCTGTGAGTGGATAAAATTGAGCTTTATAATCCTTACTTGTGTTTTCTACTTGTTTCTTTTTCATCTAGCAACTTTTTGATAACCAGTATTTGTTAGGCAAATGGTTATTTTGGGGGTGAACAACAAATTTTATAAATATTGTCGTTTTATATATCTTATTTAGACCTGGAATAAGGGAGAAGGAGTTTGCTTTTTTGTTATTATATGTATAATTTTTTGTATAATTTTTTCATTTTAAGACATACCATCTGGACTTTGGCATCCTTACAGAAATCAATAAGCACAAGGGGATGGAACAGTCACCAAATATTCATATATCTATATTGATCTACATCTAAGCTAGCCTGTGATATTGTCAATAGAGAGCTTGTGTCATCACAAAACAGATATGTAAAAATATATTGTGAATCATAAAGGAAAATTGCATAAAGGAAAATTGCCCTCTATATTTGTACAAACAGCACCACCAAAGATACCGAAAATTGCTCAAGCTACTGAACAGGGCTCTGAGCAGTCACTGATTCCTTCTGAGTCCTTTTATACCCTTGATTAAACTACAGATGTAATGATCTGAAGAAGGAACAGGCTCAGAAACATTTCCTTATACATACATACCCACTGACTTCAACTCCTTTACTTTTTAACTTCAGCCATAGCTTAAAATGTTCCCTTGGGCTGGGTCTTCATCACGGAATTAACAACATGTGAATGCAGAAGACATCATTTGTCACTAAACTTCACACAGCAACACTACTTCTGTCCTAATGGTTGTGAAAAGATTATGTTCTCTGTTTAAATCCTTGCTATGCAGGTTTTCTGCTAGGGTTTGTTTGTCTATGTAACCTGATAGATTAGTAAGGTTTGGTTTGGAGGCACAATTGATTGCTGTTGACTCTTGTTTTCTGCCCTGTGTTCTACATACATGTAAAAAAATTCTTATTTTGACTAATGAGCAACCTTCTAAAATCTACAGTATTATTGAATGTAATTTATTCTTCAGTGTAAATAATGAAGACTCAGACTCTAAGAGATTCATATATCAAGTCTTCACCTTCATCTGCCCTAGACAATTATTGTATTCTGACCAAAATATGGAATGAAACAACAATGACCAGAGGTACATAATAATACATAAGGTATAACTTTATTTTGCGTTTCAGTCATTCAAGGATGGTTCCCTCAAATATTCCTTAATTGATTGCAGACAATATTGTGGGGTTTGGGTTTTGGGTAATTGTATCAGGAGAATTCAAGTTGTAATCAAGCTAGTTAGAAATTGTTTTCATGGAATAATTTCAATGGATGTTATATGATAATTGCCATTCTAATACTAGCATTAACAGCAGGCATAATTTACAGAAGTCACTGGCCCTAGTCCAAGATGACCCTATTTCCTACCTGAATAAGCAGAATAGTAATTAATTTTTTTTCCTCCCTCAACATTAATGTACATTTGTAGCAGTAAGCACTGAAAAAAAAATTAACCCTGTTTTTACGATCAAATCAGAGCAAGTGTGAATGGTTTCAAGTGGTAACTTTCTGCTTACAGAAAAACACTGTTAGCAGAACATGATTTCCTAAGTTTCATACAGTAGTTTATCCACCTTTGGAGAGACAAATTAACACATTTTAATGAAAATATTTTTCTGGACCTAGGTCTATATCTCAGAAAAGAAAGAAAGCATAAAACCCTTTTCACTATACTGGTCCTGATGCAGGGCTAACACTGATCTTCTTTCCACATAGTTTTTGGGAGTTTTTTTTCAAGATTCAGTGACCTTTAATGGTGTACATCAGCTGTGAGCTGCAAACACACAAGTTCATTTTCTCTCCCCGGTCTCATACCTAACTGTCATAAGGCGATTGCTATAGAAAATATTTGGATATTTTGAGCACTAGGTAGCCACAATATTTTGCCTTGTTTGTCAGGTTTCAACATATAAGAAATTTTTATAAAGCATAAGGAAATATTTATATTGCTAGGATTTTATGGAAGTTCTTTAAAATCAAACTTATTTAAAAGTTTGTCATGATACCCAAGAAGCACAGAAGATGTGCATTAGATAGTTATGCTTTTTTGAATTAAGATGAATTAGAAAAACCTTGTGTTTGGTAAAGACAAGAAAGTTGATATTTTATTGGGTTTTTTTGAAAACCCAATAGAAGAATGCATTTTAACCTCTTTCATTTCACAGAGAACATGAATTTGAAAAGTGCTTTTGTTTATGAATGCATCTCCTTTACAAATTATTTTAGCTGAAACTCTGGAATCATCCTTACATACATAAGAACATATCTTCAAGATTTGAAGCGATATTCACTTCTCTCTGAAAATTTATGGATAGCTGAGGGACTGGGAAAGCTGGAGAATTTACAAGATACAGATTAGATCTACCTTCTTTCTCAGTCATCTGTTGGAAACTCGGTGCACAGTCACCACTGTAGGCTTTTTCCTGTGAACCGGCACCCGCCTTTGCATCCCTTTTGTTTTATCAGTGCACTGACTGCCATGTTAACTTCGTATTTCAGGCTTATACATGAAATTTGCATCAGTCCTGGTCATTGGTACCCTCTGGTGCTGGATAAGTAGGAAACTAGACGTAAGTTTGCTTTGCAAAATTCTCTGCTTGGCAGGAAAGATCTCACACTGTCTGCTAGTTCCTGCCCTTGTTTCACTTTTCTTGTAATCTCTGGTACTGCCACATACTGCTTCCCCCCATGCTGCTAGTCTGGAAACTTCTGATAGTAGATGAGAGAAGCAAACATTTTGAAAAAAAAATCTGTGGAAAAGGCGCATTACCACTTACGATCTCTCCAGTGAATGGAGAGCTAAAGTGTTTTAGCTTTGTTTTTGCAAAGTAGGTTTTCTGTGTACTGTCTTTGCTATTAGATATAACACAGTTTATGTTAAAATTTTCTGTCAGCATACCTACACCAGTTCGGTCCATGAAACAAAAGTCCTACCTGTTCATTGATAAACACAATTAATATTGCTTGAAGAAATTATTCTTTGAGGCACATAAATTGTATTTTTTAGCCTTTTCCTAAGAAACATTTATCCTATGCTAACTGTCACTCTATCACCTCCCTGAACAGTTCTCAGGAATGCTCTGGTATTTAAAAGGTAGGGACCAATAGGTCTTTGCATACAGACATCATGGTGTGGAAGCAGACAAAGTATACTACCTTAGACACCTTATACAACATTGTACCTTATACAACCCAGCTGTGGGCCATTCTCTGCCAATTACCCTCTGCCCAGAAGCATTGCCAAGCCTGCTTAATAGGATAGCTGTAGCTAAAAAAAACCCAAAACCACAAAAAAAACCCCAAACAAACAAAAAAAAAAGAAAAAAAAAAAAGAAAAAAAAAAAGAAAACAAAAAGTGAATTCTTGCTGACTTAACTTTCATATCTTGGGGGTTTTTTTTGTTTTTTTTTCTGTTGGCATAGATCATGCAATCATTTGGGTTCTGCCAAAATGGCCAAAATAGCTAATATGGCAACAAACCCTTTTTAAAACTATGAAAAATCAAATAAGAAACTCTTTACAATACAGCAGCAACATTTGCAGACATCTATTTTTATGTTTGAAGAGATCATCCTTTCTTTGTGTGACAGCAGGGAAGTACTTTTTGAACTGACAGTTAAAACCACCAGTCGCTATTGAGCAGGAATTAAAACAACAAATAAGAGTTTGTGTTATTTGAGCTGTTTGTTTATAAGAGCATGCCTTAAGAGCACAATAAACACCACACATGTGACCTTTCTAGCAGATTTGACAACACTTACAGCTTCAGAGTGCTTAGACAAAATAATTTTTTACTAATAGTATTGTATTTCTATCTTTACCTCTTCATGTTTTGAGTCAAACAGACCAATTATTAATTCCTTCTTTTATTCCCTTTGCAAGTTTTCTTTTGTCACTCGTAAAGTCTTTGTGAACATGTGGAAAATAATACATAACTAAGTGAAAATTTACCTATAAGGAGGCCAAGTTTTTAGCCTCTGTATTTGGATGTCATAAAAGGAGGCCAGGGCTTTGGCATCTGTTTTTGGATGTCATAAACCTGATTTCTTTATTAAAATGTTTGCATTGTCTGCTGAAATTACTAAAAATGGACAAAATAACATTTTTCCTCTAAATCAGTGTCTACTGTGAGAAATGAGATTTTCAATTTTTAATTTTAACCTTTGAATTTATGAAAAGAAAGAAAAAGCAAAATAATTTTAAAATATGCCATTGTATGTCAGAATTCCAATTTAATAAGTTGAAGTGATGTCAAATGATTGTGTCAAATGTCCATTGCATGCAAATGAAGAAACCAAAAAATCATTCATGGATGATAATTTGACTCTAAATTCTGTACTCAAAACCAAGAGGTTTCATAAGTTTTTATAAGTGTGTGGAAATCCTGTAATTCTTTTAAAAATGTATCTTTATTCAAAGTATGATACAGAGATTCTGCAGCTAAAATACAGCTTAACTCCTTGCTACTTTCTTCCCTTCTGCATGTTCCACATGCAAAACTTTTGTTTCCTGCTGTGAAACAACCAAACGACATACAAAGTTCTTGTTTCAGCTAATCTAAATTAATCTTATTTATTCTGGATATGGTATGAATGGAATATTTCTCTTATTCACAATAAATTTTGATACTACTTTCTTGCAGTCCAGTAGAGAGAAAAACATCTGTGATCAGAAGACACCTTTTCAGTCCTTGCTTCACTGCTAAGGTAATTGTGTGGGGAGAAAAAAAAGACATTACAAGTGGTGTATGACATTAAAAGGCGTGAAAACAGTAGAACATATGTAACAATGCATTAGGAACTGTAGTGAATATATCTTTGAAAATAAATGCAGTGGAACAAAATACATTATTGCAAGTACTGAGAGGGTCCAGTCTAAATCAGGATTTTAGACAATATTGATATATAAAGAAAAGAAAGACTCTCTTTCCTGAAGCGGGTATGCTTCCTAAGGATTCAAATTTTAATTTCACTTGTAAAGGTCTCTAATGTGTTTATAGATTAAAAAAAAAAAAAGACACAAAAGAGGTTGGTGTTAAATCTAAAGTTCAAATATCTGGATCTCATTAGCAAGAAAAATATTAGACTTTCAATTATCTCACAAATACAATCACCTCAATACAAACATGCACAAATATTTTACCCCTTTCTTTTGAGGGAAAGAAGGCAGAGTTAGTTTGAGAGTAGCCACACAAATTTAGACATTTTTTTTGTTATTTATGAGACAGAATTTATTTTTGATACAATCTTTTATCTCATTATAAACAATTATAACAACTGACACCATAAGGCAAGATGGACCTCTTCCTGACTTGGGATTTTACACATTGGCAAAAATAGGCACATTTTTGCTGTCCATTCTTAGCATTTTATAACCATTTCTATGTACTCAAGTCTGTAAAGGAAAAAGGAAAACTATATGCTGACTCAGTTCTAATCAAGTCTATTAGCTGACATCTTATCAGTATAAAATGTTATCCAAAGTAATCATTTACTTTGCTGAATGTTCAAATAAAATTTTACTCAGTCTACAGAACTGCTTCTCTCTTCTTTGGAAAGAAGAACTATAGAACATGCTGACATTTAAAAAAACCCAAATCTTTTAACCCTTTTATTCCAGAATTTTACAGCCACAGACTGCAGTGAGGGAAGAAGCAATGAGAGATTACTTTTGTAAAGTTGCATTCTCTTCTTTGCCATGGAAGGAGAACTGAAAGTTAGATTTATCTAAGTTTTTTGTGACTTCACCAGATTTTAGCTGGGGTACTATTACTTGCATAAAAAAAAAAAAAAATTGTGTATCTCAGCCAAAACACATTCAAGGTAAACTGCTTTCATGTTAACACCTTCGACTCTTCTGGCCAACCAGTAGCAGAGCCCTCACAGAAATCATACTGCCAAAATACTGAATGTACAATATCTACACAAACCTTACAGACCTTAGGAAGTTATACAGTTTTTACCTGACTAAATTAACAAGAATTAATAATTTGTGTGGATTTGTGATTCAGAAGAATATGCTGGGTGGTAGCAATGAAGAAAAAGATGGAGTAGATAATTCTGCTGAATGCATCTCAAAACTTTTTTAAAAATTCTCCATCTTTATGTGGCTTTTTTTCTTCCCTCTGGTATTTTTACCCCAGGTGACAAATTATTTTGAGGTTGTCCTGTTTATAAACTTTTATTCAAATTCAAATATGCAAGCTAAAAAATTCTGCTCTTAAGACTTGCACAAACACCACTCTCTATTTTCTTGTATATACAATTATCAGTAATATGTTGAAAGTTTTTCTTCCCCTGCAGAATCTTGCCTTATATTTTCCACAGAAATCTGAAGAAAAGCTGGAAGAATCTTGAAGAGTTAAGCAAGACAATTTCTACTTACTGATAGAAAAAAAAGGTCAGCACTTACGTTATATCATTTATACATATAAGATTTGGAGGACTGAGCATAATGGCTGGCATCCTTACACAGATATCATAGCTGAATATTCAACAGGGGGCCTAAAAATCTAATATTCTGGGTAACAAGTTAGAAAAAAAATTAGACCAACAGCAATTATGTTGGAGAAAAACACACCTTAAGGTCCACTTCTCCCAGTCATCCTACTCTATATGGGATATGGATTTCCAGAGAATCACATCCTTGATATTTATTTTGGAGTTTTACATGTAGGTCAACTGTCTCTCCACATCCCATCTGGAGACAGGTGAGTAATAGTGATCTCTGTAGATTTCTTTTCATTTTAGGACTTTTGGTGAGATCTTGTGTTCATTATTTTCAAAGATTATTGCACAACAAAAGAGGCTGAATTTGTCACCTCCTAAAGTCTTCATCAGCTGCAAACAGACTGACATAGGAACAGACCATTAACAAATAGTGTTGGGGAAAACCATTGTCTTTAGACATTAATGTCCCAAGGATAAACAGTAGATTCAATGATCTGAATTTTAGCATGGATTGGCAAGAGTTGGCAGGACTCCATCTATTTAAAACTCCTCATATGTGTGAGTCTTAAATAAGTGATGGCATTCGCTGACCTGTACCCATCCCTCCTTTACCACATGTTGAAAAAATATGTCATCATGTAGCTTTTTACACCATTTGTAGCAGCTTGTAATTTCTCACATATAACAGTATTTCTGACTGCTGTGCATACAGCTGAATCAGGAAACTTACAGGAAAAATATTTTAGTATTTATGGCAACTACTGTTACAAAACAAGGGTTGGATAACGTGCATGTGTTGTATAACAACAGACTTCAGTTGGTACCTAATCCTACACAAATTGCATTTCTCTTTAGCTGAATACCAATCTTATGTTTTGCTTCCATTCCTTAAAATTGAGTTGATATGTGATATGTTTTTTTTTACCAAAAAGGAATCTCAGATTTCGTGCAGAGTCACAAGAAAATACTTCTGCCATATTAATATAGTTAGTTCACTGAAGCATCAGAATTACCATTTTAAGACATTGGTAAAAAAAATATTCAGTTCTATAAATTGTCAACATTCATATTTAAGAAACATAGACATCAATTCACCAGAATAATATAATCCTTGATTAAGAGGTCAGATCATCAAGTCAAACCACTTAGAAGGAAGGTTAAATATAACTGAATTTTATACTCAACTGTATTGAATCTGCCATTTAAAATAATCCAGGAAATAAATTCTTCTTAATAATATTTTTCTATCTATAAATAGGAATAAATTGAGCAGAAATTAAAAATCTTTAATAGTCATTGGATTCCACGGCATATGGAGAACCCTGATTAACTCAGAAGGTCTGATCTGTGCAGTTTTATGTTATTAACATATTCTGTCAGAAAAGACATTAAAAGTTCTAATTTTCTGTATTTCATCAAAGGAGGTTTGAAGAAAAAAATAGAAATATTTACATTTATGTCTAAGTCTCTAATACTCTTATTGCTCTATGATAAAGTCACATTAGATAGGATTAATCTGAGCAGCTGTAGATTTAACCTAAAAATGATGTCTAACATAGGTCAGATGAATCATATCACTAAGTGATTAACTGTCTGCTGTAAAAAGGAAGCTTAGGATAACTAGCTCATATGTGGAAAGCTACATTGTAAATGTTGAAAGTTAAGTGAAAGTAATCCTGTCTTGCGGCTTCAAAATATAGGACTCAAGCACTCGATTACTGGATTCATAATTAGATTAAAAAGGTAAGTGATTGTGCTGCCAGTGTGAGTGAGTATGAACAAAGACAAAATTTACGGCGCTCATGTGAAGTAGGGGCTATTGGCATTACCTTTTTTCCCAATGGTCATGGAAGACTCCAGTTCATGCTAGCAACCTTTTCAGCAATCAGTGAATTGATAATTCCCATGAGGAGACATAACCATGAGTAAGCTAATTTTCAGTTTACAGAGACTACTTATGGGTTGATTTTTTTTTTGCTTGAGTTTTTGACGGGTTGTGAAATGGGAGCTGAGCACTGTTGAAGCTGAGAATAGTTGTCCCTGAGAAAATGTGTAAGTGGCAGTAGAAATATAAGAAAATTGAAAATAAATGTATCATAATTGAGAAGCAAAAATACTCCAAATAAACTACTCAAATACTCAAAAATAATATTGAAAGTACAATATCTTTTGTAATTGCCTGATTTTTACTGGGAGATTTACAATCTACTGAGTATCGGAAACCATTCAACATTTAGATCTGAGCTAGGAATCTGTCAAATTTTATGTCATTTAGTGGGATATGGCTGTTTTCTGTTTATCTGTCCTTATGAAGATACAAATAGAAGCCTTTCCAATAACCAAAACAATAAGGCCCACTAGACATCTGTGTGGGGCAGTAGGAGAACAAAAACACAAAGAACCGTGCTCTCTGGTTATATGAAAATATGCCTTAAATGCATCCAACTGTACACATTAGAGAGGCAGAGCATGAAAATTGTCATCACCAATATTTTCCTTGTTTTTAAAAAAGGAAGGCACAGAGGCCTTATCTATCTTCAACCATCATTCTAACACATGTTTATTCCCAAGTGAGATCTGCTTCAATAAAAGTAAATTACTAGTATCTTTTTCTCCTGGAGAGCTTCTGAAGAGGAAGAAACTTTGCACAGAATATTGTTTATCAAATACTGATTACACCTTCTCTTCTAGTTCAGTGTACACTGCAGCTTCTAGTAAAATGAAAGTGGACAGCCATATAACTTGCTGCATATTAGCAGGAGAATGATGTGCTAAACTTATTTACTCTTCATGTATAGACAAAAACACCCTAATTTAACATGACGAGTTTTAAACTATAGCTCTTTACCTTATTTTAGTTGATGTTGTTTGTGTTCAGCTTGCACAAACAGACAGGCAGGGGATATGTCTTTACTTCTGTCAGGTTAACACTCCATAATCTCAGTCCACATTAGAACTACATTGAAAAGAACTCTACAAAGAATTTTTATGAATGCTTTATGCACATTTAATGTACATGTCAAAAGAGAAAAGTATATAGTTGAAGAATTATTCCAAATCTTGACAACACTAAGTCTACTGATACCTGTACTGTTATACATGCATAAAAGAGATGATGCACTTTTAGTTTCATATATTTCAAATATTTTGAAAGTTAGCCCAGAATAAATTTACACTTTCAAACATGATTTCTGCATTTTGTGTGTGTTCATCCCTCACTGTACATCCAATTGAAAATAGAAGGATTCAGTATCTTGGTTATGGCCTTGACATATAGCCTGGCAAAATAAAGTCTTGCCCAAGATTATTCTGATTAAGATTATTCTGATTAAGTTTGTTAAATAATTGGAACTGGTTTCGGTACAGACTGGGAAATAACAAGTATTTATTTCATAAGAAGACAGAAAATAATCTCTTGGTAACTTCAGAATATATTTTGTTGGCTGTTCAGCATTGATGACCAGGAATAATAGCCTTCAACTGCTCATCTACATTTCTGATTATTAAATTTTAAACAGTCTGACAGTATGAGACATAAAGAATTAATATAATTCTCTATCACTGCTACAAAATCTGAGATTTTTCTTCCTCTGTTGTATTCATCCAAATTAGAAATGCAAAGTTTTTTCTAGTGGGGAATGATACCACCCACTCTCAGATTTTGCATTTTGTGATACTGAGTACTTCTGAAGGTGAATAAATGCTGTTCACTTTTGCCATCATGCTACTTTTTGAAATCAGCCTGTTTCCCAGCCATTAATATCAGAGCAGTTATTAATATGTGCCATTATCTTTCAAGATTAATGAAGTTATTATCTTATTATTAAATAAGGTAGTTCATGCTTCCCACACCGTTTCAAACAAAACCTCATAGCATAATCTGCACCCAGAAGTTTCTAATGAGAGTTTAGAGAACTAGCTGCAGAAAGATTATACCATCAAACTTTTTGTAATGAATTACAGCTAGGATTTATCTCCATTGTTAGGCCCAAGACTCAATAACCACATTAGACAGTGCTTACATGAAGCAGAAGGAAAGTTCTAGCAGTCAGGAAACTAATGTCTTATACTCACTTCCAAAGTCAAGACATATTAGTCTGTATTTTCAAGACAGTTAGTTTCAGAGGGCTGTCAGGTAAATTTTGCAATCTGAAACAATTTAAGGTGGTGTCCACATCATGTATCTTACAGCACTCAACTATCCAGCTTTGGTTATGGTAAGTTTATAAGATTGTTTGTAGTGAAGGGGAACAAGTCAGTAAGAAAGTCAGGTAACCTGACCTTAGAAAACCCTTCTAGATTCCTCCTGTCTGAAGACATTTTGTTGGACTGATTATTAAATTAGTATTTCCAGAGAAGTTTAAGATATGAAAGTACTCAGGTAAATGAAGATAAAATGTTCCAGACCAGGAATCAAAATATCAGAGTAGAAAAATTTGAGACCTGTTTCTTGAAATCTAGGTAATAATACCCTGTGATTATTCAATGTGTATAAGCTAGAGTGAACTTTTCTTGCCTCTGTCAAAATTCCCATGTTAATAGCATTATTTAAGTGCAAAGGGTAATTGCAGCAGTAAGCAAAAGTGAGAGAAATAGAAAAAGTAGCTAAAGGTTAACCAGTAATAGTAAGAAATATGTATACATTTAATTAAAAGGTAATTACATTTAAAGGAGAGAACTTTAGGATATTTAATTAGTTCTACAATAGAAACAATTATAATGAAAAAACATGTGTAGGAAAAACAAAAATGAATCTTTTCCCAAATGTATTATGTATTTAATGACACACAAAGCAAATGGAATACAGAATATAATTAACACAAAAGAGGTAAAGCTGACTGCTTTTTTTTTTTTTTTTTTTTTTAGTAATTGTTCACATTTAGAATAGGTTGGCCATAATAATGGGAATGGAAATATTACTGCAGTCTGAACAGGGCCATAGCTGAGAAGCCCTCTAAGAATATGTGTAAGTACTAGGAGATATTTGAAAAGTTATCAAAGCACAAAGTTATCCTTCACATTTTAAAACACAAATGTAAATAAATTCCTAAAGTGGACTGGCATAGTAATAAATGCATGTGGTTGAATAGAAACGTCTGGCTTTATGATTTTCAGAGCTTTGTGATATTGGTCAGTTCTGTCTAGTACAGAAAGGAGAATAAGAAATGCAAAGCATTGAAAAACTCCCCTTTTCAAGTAGCCCTGAACAGTATTTTTAACTCCTCTGTCCTTTACACATTTTTCTGTTCAAGTAATTTGTGTATTTCTGTTGGCATGGAATTTAAGTTATGAGAATGATATAAGGATGAAATTCAAGTTTACCCTACAGCTATAAGTGTTGTTTGGCTGGGTATGAAGGGTATTCTTTTATGCACTTACAGTGGTGTTAGAAACTCTCTGGCTAGTCTCTGCATAGATGAGACAATGAGCTGATGTGAAACAGCAGGCTGACTTGAAACAAGATGCTTGACCAAACTCCTAGCCCCTGTCAAACAACACATTTGATTAACTGCTGAAGAAAGCGGGAGTTTTGGACAGCCACAGACATTTCCCAGGCTATGCACAGACTAGTTGGTAGATGCTATTTGTGTACTTGATTGTGTTGGTACTTCTGTGGGGGAAATCTGGCAGTATCAGAGACTTGATGAAGAATTGACCAAAAGATGTATAAATAATATAAAATAACTGTTTCTGCTTATGCAGGTTGGTCACATAGCAGTCCATTGCATACAGCAAAGACAAGCAACAGAGGTTTTGTATATAGATTAAGATACCACAACAAGAAAGATCATGTATTTTCTCAAGTGGTGGCACAGAACCATCAAACATCTTGATTATAAAAATCCATTGAAGAGTTTAAAAGTCTCAGATAATTCAGATGAAAATAATGTTGAAAGGACCTCTACAACAGGTTCTCATCCCCATCCAAACAGCGACTAGCTACCCAGTTCAGTGGACTTGATTACTCACAAGAATTTTTTTCCCTATTCAGATATGCCAAAAAATCAGATTTTTTTTTTAATTAGTCCTACTTGTGAATAGCATTGCAGGATCTTAAATGGAATGCACTGCTCTTGCTGAATGCTATTTCTAACACTGTGACAATGGAAGCAAAAAAAAAAAAAAAAGCAAAAAGCCATTTGTATATAACACTACAGCAAACAAAACACTCAGGATAGCAAACTACATTTTCAACCCTGATAGCCTCAAGTTAAGAGTGGAAATCAGCACAAGTACAAGAGAAAAATGATTTATGGCTCTGCTGGAAAGATCAAGTGCAATTGAGAAAGGTTTATTCAAACTGCATTGTTCTAGTTACAAACTTCTTTAATTCCCCAAGTCCTCTCTTTCTACAAAACTTATAGAACAAGTTGAAGCATTGAGTTTAGTAGATTGATGATAGGTAGATAGACAGGTGGATTAATTATTTATGTTGCTGAATGGAGGTCAGATCTCTACTTTCATCTTTTGGATCTGGCTGCATATTTAATAATCTTATTAGAAAGATGGCTGGAATGTCTGATGTTAATGTTCCCAATTGTTGATAGATTATGGTCTTTAGAAGGCCTCCAATGTCTCTTCTACCTGAATTATTTATAGCTCACTAATTATTTAGACCCTGCTTATTTTAAAGAACAGGATTTATCTACACACTAATTAAAACTGTCAAAAAGTTTTAATACTATTTAAGGATACAAAACAATGTCAGTGGTGAGATTGAATGCACAGTAGGAATCTATCTTTTCTGGGTACTAGAGTGTCCTAAGCTTCAAATGCAAGTATTTTTTTGGAAATCTGGGCTGGAATTTCTTTGACCAAATGTAAATAACTATAAGACAGATAGTTTGCCCTACCAAACTTGACACCTTTTGTAATAAATGGAGACAAATTAGTACTCAAGGGACATGTTAAATTCTGAATCAGAAGTCTAAAACTGAGTAGAGAAAAGCACTGCCTAAACATACTAATTTCTTCCTTTATGACAAAGGAAATGTAAGATGGCAATTCACATGTGGCCACCTGCCTTCTGGATAGCTGAGGTTATAATGACTGCTGTCTGCAGAGTCTGTTTTTATACACACTCTGATTGCAGGATCAGATCCTTTATTTTATTCATTTGAAATCAGTTTCTTTATTTGTTTGTTTTGTTTTGGGTTTTTTTTAGGGAAATATCAGATAACCAGAGCTTCTTTATTTGAATATATTCTTTCTTAAAAGGAATCATATATGGATGGTCCATGTGACCACATGTAATACTGAATGCAAGTTTGCATCATTTTCTACTACTGTATCACTATTGATATCACTTACTTAGAATATCTCTGCAAATGAGCTAAAAGCAGAAATTTTTAAAGGCCTATTGTAGTTTTGAAACTGTGCCAACTGAAATTAATGGTGTATTTGTCACTGAATCTTGTAGGTACAAAACCAGGACAAATCCCAAGGGCCCTACAAATCTTTCACTGAGTTAAAGACAGGTTAGTTGTACAAAATCAAATTTGGCCCTATAAGGATGAACATATAATGTTTAAATTTCAAACAGTTTGCAGTTTAGAGCAATTTGTAATACCAACCAAAATGGCTTATGTGCATGCATCTTTCCAAGAATGGTGCTCATCAGGCCTAGGCACTGGATAGAAGTTCTGCTTGCTATGCTCAAAGAACAGGTGAGAGTGGAAGACAGCTTTTCAGGAAGCAAGTAATCTAAACTTAGGAGGGATTTAGTTTCATCTGCTTGAAACTCACAACTGTGAAGCATATTTTGAAATTTGGCCCATAGGACTCATAGTTTTATGGTTAAATAGGATTGAGTGTTTTTTGGCTGATTTTTTTTTTCAAATGCCAGTGATTAGGGAAGGCAAAAATAATGCTGAAAATACCATATCTTTTGTATTTGCCTGATTTTTAACATGTATAAGATACTGAGTTTGAGAAACGGTTCAACATCCATATCTGAGCTAGGAATCTGTTGAGTTTTATGTCACCAAGTGGGATATGGCTGTTATCCGTTTATTTGTCTTTATGAAGGTACAAAGAGAAGTCTTGCTAATAATCAAAATAATGAAACCCACCCAACATATGGGTGGGTCAGCACGAGAACAAAAAGCACAAAGTAAGCACTGAGGTAAACATATTATCAGTTGTAGCAGAATACAGGAATGCCAATGACTCCCTGACTATGCTGATAAATTCAACATCACTCAGCAGCTCAATCATCCCTACTGCAGAAGTGCTAGAAGGCTCCTTCACAGGCTTGTGGCTGCTAGAACTATTCACAGGAATGCTGACAATCTGGGAGATCCATGACTAATGTAGCAGGCAGCCTGCATGAAACCATATGTTTCTGAGGTCTTGCTAACTAGCATTGTAGGGGCTGTTCTATATTAGCTTCATGTCAAAAATATTAATATTTGATTTGCTAGTACAGACAAATATTAATCAGAGATTTCCCAATAATTATATTGCAGCATATATTGTAATATAACGATAAATAAATGGATATTTTTGCTTAGAAGCAGACACGAATCAATGTTCTGACATTAAATATATCCAGATAATACATCCTTATCTTGCACTGACTTCATCCATGATGCTAACATTTAATTGAAAGTGTTTAAACTAAGAAAAAAGAAAATTTAAATAAGAAGGTACTTGGCTGAAAGGGAAGAAAAGGATAACTATGAAAATAGACAATCTCCTGGGAAAAATATGTAGGATGTGGAGGCAATACATTACAATTCCTCAAAAATAGCAAAAATTATTCTGACTTATTTCTCTGACAAAAATTTTTTTTAAAAAAATTCAATAATGTTGAAGCATATTGAACCCACTTAGGCATAGATATCTTTAAAAGGACAGTTGGTACACAATTTTTTAAAAAAAGATCTTTCCACTTCTTATTGCAAGACTTACATTGTCTCCTCTAGTATCTGTCTTTAAAATATTTTATGAAATCATCCTAAGCAGGACATGCCTATCCAAATCTACCACTTTCCAAAGCTGAAGTAGAAGAAATAAGCACTGGTGTTAGGCCAGATAACCAGCGCAATAATCTGCTTGGCACACATCTCTAGAAGAAATTCAGCAGAACTACTAAAACAGGATGAACTTTAATACTGTACATTAGTGAGAATTTAAAATTATGAGAAGGATCAAAGTTTACCTGGACAAAGCAAAATAATATGTAATTAAGAACACATTGATCTTGCTCTGCCTAAGCTTCCCAACCAGCTTAAACCTCCATGACCACAATAATATAGTGCCAGACCCAAGTTAACAAACTCTGCTGACAATTAACATTCATTTATTCATTCACTTATTTTTATGTTATGCTAGGAAGGTCAGAGATTTCAGATATGTTTTTAAAATATACTATGTAAACCTACCCTGTGCAATAAAACACTGAAAGATAGTCAGGCAACAGCAAATTTACACCAAAATTTGACTTAAGTTTTCCTGTGTACAACATCCAAAGTTTCATTGTTTACAAATATTGATCTTTTCTAACTGGTTCTCATACCTTAGTACAAATTATTTCTATGTACCATTTAGCTGTCACAATTCAAATGTCTTCCTGTGTTCTGTGCACATAGAACCGTACTTTTCCTCCCAGTAAGATGTGCAGGGAAGGAAACACAAAACTATCATCTACCAATATGCCAGTGCAGTATTAAAAGCAGCTTTTTTAATAGAATGTTACGTAGAGCATTATTCTATCAGTACTTTGTCAGCAAGATGGCTGCTGCAAGCAGGAGTCTCAGATATTCCAATTATAAAGTAAAATTTTGTTTTCAAGTACATTTTATTCACACTGAGGAGCACTTTCTGAGTTTCAAACTGCTGGCTGAGCAAAACAGATACAAGTTTAACTATTTATTTTTAAATCTCCTCTGAGTATTAAACATGCTCATAAAGATATGTCCATAAAGAGAATAAGTACATATTTTATCCTGACATTTGATTTAAGCTGTGTTAGAAAACTTACTTGACAGATACAGTTTTTCCCCCAAACATTGAAATAGAGCAGATTGGCACAAAGATTTGTACTTAAAGAGAAGACCTGATTTTATAATGAAATATGAATATGAATAATACTCTTAATCTCTGCAGATTTTCCTACCTTTCAGAATATGGCACTATGTAATGTCATTAACAAAACAAAAGAATGACTACCATCCTTCCTTAAAAGGATACTATTAAGTTATTTTAGCTCCAAGTTTGACCGGCATTAGTATAAGCTCTTGGCAAATGTCCTCTGGGGGGAATAAAGGAAACCATTAATCTGTTACTTGCTTAAATTACTACCCTGTCTCAATGGAAGGAGTAAAATTAAAGTTAAAACATTCCAGGTGATATGATGGCTTTAAAAAAAGCAGAGAGAAAATCTTCATAAAATAGAAAATCCTTATCTTAATTAAGACACTACAGGGTGTATACTGCTTTTGAATTATCATCTCTGGTCTGCAATAATTCAGAGGAAAAATCAGTACAGACTAGTGTCATTATGATTCCAATTAAGCATGATAGTTTAGAAAGCTCTTTTTAGAGCTGTTTTTCATCTGTAGTGCACTCATGAATAACATTAGGTCTGTACAAAATGGAACAACTTAAATACATTTTAATACAAAATGTCAATAAATATATAATCATCAATTACTATAATTACTAATGATATAACTATAAATTTAAAAATTTTTGACTGATGAGTTTATTTTCTACAAATAACTTTTTGGTAGGAAAGATATGGACATTCCTCACAATGGGAGAAAAAAAGGCATGCACATTCCCAGGTAGAAGTTAACATGACATGCTTGCTTAATGACAAATTAATAAGTTTTGTTCATCTTAGACAGTGCAGGTGTTTCTTAGTATGTTACCACAGTAAGATGCAATTTGTTTAACTATTACAGCTTGTTTTGATGATCAAAGGAACTCTATGAATACTGTATAAAAAGGAAATCTGATTGCTCAGATCTTTCTGACACAGAAATGATATCTTCATCAGAATACAGTCTGTATGAATGTGCAGTTTTTGCTTGATAAAACCTGCATTATAATTCATAGAACACAGTTGTATACTGTGTAGTGTTATACTTTTGCTGGTATATGGTGCTCTTATTACTGAATAAAACTCACATCTATAAGGAAATAACTGGTTTTTAATTAATTCATGAAAAAAAACCTTCATCAACATTTTTTCAAAGGATTATTACTGGAAGTAATCCTAAAACTGTTCTGAAATAGATGAAGAGGGGAAAGAAAGGAAATGTACAAGGAATTTTAAAAGAGAGAGAAAGAGAGAGACGAAAAAAAGCGTCACATCTGTGCAGAAGGTTGTGATTTCATACTTGCCATGAATAGCAAAGAGCTCAATAGTTCAAAAGCAGTATGGGTAGGGATAAGCTTCACATCAACTGAGTTTAACTACCAAGGTCATAACTGCTTTTAGTAACATCATAGCTTGTAGGCTGAATCACATGTTGGCAGTACACATTTCTCTCTCTCTCTAATTGTACTGAGAGCCCTAGGAGACAAAGCTTTTAAAAGGGAGGGATGAATTCTGACCAGTGTAGATCACTGGACATCTTTTGTAGCTCTTAAAAAGCGGTTTACTGTTGACACATTAATTTCAGGGGAACAGTTTAACGGAGCAAACCAAACCCTTCCACAGCAGCTCAGTCAGAAATTGTGCTAGGCTCTCCTGCTCAGCTGAAATTATTAATTCCAAACTATCCAACCACAGCTAATCAGAGACAGGTTATATCAGAAAAAAAATAACTAATGTAATTTCCACTTATTTTTTATTACTAGTCTTGAGATGTTCAAAGAGAACGTACAGTCTCTGTGGAATAAATAGAACAGGTTTGGGTTGGGAACTTATTTTCAGAAAAATCATATCTCAAAGACCAAGTTTCTTGATTTGTGTTTCAGCAAGTTCAAAGCTATGAACAGTATTTTTGACTTTTTTTTTTGGTATATGAATCTGAAATATTAGTTGTTCTAATGATTACAATTTCAAGTCATTGCATTTAAAAGGGTCGGTGTTTGAAAGCTGATATTTGTAGCAGCCCTGTGTGCACATTTGTGATTGCTATTTCTGAAATGTTGAGCATACCTTTTATCATAACAGCCTTTCATAAATGCATTTTATGGCCAAATAACTTTTAACTATTTTTTCTGTAGGTACATTTTCCCATCAGTACACAATTTTGTTTTCTTTTTAGTTGATCAATTGCTCTCTTTACTCTCTTACTGAAAGAAGTAGACCTTTCTTGTAAAATTTACAGAACACTTCCTGGAATATATTTCACAGCAGATGGACATTCCCTGTTTTAGGGAATTATATTCAACACTTCAGTGATATCATTGCTACCAGTTGATAATTAGGTTCTTTCATGTATTAATTTTTTTTTTCCTGATAGTCAATCTTCACCTCTAAGAAATATTTAAGAATATAAATATGGGATGTGTTTCACTTTGAAAACCTCCAAACCTCTTATACTCTCATAATGCAACATTTTGACATCTTTAATCTGGTGAATTTTCTCTTGTTCTTTAAAATTCAATAAGACTACTTAAGTTACTAATTACCAGATAAATATTAAGTAAATGCCATATAGCAAATTTCAAGAATATTTATTTAATCTTTTATGACATGTTTAAATTGTCCTTATAACAGTGATGTTCTACTATTCATGGTATCATTGAGGCAGCAACAGGTCAGAGATTTTGGCTTGCAGTATATTCCTGTGAAAGGCTTTGCAAAAGCACGTATCTTCTAGAGAAGTTAGTAAGAAAAAAAGAGAGATTTTTATCTATTTCTAGCAAATATCTGTCAGTTTGAAAGGCATAGAAGGAATTACTTGTGTGATGATGAGTAGCAAATGATTTCTCCTGAAAATGAGACCTCCTTTTTTCTTGGGGGCCAGGGGGAGAAGATGGAGATCACTAGACCAGGTGACTTCATAGTAAAGATAAAAGATGTGTTGGGAAACAAGATAACTGACCAGGCCAACAAATGCATCTTCATCTGGAAAGATAGGTCTGCAATTGCAGCTCCTGAGTCTGCCCAATCACAGAATTGCATGGTTGAGATTGGAAGTGAGCTCTGATGGGAATCATCTGGTCCAACACTTGCTCACACAGGAACACCTAGAGCCAGTTTCTCAGGACCATGTCTGCTCTGCTTTTCAATATCTCCAAGGAGGAAGATCCCACAACCTTTCTAGGAAACCTGTGCTGGTGCTCCATCACCCTCAAAGTGAAAAAGTGTTTCCTGGTGCTTGGATAGAACCTCCTGAAAAACTTTCTTACACCCACTTTCCACAATCTCTTCAGATGTTTAGATTCATTAATAAGATCCTTCCCTGTCCATCCTCCATTTCTTCCCCCCCTCCCCTCCCCACCCCCCTTCAACTTCATGGCCCTCCACTGTACTCTCACATGTATGTCCAGGAGTCCAGAACTAGACTGTCTTCCAGGTATGACATCACTACTGCTGAGTTGAAGGAAGGATTCACCTCCCTGGACCTGCTGGCAATGCTTTTCATAGTGCGGCCCACACCACCATCAGAGTTTGATGCCAGAACACTCTGCTGGCTCAGGTTCAGCTTGGACTACGGGTCATTTTCTGCCAAGCTGTTTCCCAGCTGTGTGGCACTCAGCATATACCCGTGTCAGGGATTGCTCCTTCCCATGTAGCAGGGCTTTGCACTTCTCCTTGTTGACCTTTGTGAGGTTCCTGCCAGTCTGTTTTTCCAGCCTGTGGAGCCCCCTCTGGATGGCAGCATCACACTCTGGCATACAAAGCCACTACTGGTATACTACACCACACAGGTATGTGTCATCTGCAAACTTGCTGAGAGTACACTCTGCCCCAGTTTATTAGGACATATCTAGAAAAAGAACAGCAGAGCGGAGAGAAGAGGTCTGAATCTAACCTACCCTTTTAAATTCTAATGATAAGGAGACTCAGCAAGTGCAAAATAGCACAGAAGAAAGAAAATCCAACTATCAGCAGAAAGCCAGCTGAACTGTTGGTGGTAAAGCATCACTTAATCAAATAAGTTATTTCAAAGAATTAAGCAGACCAGAACAGAAGCTTAAAAGCTAACACTGACAAAGTACCAATCAACGTTATCAGCAAACATTCAATTGCTTTCCAAAACAAAATCCACTTAGAAGTTCACTTCACAGGAAAGGGCTACCTCACCATAACATAGCAAGACAGATGTAACCATCAGCAAAAATGCTGAACCCCAGGACAGCGATTTCAAGAGTAAGACATTTTATTTTGATAAAACTCCTGTCATGGCTTTTGTGCTAAAGACTGTATTCAAAGTCAAATCATTCACTAGTAACAATGGCATTTTTTAATCATGTAAGGGCAGCGTTAAGGAAGAGAACTTTCTTCAATATATGAGATGTACAGATGCAAAAAATAACTAGTTTATTGTTTAACTTTCAGTGTGCTGTTCATTTAATTATTATTTTGATTATTTTCTTAGGTAGATTTTCCACAATTGGTTGCTCAGAAATACAGGGAAAAGTACAGAACTGAGTAGCTTAAATCCCAGTCTGAAGCAGACTCAACTATATTTACTTATGCCATTCCCGATAGATTACTTTCTTACCTTTCTAATCTTCAAATAGGTTTCCCTGGACAAATCCTAATTTAATGTAAAGATTGCTAAATGCAGGATTTGGTGCAATAAACTTCATGTCAAATTATAAACTTTTAATTATTTTATTCTTTACATCTACTTTACTTTTTTTTTTTTTGCTTCTGATTTTCTTCTCACTCTTTTCAGCAGAAAAACTTGGAAAAGACTAGTTATATTTTCCTCAAATTTTGAAAGCTGAGGAAAATTAGTTATCTGGGCAAGAGGAAGTAAGAATAATTTCCTTTTCATTGCTATTTCAGCAAGTTGGAAGCTACCAAGGAACTAATAATGTGGTGACATGGCATAGCTTACAGGGTGCCTCATCAAGCAACAGCTAGTTCACCAGTGACTACAGAATATATTGTAATGAGAAATAAAAAGTATCTACAACACTCATCTAAGTCCTCCTTTCTTGTTTCATCACAGTGGTTTCACCTGTAGTTAGGGAGCTTGATTGCTATTTTAGAATTATTTTTTTTTTTCAGTAATTTAAACTCTCTGATTGTGTTCCTTAAAGCATTATACCTGAAATGAGAGGTTTAGATTTTTGGTGAGGGTTTCCTTGCTTTTATGGTTTTGGTTTTTTCTTTTGGTTTTGTTTGGGTTTTTTTTTTTTTTTTGTTTTTTTTTTTTTGTGGGGTTTTTTTTTTTTTTTTTTTTTTTTTTTTAGTTTGGGGGTTTTTGTTGCTGTTCCGTGTTTGGTTTTGGTTTTTTTATCTTTTACAAGAGCCTGAGTAACAATTTCGCAATGAAGAAACAGACTTTATTTCTACTGTATATACTTTACTTTTATACTGAGTATGTTACATCAAGTAAAGGGAGCCATTTTTATTTGATGCAAATCACAGCTAGGAGTGAGATTATGGCTTTATTTAGGTCACCTGGGCTTTGTGTACATAAAGTATTCAAGAGTCCATACAGAATGAACATGGCATGAAGTTGTCAATACAAATTATGAAAAAGGAGACAGTGTTCATGAATTTTTTTTTTATGTGGCTTCAGTATATTATTTTCATTATTCTTCCATAAAATCAAGGAAAACATACTCAGAGTAAATAGTTAAGGTAGAAGCCCAGTTAATTATATACATAATTATGACTGTATGCATATATATATAATGAATCTGAAATCATGGAGAAGAAATTCAGTACAAAACAGATTTTTTGTTGCATATCATATGTTATAAATGAATTTTACATAAGCTATCCTAGGGTTTGTTATTCAGAGAGGATTGTAGACCCCAAAATCACCTTGTCAGAAAAACAAGCAAGAAAATGAGAAAAGTTGACCTTGTAACAGGAAAATATACTACTGCCATTTAACCCAACTCATAAAGAGGCAGTTGGAAGACATGTAGAAGGGAATGCAAAGCAAAGGTCAGCATTTTGTGGCAAATATAATAAAGACTGGGACTGGATTGAAGAAATTCATTGCACACAATACTTAAAAGCCTATAAAGAGTGACTGATGGATGCAGCAGCGGAAGGAGTAGCGTGACAAAAAGAAGGTCCTGACCTGACAGTGCCAAGGAAGAGCACAAAGATGGGAAAAACAAGAACTTTGATCTTATCAAACAATATTTGGCTGTATTTTCACTTATTTTCATCTGTAGAGTAAATTTTATATGTTCTAAGATGTAGCATCCTTTATATGACTGGCTAATCCAGTTTTTTGTGCCTACAAGGGTAAGAGTGCTTTGGAATAAATACTTGCCTTCACAGCACCCACTGCTTTGTCTTATTTTTCTGGAACTCAGCTGGTGGATGGAAACTGGAAGTATTCCTTTTATCAGCCAGCCTGACTGGGAGGTGACAGCAGCATCAGAAGTGGAAATCAAGCACATGCACACACATACAATGGAAGTTATGCAGATAAGGAGAAAAGGAGATTGCATTTTATTAATTTGATGGTTAATGGCATTCTAAAGTATTTGGACACTAAAAAGGCAACTTTAACTGATATTTCATTAAACAGAATAGAGTTCAGTCTACTTAAATTGTATACAGTCTTGAAAAAAATTGTAATTATGTATCTTTGTGGACAATCCAGGACACAGAAAAAACATAAAAATATATTACTTTATTTTCCTCAAGACTGTTTTTTTCTTTTTTTTTTTTTTTTCATTTTTAAGTAATGGAAAACTGTTGAGGGCCATTCAAACTCCTTACGTAACACATTTCTTATGATTACAGAAAAACAGTGGATATGGTGAGTGATTGCCTTCACTTTCCTTACGATTTTGCTGATAATATTACAATAAAGTAAATTATTTCAGAGCTATCCAGAAAAAAAGAAGTATCTGCACACTCTAAACTTTACTTAGAGGCAAACCTTGCTGTGCTGCTGTTCGAGTTTCTCTACTCCCCCGGGCAGGGGAGGAGGTTTCACCGGCTGAGCTGAAGGCACGGCAGCCGACAGCCGGGGTGGACACTCCCTAGATGCGCCGGGGCATCCCGGGAGCACCTCAGCAAGGGGCAGCAGGGAGCAGCAGGCAGGCGAAGTAGAAGAAAGAAGAGAGGGACCCTCCTCGGGGGTAACAGCAGCTTATAAAGGGGGTGGGAACACGACACATTGACCAATGAGGGCGAACTGGGGAGTGAACAAACTCGTGAGAAACATGCCGGCTAGCCAGTAGGGAATGTGACAGGGAGGGACCCTTGTTCCCGATCCAATCACCCACCGAAGAAAGGAGAACTTTCTGGAATATGGGAAGGAGACAGTGGGTGATGGACAGAACTTGGGGAGGGATTGACAGAAGGTAACCAGGGAAACAGGGGAGGAGAGAATGAATTGACACTCTCAGAGAGAGAGGTTCCAGGGGAGGGGGAGAGGAGGATCCCAAGACTGAACCATTATAGCTTTAGGGGGTAACAGAACACACCAAATGAACCCTGCACCACAACATCTCCCTCTTTTCTGTTAGGCGTGAGCGGAGCCGAGCAGATCGAATTGTGTGGGTTCTTCGGGGGTGTGTTGGAGTACTCTAAGGACCCTACGCCACAAGATTCTAGGTTCGGGACGGGGGGCGAAGTGGGGGAGTAAGGACTTTAGGGTGGGGAAAAAGGGAGGGGGAAAATTATCAACCCCAAATGGGATTCCCACAAGGCAAGTTGAGAGGGGATCTGCTGCAGAGCTCATGGACAGGCACAGGTGGTCTTGTCCCATGGCCTGCGCCAAGGTACGCCAGACGTTTGCCTTGGGCTGGGGGACGATCCATGACTCCGCTGGGTGGGTCATCAACATGACTGAAATCAGGATACAGATGAGTCCGACTGAAATAAACGGAGAAAGTAAGTTAAAACGGAAGGTTCAGGTGGGAGAGGTTCGGTCTGGGGAGTACCGGACGCGGGGACCGCCTTTCTTTTCCGCCGCCAAGCTGCCTCTTCCACCTGTGCGGCTCTGCCGATGGTACGGGCTTTACCTGGAAGGTAGGGTTTAACCCATTTGGAGGGTACCCACTTCAACCCCGTGGGGGTGGACACGCAAGCGTACCCACGACCCCATGTGACGAGGTCGAATGGGCCCTCCACCTTCCAGGTTTCAGGATCTTTTACCATCACAGGGGGTTTCGCCTTCAGGTGCATATCTTTGTAGCTGTTAAAATGCCTCGCGATAGGCGGATTCAGGCACTCAAAACTGCAATTCAAAAAATTGATGGTAAACAAAGCCCTAGCAATCCGGATCTGGGGGGACTCCACCTTCATTGCCCCTTTCTGATGTTCCGAAGTTCTTTTCAGGCTCTGGTGGGCCCGCTCCACCACCGCCTGTCCTGTTGGGGAGTAAGGGATGCCAGTTTTGTGGTTTACTCCCCACTCCTGCAGGAAGCTCCGGAATTCCCTGGAGGTATACCCTGGCCCATTATCCGTTTTAATTTCCCTGGGGATGCCCAACACAGAGAAGGCGTGCAACAGATGTTTTGTGACATCTGCCGTCCTCTCCCCCGTGAGAGCGGAGGCATAGACGGCCCCAGAAAAGGTGTCAACAGAGACATGCACGTATTTAAACCTGCCAAATTCTGGAATGTGGGTGACATCCGTCTGCCAAATGTCACAAATTTGAAGTCCCCGCGGGTTGGTGCCGGCTGCAATAGCTGGCAACTGAAACGCCTGGCACTGTGGGCATGTGGCCACAATTGCTCTAGCCTGGTCCCGGGTAAGATGGAATTGTCGGACCAGGCCAGGAGCATTCTGATGGAACCGTTGGTGGCTGAGCTTTGCCTGTTGAAAGGCATTGGGAAGTGTGGCCATGTCAACTGGGGTGGCTAGTGCATCGGCACGCCGATTGCCCTCAGCGATGAACCCCGGGAGGTCGGTGTGTGACCTCACATGCATAACATAAAAGGGTTGCTCTCGGTGGGAGACTAGATCTATTAGTCTCGAGAGCAAATTAAACAGAGCTGTATTGGAGACCTCCTGAAGAATTGCGTTCTCCGCTCTGGAAACGACACCGGCTACGTACGCAGAGTCAGTTACTAAGTTGAATGGTTGGGAGAACCTTTCAAAGACTCTGACGACTGCGGCCAACTCGGCAATTTGAGGTGATCCTTCAACTTTAACGATGTCGGTCTCCCACCGCCGAGTTTGAGGATCCCGCCAAGTCATCACTGACTTGTGGGATGCTCCAGACGCGTCTGTGAAAACTGTCAGAGCTTTCAAAGCCTTCCGACTCTGAATGGTTTTAAGTGATAACTTAAATGGCATATCGGAATTGAATAATTTGTGGGCCGGTTTGTGGATTGAAATTTGTCCGGTGAACGAATCCAAGGCGAATTGGAGAGCCTCATTCTCCAAGAGCAAATGCTCCAACATGGCCTTAGTTAGGTGGCCCGAATTCAAATTAATAGGAATGTGTATGCATGCAAAGTCGACTCCGGCCAGTTCCCTGATCCGGAGGCGAGCCTTCCGGATCAGTTCAGCCACCAACTCTTGTGGTCGTGTCATCCTTTTGGACCTATGATGGCTGAGAAAAACCCACTCTATGATTGAGAGAGGGTCCTTTGAGCCTCGGTCCTTAGATGTTTTTGTGGATGGTTCCCACTGAAAAATCAACCCGTGTGGGTGTGGCAGCTTTCCCAGAATAATGAAGTTGAAAGGCAAGTTTGGGTTGTACCGATGTGCCTGCCTCTGTGACAAGATGTTTTGTACCTTTTCTAAAGCTGTGGCAGCCTCCTGGGTAAGGGTCCTGGGAGAACTAAGCTCCTCTCCCCCTTTCAAAAGATTGAAAAGGGGGGCTAGATCTTCCGTAGGAATACCCAGCCAAGGTCTTACCCAATATAAAGACCCACACAGCTGGTGGACATCGGCCAAGGTTTTAATTTGGGTGTTAAAGGCCAGTTTTTGCGGAACAATGGTCCGCTTTGTAATCTCCAGGCCAAGGTACCTCCAGGGTGGCATCCTTTGAATCTTTTCTTCCTGGAGCTCGAACCCTGCAGAAGTCAACGCATCGATTGTCAGGACAAGCGCATGGGCAAGTGCGCTGTCGTTAGGAGCACACACTAAGATGTCGTCAATGTAATGTAATATAACGCAATCTTTTGCTGCCTCTCTGACAGGGGACAGCAAAGAAGAGACGTACCGCTGGCAGATCACAGGGCTGTTTATCATTCCCTGTGGTAGGACTTTCCAATGATACCTCTTCCTTGGCGCTTCCCGGTTGATGGTGGGAACCGAGAAGGCAAAGCGCGGGGCATCGTCAGGGTGTAAGGGAATTTGGAAAAAACAATCTTTTATGTCTAATACAGCTAATTGCCAATTTTGGGGAAGCATGGTTGGGGATGGCATCCCTGGTTGGAGAGAGCCCATATGTTCAATAACATTATTAATTTGACGAAGATCGTGCAGAAGCCGCCATTTGTCTTTGTTAGGCTTTTTTATAACAAAGACAGGGGAGTTCCACGGTGAGGTGGACTCCACGATGTTACCCTTTTCCAGCTGCTCCTGTACAAGCTCCGTGAGTGCCTTTAACTTTTGCTTATTGAGCGGCCACTGCTCTACCCAGATAGGTGAATTTGATTTCCAAGTCAATTTTTGGGTAGGGCACTCCTCAGTGGCCGCTACTGAAAAGGCTGAGGAGCCATAGGCAAGTCAATTGTGGCTCCTCGTTGGGCCAAGACATCTCTACCCCACAGGGGTTCCGTATAATCCAAAACGAATGGGCGAACAGAGGCCAATTGCCCATCCGGCCCCGTAAGTTGTACCACGCTTTTTGATTGTCGGGCCAGTTGAATGCCCCCTATACCCTGAACTTGTCCAGCTGCGTTTTGCAATTCCCATTGTGACGGCCATTCCCTGGCGGGAATGATTGTCACATCTGCCCCTGTGTCCAGCATTCCATTCACCACAGGCCCAATGTTCCGGTCCTCCAACCCCGCTCCCCCCCCCAGGAACCAGGTCGTGGGAACCGGGAGGTGGGGCGTGAGAACTGGAACAGGGGAGGGAGAGGCATTGCGTGGGAACCTGGGCGGGGTTGGGAGCCTGGGCGGAGTTGAGAGGTGGACCGATAGGTCTTTGGTATGTTTCTTCTTTTGATAGTTGTTTCAAGTATTTCCTAAATCTTTCTGTGGTTGTGCTATGCCTGTTTTTTCTTGTGAAATAAGGAAATAAGTTTTTCTTTCCATAGGTGAGAGTTTATAATAAGACCTTGGTCAAAATGTAGAGGCATAGAAGAAATTAATAATGTTTCAAAGAATGAGGACTTTTAGATGAAATTATGTTCTCAGAGATACCAGACATGAAATTTCACAATGTTTTTAGGGCAATAAACACAGGTTTGAGGGAGAAAGAAAACAATGACAATATGAGTAGTCTAGGAAACACTTTAGTGACTTTCACTTGAAACATGAACCATCCTCAAATTAGAATTTCTTGTGTAGGTACAACCAATCTCATGTTCTTGACTAAACAACCCATAAGTTAAAAGGTCTTGCTAGTTTGTTGACTGTAGATGCATCCATTAATCTGTGTTAGCTGACTACATTTTTAATCATGAAGACAGTATATTCACTGAGATCAACAAAACCTACAGCATAAAATAAGAATAAATCTTTGTGTGGGAGGATGGAATGTAGAAGAATAGAGATAGTGCTGAAGGCAATCTCACCCCTGAGAAGTTGCAGCTGTATTAATTACCAAAGAGTAGCCCTGCCCTTAATAGGCCACAGCTATGTCCAGTAAGGATGGGTGTTATAAAAGAGTGGGTTAGCTCATTAAGAAGAGAGTTAGAGTTTGTTGGCTGTGCTGTGAGAAGCAGTAAGGCTTAGGCGGTGTTGCAAGGAACAGGTAGGAGTCAGCTGGCCGTGCAGAAGGAAGAGAAAAGGTGTTAGTGCAGTGAGAATCTGCCCATGGGAACTCACAGAGAGAAGGTATGAAAAGATGATAAACTGATGGTGACAGTCAGATTGGTGCCAAGCACTGATGCCAACAATTGGTGGCCCATACTGGGATGAGCCCCAACATTTTGCTTAGTGTTGAAGCTGAAGAAAGATCTCTCAAATTAATTTAACTAGGGAATGCACTTGAGGGGATGTGAAAGGAGCAAGCAAGGAAGGCAAAATTGTTTTAAATATTTCTTTGAAATCATTGTGAAAAATTTAGTTGTATCACAAGCAGTTTCTATTTGCTGACATCTAGCAATCTTTAGAGACATTGTGGAATGACCCAAGTGAAAACAGTCTTATAGGACAACGATGTTGTTCTTCACCTAGAAACAATTCCTTTCTATGCTTAATCTTTTAATAACTTTGGACTTTTGCTTTACAGGGGTTTGTTCAGTGTTTTGTACAGGTCTCCTGCTCAATTAATGTAACTTCATACAGATATCTTGGTTTTTTCATGCAGTCTAGTAGGGAAACACAGCTTGCAAAAACAAAACATCAAGCAAAGAAGACACACAAATAACAACCTCTTAATGCTGACTTTTTAATTAAAAATAAATATTATTAAGTGTCAGAATATCTTCATAAGATAGAGCTTATTTATCATTAAATGTTTCTCCTTCCTCATTGTTTTGGTCATCCTTAAATAAAATTAAAAACTCAGTGACAAAATAATTGAGAGCACAGAAATAATTTGATTTGTTGAGCATGCCTCCCTAACGCATTTTTTCCTTTATTAAAAAGTGTACAAACAGAAATTTCTGTGATAAAAATGTTTATTACACTATCTAATGAAATAACAATATTAATTATTCATATTGTAGGTGCCCAAGATGCATAGCTTCCTGTTATAATGTACTACTATATTTTCTGCTACTCCCAGACATACCCTGTCTTTTCCTTCTCTCTGTCGCTCCATGATGCTAACCTGCTCCATAAATGAGCTCCATTTATGCTAACTTGCCAGGCAGCATAATGAAACTTCAATTTAAAAAAATCTATTTTCTCCTATTGACGGTGTAAATAGGTATATTTTCCATGTTAATGACTGGAAAAGGTTTTTGTGAGGTATGATATAAAATCTGTTTGTGTATTGGAATATGGTAGAACAGGAAAATTAAAAACTAGGAATGGGACGTCTGTCAACAGTAATAAATATCTTACCAGGAAATGTATACTGCTTTATGGTTTTCTTTCTGGAAATATTAAAAGCGTCAAAATATAAAAAAATCTGGAAAATATTTTAAAGATTTGAAAAGATGATTTTAAAAGAATGGTAACAGCTGGCTTTATGCTGTATGAAAAGATGATAAACTGATGGTGACAGTCAGATTGGTGCCAAGCACTGATGCCAACAATTGGTGGCCCATACTGGGATGAGCCCCAACATTTTGCTTAGTGTTGAAGCTGAAGAAAGATCTCTCAAATTAATTTAACTAGGGAATGCACTTGAGGGGATGTGAAAGGAGCAAGCAAGGAAGGAAGAATTGTTTTAAATATTTCTTTGAAATCATTGTGAAAAATTTAGTTGTATCACAAGCAGTTTCTATTTGCTGACATCTAGCAATCTTTAGAGACATTGTGGAATGACCCAAGTGAAAACAGTCTTATAGGACAACGATGTTGTTCTTCACCTAGAAACAATTCCTTTCTATGCTTAATCTTTTAATAACTTTGGACTTTTGCTTTACAGGGGTTTGTTCAGTGTTTTGTACAGGTCTCCTGCTCAATTAATGTAACTTCATACAGATATCTTGGTTTTTTCATGCAGTCTAGTAGGGAAACACAGCTTGCAAAAACAAAACATCAAGCAAAGAAGACACACAAATAACAACCTCTTAATGCTGACTTTTTAATTAAAAATAAATATTATTAAGTGTCAGAATATCTTCATAAGATAGAGCTTATTTATCATTAAATGTTTCTCCTTCCTCATTGTTTTGGTCATCCTTAAATAAAATTAAAAACTCAGTGACAAAATAATTGAGAGCACAGAAATAATTTGATTTGTTGAGCATGCCTCCCTAACGCATTTTTTCCTTTATTAAAAAGTGTACAAACAGAAATTTCTGTGATAAAAATGTTTATTACACTATCTAATGAAATAACAATATTAATTATTCATATTGTAGGTGCCCAAGATGCATAGCTTCCTGTTATAATGTACTACTATATTTTCTGCTACTCCCAGACATACCCTGTCTTTTCCTTCTCTCTGTCGCTCCATGATGCTAACCTGCTCCATAAATGAGCTCCATTTATGCTAACTTGCCAGGCAGCATAATGAAACTTCAATTTAAAAAAATCTATTTTCTCCTATTGACGGTGTAAATAGGTATATTTTCCATGTTAATGACTGGAAAAGGTTTTTGTGAGGTATGATATAAAATCTGTTTGTGTATTGGAATATGGTAGAACAGGAAAATTAAAAACTAGGAATGGGACGTCTGTCAACAGTAATAAATATCTTACCAGGAAATGTATACTGCTTTATGGTTTTCTTTCTGGAAATATTAAAAGCGTCAAAATATAAAAAAATCTGGAAAATATTTTAAAGATTTGAAAAGATGATTTTAAAAGAATGGTAACAGCTGGCTTTATGCTACATGATTGCATAGACATCTTGAACTTTCCTTTATCAGACACTGTTTCCTTTTCTACCTGCTACGCTGTTTGCATTCCAAAATCTTCAGTTAAATTTTTTTGGTAGAAAGCTCACTTCCTGTTAGCCCACTGAGTAAGCTGACTCTCTTATTTTCATGCACAGAGTAGGTGTCAATCTTTCTTCATTAGTGTCATGGTTTAACCCCAGCCAACAGCCAAGCCCATGCAGCCACTCACTCATTTCCCAACCAGCAGGGAGAGAATGGAGAATAAAAGCTGGAAAACTTGTGATTAAAGATAAAGACAGTTTGCCAGGTAAAACAAAAGCCATGCACTCAAGTAAAGAAAAGCAAGGAAAAAAAAAAGCCTGCTTCCCATGAGCAGGCAGGCGTTCAGTCATCTCCAGGAGAGCAGGGTCCCATCACATGTAATGGTGACTTGGGAAGACAAATGCCATCACTCCAAATTTCCCCCCCTTTCTTCTTTCTTCTCCCCAGTATACATATCAAGTGTGATGTCATGTGGTCTGGAATATCCCCTTGGTCAATTTGGGTCACCTGTCCTCATTGAGTTTCCTCCTAACATCCCATGCAACCCCAGCCTCTTTGCCACTGTGGCAGTATTGAAAGCAGAAAAATTCTTGGTTCTATGTAAGCCTTGCTCAGCAATAGCAAAAACATCTCTATATTATCAACTCTTCAGCACAAATCCAAAACACAGCCCTGTGTTAGCCTCTCTGAAGAAAAGTAACTCTACTCTAGCCAAAGCCAGCACAACTAGCTTCAAGGCAGCTTTAATACCAAGGTCCAAATTCTTCATTGATGTCTCTCTGGAATTATGTCAGATGAATGTTTGCCTGTGAAAAGCTAGTAATTCTATGTTTCACTTTGTTTTCACAAAAATTAGTGTCAGACTTTTTTTTAGTGCCTGAAAAATACATTTTATATTGAAAATAATTCAGATGCTGTTGTCAGGAAAAATTTTTCTGCTGTATCTTGCATGTACAATATTTATCATATTTTTAGAATACCAGCTTGCTTCAATTAAAATAGTCTCTTTTCACACTGCAAAAAATTATGGATTAAATATATCTAACAAACAGAAGGAACTGAAAGGAGTTTTTCTGTGTTTCTATTTTCAAATCACTTTAAGATTTTTGATTCAGAGACAGTAATTTCCTATTATTCTTAGTTCATTTCCATACTTTGAGGCACTTTTCTGCATCTCTTCTCATTAAACAGATAATCTGTGTTCCCCAAAACAAAAATGTTTAAAACACTATGTCTAATAACATCACATAATGTTAGCAGTGGCAGGTAGCACAAATCCTGTGTATTAAAGTTACTTGAGGAAATTTTATGACTTTGAGAACTCTGCCTGGGCACTTTTGACTCCTGCAACTAGTGATTGCATGCATCTTCTCATGTTCCACACATTTCATTACTCTTATTAAAGGTCTCTAAATATTTTTACCTATTCTCATTTATCAACAAGTGTGAAAGTAGTGTCTATCCCAACAAATGTTGGATAGACTTATTTTTGAAAAGCTATTATCAAAAATATGTATTTTTATTTTTTAATAAGAACCATGACCTGAATTAGGTCAATGAATTTTAATATTAAAAGTTGGATTAGACAAATAAAGATGAGACATTGAAGGTAAACTTTCAGAAGTATTTTTGCACACGGAAGATTTCTGTAGTCCCACATTTAAGTCAGCACTGACAAAGAACGTAGTAGTAGTCTTGTAATGTTGTTCATTGTTTGGCTTGGGGTTTTTTTTAACCTGAAGGGATATAAGAGATTTTTTTTTTGCCAAATTCTGAATTTTGATCTGAGTCCATAAAGGAAATTGAGGCCATGCTGAACAGTATGGCTCAAGGATAGGACAGAAGGGATAGAAAGCTCTCTTCCATGTAGTACTCAGCTAGTACTGCTGACTACGATGTTGGTCAGCTCTCAGTATAATGACCCAAAACACTCATTATTGAACTTCTACTGCTAATCCTTGCTACTCTGGGGAATTGTTAGGTTTTTTGTGTGTATGTGTTTGTGTATGCAAATTACTAATTGTCATATTCATGATTAGAGGAAAGAAAACCTCACTGAATGGCAAAAGCTCTAATCTTTGTTTTACTAGCTAATTATTTTGAATTCAGGTTTTGCGAACAACAAAATGACAATATGAAGGGTAAATTTAGCATAGTTAGTCAGTTGTGTCCACTGACTGTAATGTGGAAATGGCAACATCTAGTGCGTCACTAAATGTTTAAAAGGCATAACAGCTCCAATAATTGTGGTTTTAAAAAAAGTTTCTTTGCTAACACTTGCAGCTGCGGATACTAATCAGCTTGGCTCTTCTCCTCCTGTAGTATGTGCAGATAAGTTCCCCTGGCTGTTGTCCTAGTCCAGGAACACATCTTCAGCTGTGAACATGGAAGGGAATGGAATAGCCAGAGTAAGATGAAGACACCCATGAGGTCAAATGTTGGTAATCAAAATGATAAATCACTTTTTTTCACTAACATAGTAGAGTGCAGAAAAGTAGGAAAGTGTGAAGAACTACAGCAAGCAAAAATGTTAATCACCCCCAAGAATCTGCATCATCCCATGAAGATCCTTCGTCTTTCATCTATTGATAGCTGGGTGCACTCTGTAAGGGCTTGTGAAGCATGTTTTACTTATCGTCATGTGCTTTTCCAAGCCCACAGACCATGGTAGTGGCATTCTCACCATGAAGACCTTGGTGCTCTTGAGACATTTGCATGATGCACTTAAAGTTTATTGCTTGAAACCTGGGTGTTCATGTAGGATTCATGTGATAGATGACTGGGTTTTACAGTTCGTACTGTTGGCAGTTCAGGCATAGGAAGTTTTTGATCTACTCCTATTGTTTTGTAAGTGCCTCAATTCACTCCAACAGACCCAAGATTTTAAAATACTTAGCTAGGAAGGACCTTTGAGGTCCTTCTCATCTGAAATTACCTCACTTCTGAAAGTCATATACAACTTGCTATTTGGACTTGAAACAAACAGCAAGCCAAATATGACTTGCATTCCTGAACAAAGGGTGGAGAAAAGCAGGTGAAAAAGAAGATCTAAAAGAAAGCTAAAACTAGCTCCTTAAGGCACTCAGTGAGAGTCATGTCACTAGAATCCTTCTAGTGAAACCCTTCTGACAAATCTGTTGCTCACACCACAATAAAATGTGTAAATAATTCAGAACTAAAGAATAATTCACTTTGAGGTTAAAAGTAAGTATCAACTGTGATCTGTTTATTTTAGATCACATAGGTCCTTGAACAGTAAAGTAATTGAACTGTCTACTGTTGAAAATACCTAATGAATATCTAAAAGTTGAATAGGGTAAAATCCCCAATTTTCTCTTGGCCTAAGCTACCAATAAGGTAGCTAGTATTGTAATAGCAATTTTTTCTTGATTTACAAGATTTAAATATGACAACCAGTTTGTGTAAACTGGTACATCAACATTTGAACTTGAGCAAACTGTCAGTTTGTGTCAGCAAAGATTTCTGACTTTTTTCTTAGGATAGGAATTTTGCTTCTAAACATTAAATGAGGAACAGTCTGCACATTTTGAGGATTTTGCAATGTCTGTGGCTGGACAGAAATTCTCTTTGCATTAAAACATGTGTTTACTGGTTTCTTAGGAAACATTATGCTTTGGTGGAAGAGTTTGAGAAGCAGGGAACTAAACAAATATGAATAAAAAATTAAGCTCAGATAGTATAATGCTCCATGTAGGGGACATTTCTCCCTATACTTCTTCCTGTTTCATCTGTGTTTACTGTAGTTATGTTGCATTATCAGTGCTCTTTAAAGTTTTGATTTGCTTAAACAGTTTTGTGGTAGAAAATGAAGTATTACATATGATTTCTAAGTCATCACTAGCAAAATGTGGTGAATGGCAAAATAAAAAAATCCTGCTTTTTCTCTTTGTCCAAGGTAAGGAAGAACCTGCCGCATATTAGCGGCAGCACTGCTAGGACAAACTATCGTTAGCTGGGGAGGAGATAATGGAGCAGTCATCTATTCTTTCTTTATTCTTATTCTTGTAGCAACCGATTTTTTTTTCTTGTAATTACTTTATGTTTTCACTTGCTACGGGATGTTTTGCACATGTTGGATACTTTTTTTTTGTTCCCTTGATAAACGCTTACAGTCAGCTGTCTAAGTTGCATCCATTCAGTGGCTAATTATTTATCACTGGCTATTTATTATTTGCACTTACAAATCCAGGACCTTTGAAATCAGTGTGTTATCTTAGTGTCAGTCATCATCCTATATGTGGTCTTGGGGAGCCACCTCTATCAGTTTGTGAGCATCATCTTCTAGTTGAAGCGGTGGCATTTTTCTTCAAGGCAAGGAAGAATAAAAAATAAAAAGAAAGGAAACAATAAGAAGGAACAGTTGAAGGCCATCTTGTAAAAAAATATCCAGTCACTAACATTGGCATCAGAGTATTTAATTGTGTAGTCTGATAAGCCCTGTAACAAAAGAAGAATTGCGTTCATTTACCACTGAACTCAATAGGATAATTTTAATATACCTAATTAACCACACTATTTACAATCATCAACCATTGAACTGCAAGAATCTGGGGCTTTGTAATTATTCTTAGATAATGGTAGTAGGGAAGTTGTTTCCACAGTACTGGAAAAGAAAATTACATTATTAAGCTGTTAATTAATATAAGTGACTCTAGAGCAGATAACTACAGTTATATAGTGTTCAGTTATGTGGTCCTGAAGTTTTGATGCTTCTCCCTTCAGGATTATTAGCTGCATGGTATATCCACTGCACTGTCCAGCCAGGCTGTGATAGGCTTTTGAAAGTCATGTTAATTTCTTTTCTTCTCCTATTTTCTGTGTGATGCTTCTTTTTGTCCCTTCTTTCTCAATGACTACAATGCCTTTCCAGTAAGGAACAGAGGAGTGAGGCACTATAGCATGTTGCCCAGAGAAGCTGTGGATGCCCAATCCCTGGCAATGTTCAAGGCCAGGTTGGATAGGGCTTTGATCAACCTGGTTTATGCACACAGCAGTGGGACTGTAACTAGATGATTTCTAAAGTCCTCTTCAACCAAAACTATTCTAGGATTCTATAGTTCTAAAAGTTTAGTGGCCTTTGCTACATGGTGGCATTACCTCTGCTTTATTCTGTGCTCTATCTGCGGCAATAGCGGAGGCACTTATTGTGAGACATGGTAAAAGAAATTTGCTGCTCTCTCAGTAGGTGGAAGGCAAAATGCACAGTAGTAATATGCTAATATTGAGATGGAGAAATGTAGAGTACTTAGCACAGGTGTTGAGCCATCAATAGGAAAAACATTGGGGATGTGTCATTGCTAACAGTCTCAAACGCCAGCTGTCGTGGGGTGACAGCCTTTATCCCAATATCGTGTGTTGTGTCTGGCAGCTGCGCCTTTTCTTCCCCCGGCCGTCTTGCCGCGGCGGGGCGGGGAGGGAGGGGTGTGAGTGTGACCAGGCACCTTGGCTTTTGGCTGCTTGGCTTGGCTGCTTGCTTGCTCATGCCTCAGCTGCTAGCTGCTTTTTTGCCGCTTTCTGCTTTCTATGCTGTTTTTTTTCTTTTTCTTTCGTTCCCTCTTTCTTACCCTCCCCCGAAGATATTGGACCGGCTCCGGACCTGACCTGGGACGTCCAGGACCCCCGGAGTCTGCGAGAGAAGCTCAGCGGCCTCCACAGCACTGCCTGGTTTTCTTTTCTTTTCTTGTGTTGGGAAGTGTTCTTTTATTATTTGTTAATAAATAGGTTTTGTTTTCCACTGTGCTCCTCCGAGGAATTCCTTCCCGAACCCGGTATTGGGGGAGGGGTGGTTGGAAGTTTTTTTTTTTAAAGAGCTCCCTTTTAGAGATTTCCCCTAATTTGTCCTAAACCAGGACAATATACTTTTTGGTGCGTTGGCCGGGAAATTCTCCATTCCTCTGGCAGCAGAATGCAGGCCTCAGTTTGCTTTTACATGGAGGGGAGTGCAGTATACCTGGAACCGACTGCCCCAGGGGTGGAAACACAGTCCTACCATCTGTCATGGACTGATCCAGGCTGCACTAGAAGAGGGTGAGGCTCCAGAACATTTACAATATATTGATGATATCATTGTTTGGGGGAACACGGCAATAGAAGTGTTCAAGAAAGGAGAGAAGATCATTCATATTCTCCTGAAAGCCGGATTTGCCATTAAGAAGAGCAAAGTCAAGGGACCTGCCCAAGAAATCCAGTTCTTGGGGGTGAAGTGGCAAGACGGACGGCGTCAGATTCCTGCGGATGTTATTAACAAAATCGCTGCTATGTCCCCACCAACTGATAAGAAGGAAACACAAGCTTTCTTAGGTGCTATAGGTTTCTGGAGGATGCACATCCCTGAGTGTAGTCAGATTGTGAGACCCCTTTATCTGGTTACCCGCAAGAAGAACGACTTCCACTGGGGTCCGGAGCAGCAGGAAGCTTTCGTCCAGATCAAGCAGGAGATCGCTCATGCTGTAGCCCTTGGTCCAGTCAGGACGGGACCAGATGTGAAGAATATACTCTACTCTGCAGCCGGGAGCCATGGTCTGTCCTGGAGCCTTTGGCAAAAGCTGCCTGGCGAGACCCGAGGCCGACCATTGGGATTTTGGAGTCGGAGCTACAGGGGGTCTGAAGATAACTATACTCCAACAGAAAAGGAAATCTTGGCCGCCTATGAAGGAGTCCAAGCTGCTTCGGAGGTGATTGGTACAGAGGCACAACTCCTTCTGGCACCCCGACTACCGGTGCTGGGATGGATGTTCAGAGGAAAGGTTCCCTCTACCCACCATGCCACCAGTGCTACTTGGAGTAAGTGGATTGCCCTCATTACGCAGCGCGCTCGAATTGGGAAGTTAAATCGCCCTGGGATTTTGGAAATAATTACAAATTGGCCCGAAGGTGAAAGCTTTAATGTCGCGGATGAGGAACAAGAGCCAGTGACCCGGGTTGAGGAAGCTCCGCCATACAATCAGTTGCCAGCAGAAGAAACATGCTACGCTCTATTCACCGATGGTTCTTGTCGTGTCATAGGGATGAAACGGAGGTGGAGAGCAGCTGTATGGAGTCCCACTCGACAGGTTGCAGAGGCTACTGAAGGAGAGGGTGAATCCAGTCAATTTGCCGAAATTAAAGCTATTCAACTGGCCCTAGGTATTGCCGAGAGAGAGAAGTGGCCAAGGCTCTATTTGTACACCGATTCTTGGATGGTAGCCAATGCTCTATGGGGATGGCTGAAGAGATGGAAAGAGGCGAACTGGCAGCGCAGAAGAAAACCAATTTGGGCTGCAGAAGAGTGGAAAGATATCACTACTCGGTTAGAGAAATTACCTGTAAAAGTTCGCCATGTAGATGCCCATGTCCCCAGAAGTAGAGCTAATGAAGAGCAACAAAACAACCAGCAAGTACATCAGGCTGCAAAGATAGGGGAGTTGAAGATAGATCTCGACTGGGAGCACAAGGGAGAGTTATTCTTAGCACGATGGGCCCATGATGCCTCAGGCCACCAGGGTAGAGATGCCACCTATAAGTGGGCACGAGACCGAGGGGTGGATCTAACCATGGACAGTATCTCTCAGGTTATTCGTGACTGTGAGACGTGTGCTGCCATTAAGCAGGCCAAGCGGGTGAAGCCCCTCTGGTATGGGGGGCGGTGGTCTAAGTACAAGTACGGGGAGGCCTGGCAGATTGATTACATCACACTGCCTCAAACCCGCCAAGGCAAGCGCTATGTACTAACCATGGTAGAAGCCACCACAAGATGGTTAAAAACTTACCCTGTGTCTCATGCTACAGCCCGTAACACTATCTTGGGCCTTGAAAAGCAGGTCCTTTGGAGGCACAGTACTCCCGAGAGAATTGAGTCGAATAATGGAACTCATTTTAAAAACAATCTTATTAATACTTAAACTAGGGAACATGGCATCGAGTGGGTGTACCATATCCCCTATCATGCACCAGCTGCAGGGAAAGTGGAAAAGTACAATAGATTGTTAAAAACCACCTTGAAAGCATTGGGTGGGGGGTCTTTAAAAAACTGGCAGCAGCATTTGGCAAAGGCTACCTGGTTAATTAACACTCGAGGTTCCACCAACCGAGCGAGTCCTGCTCAGTCTGAGCTTCTTAACATAGTAGATGAGGATAAAACCCCAGTGGCCCATGTCAAAAGTTTGTTGGGAAAGACAGTATAGATCAACCCTGCCTCGAGTACAGACAAACATATCCGTGGGATTGTCTTTGCTCAAGGACCAAGTTATACATGGTGGATAATGCAGAAAGATAGAACAACACGGTGTGTACCTCAGGGAGACCTGATTGTAGGATAAAACTCATATATGAATATCATTGTTTGTTGAATGTGAAACAGAAGAAAACTGTAAGTGTCAAAAGTCTGAGCAAGTAAGATGAGAAGAATGCGTAAGTGTCAAAAGTGTGAGTAAGTGATATGAAATTTTTTTATTGTATGTTCACGATATTGGGATAAGGGGTGGAATGTCGTGGGGTGACAGCCTTTATCCCAATATCGTGTGTTGTGTCTGGCAGCTGCGCCTTTTCCTCCCCCGGCCGTCTTGCCGCGGCGGGGCGGGGAGGGAGGGGTGTGAGTGTGACCAGGCACCTTGGCTTTTGGCTTTTGGCTGCTTGGCTTGGCTGGCTTGCTTGCTTGCTTGCTCATGCCTCGGCTGCTAGCTGCTTTTTTGCCGCTTTCTGCTTTCTACGCTGTTTTTTTTCTTTTTCTTTCGTTCCCTCTTTCTTACCCTCCCCCGAAGATATTGGACCGGCTCCGGACCTGACCTGGGACGTCCAGGACCCCCGGAGTCTGCGAGAGAAGCTCAGCGCCCTCCACAGCACTGCCTGGTTTTCTTTTCTTTCCTTGTGTTGGGAAGTGTTCTTTTATTATTTGTTAATAAATAGGTTTTGTTTTCCACTGTGCTCCTCCAAGGAATTCCTTCCCAAACCCGGTATTGGGGGAGGGGTGGTTGGAAGTTTTTTTTTTTAAAGAGCTCCCTTTTAGAGATTTCCCCTAATTTGTCCTAAACCAGGACACCAGCTCAGTTTTTTTGCTGATAAGGTGGAAGAGAAAATCCCCACCTTGCTCTTTAAAATTAATAATTGACATTGTGTTTTAGGCTTAATTAATTCATTAAGTACATTTTCTAACTAGTAAAGTCACAATGCTGTTGAAAACAAAAGCAGACAATTTCTTTTACAAAATTTGCCATTCATAATTGAATTATTCTTTTTGTAGGGAAGTAGCAACTTTATTTATGTATTTTTTTCTTTGTAGTTTGATTGACTGCCCCCATTCTTCTCTTCTAAGAAAACAAAGACAGATGAACAACTCTGCAATTATTTTTTTGAAGTCTTTGATATCAGGATTAAGTCAGTTCCTGTTTATCTTCTCTCTCAGAACTTTTTCTTTGATAATTCTAAGTAATCAATCTGAGTGTGTTTTTATTTAGGAAAAGTTTTGTGTTATTTGTCTGTGAAAACTCATATTTTTCTCATAATATTTTAATCCCTTCCTCATAATGATCTGTCTAGTCTATAAAATTTGCACTTGTATTTACTAAGGAAAAAGTGCAAATGCTTTGACTAGGAGCAGAGACTTGGAACTTTTTTCCTCCTCCCATATGCAGCAAAAATCAGGGATATTGATTGTATTTCAATAAATCTTTGCCATATATTTTTAGTTGTTTCACTTTGGACAGCTGTTTATTCAGCATGCAGAAGGAAGAGTTTTCACTTTAGGACAGTGGGCAAGCTATATCTCAGGGATGCAAAACTGCTGTATTCAACTCTGGTTGCTACTCTATAACACATTACTACAACAGCAAGCGTGCACTTAGCGTATTGTGTGCCTGCTGCCCATCTCCCTTAGTTTTAAATCTGAAACCTCTTCTTGGATCTAAAAAAACATTTATCAAGAGAAAGCCCACTAATTTCCAGAGAAGATGGCTCTTGACATATACTTGTTCAAATTATAGGAAAAGATCTGCTGGGAGGATGCCTTAGCAGCTTTCATTTGTAACATAATTTTTGTTTTCTTTTACAATAAAAATACATCTATTTTACAAGAAGCTGAAGCATGCTCTCTCTTCTTTTGCACTGGTTGCAGAACCAAGACTGTGAGAATGGTAGCTGTATCTTTCTTCAATTTTGTGGTTCTTTCCAGTCATGTTTTCTGTTGTGATCCGCCATGGAAAAATAATAAAGTACAACAAAAAAGTCTTTCACTTTAATGTGGTTACAATGGTTTCCTTTGCAGATTGGCTTCCTTTTAAGCGTGGTCTCTATGCAGAACATCAACAAATACTATAAAGATTTATTGCAGATTTAGCTCAGCAGAACAATGCATTTTCTCCAACAAATTTTTTTTCTAATGTAAGCCAAATATGTTTGCTTTTTCAGTTGGGTAATCAGAGTGTTAAGACTGAGGAGACATGGTAGTAATTTATTTCTCCCTCTTTCCTAAAAAAAACATGACCAAATTCAATTTCAGCTGGCATATTACAATACGCTTGAATGAATGCAGAAAAAGTCTGACATGCATTAGCTGGAAACCTCTGATTCCTTGCAAGAAAAAGGGGCTGCTTCAGAGCTTATAAGATATTGCTTCAGATTATCCTATCATGATACTTGCATGTCATTGCCACATATTTAGCAAATGTCTTCCTAGTATTATCAATTCTATCACAACTTATGCATCTAAGCAAAAGGAATGTGGAAATGTCACTCACATCAAGCTAGTGTTGTATATCAAACCACTTTTATTAAAGACATCTAAAATCCGTAGGCCACTTTCAATCACTGATGGGTTTCTATTTCAACTAGATTTTGGCCTACAGTGATCAAGGTTGCAATATTTCAGGACAAGATAGCAATATGATTCTATATTAGAAGTGAATTTTTCCTCTATCTCATGCCAAATTAAGTTTTTTTGAAGTACAGTACATAGAACACGGCATAGTGATAGAGTGTAACAACCACAAATAAAAAGAACAATATTCTGGCCTCTTATTTTACACTGCTCTCATGTCTAATTGAAATATCTTAGTTTCAATTATTCACATTATGAATGAACATTCTTGTTTTTAGACACTGCTGTAATACTTCTCCTCCTCCATAAAAAGGAAACAAAACCAAAAAGTAGTGATGAGCTCTGGAATTTATATTCACAAAAGATATCTCCAGTTACTCCTCAAAATGTGTCTTAGCATACATTAGAAGAATGCATGTTTTGATATTTGTCAATACATAATGCAAGCCTTGGAAGTAAAATTAAAGAAGTCTTAGTTTCTGAATCAGTTTATAGGATCAGAGTTCAAAAAAATGTGTAAACTACTTAGACTTCACACTAGACTGCTAACACTTTACGAAGATGATAGAGTGCTGTATATTATACAGTACCTTTTCCTTACCAATTTCTTTCCTTTGTTTTGATAATCCCTACCTTAGGATTCTCACTCTTTTAAATGAGTGTAAAAAGCCAGGATTTTCATCAGCATTTTAGCTAAATATTTTGCATAGAAATATTGCTTAGTTTGTGAAGTTGTTAGAAGGAGAACTATATTTAAAGATTAAAAAACTGTCACAAAAAATTAAACCTTAATTAAAATTATTTTTGTCAAGGTCTTTTGAAAATTGACTGAAGAAATCTTTTTATCAGCCCTTCCACATTTGCTCATTTTAAATTTAGTTTTGGCTTGGTATTGCACATTCTTTTCTACTAGTTTTTTTTCCAATATGGTTAATATCACAAACATTGAAACTTTTTTTCTGCTCAAGGGAGGAATGGTAAGGGGCCAAAGACAATGTCATCACATTTTTTTTTAAAAAACAGGTTCCTGAAAATTCACCCTGAGAATATCTACCACCATTCCATATATCTAAAAGATCACTATAATTTTTTTTCCCTCCAGGATATAAACTGCTGTGTATGCATCAAGATCAGTGGATTTTCATTCTTCTGAACTTCATAGAACAGAAGTATAGGATGTGGATTTTTGTGTATGTTTTGTAACAGTGGTTTTGAAAACCATCTTTAAAATATGGTTTGTATCTTGCAAAAAAAATGCAACTGAAAGTTCACAGGCATCAAACCCACTTAGAAGTCTTAATGGTGAAAACAAAACAAGAATTCTTTTTTTTTTTTAAGGGAACAGCTACTTACTCCTGCATTTTTATATAAATTAATAAAACAGCTCTGAGAGCAAATACAGCATAATTGACTTCTCTGAAACAGAAAATGTGCACTATGTGCATTAATAATGCATAAAATATGCATTGATGTGTATTAATTAATACACATAATGTATAGAAAATATGCATTATGTGTATTGATTAAATATATTAAATAGTGTATTAAATATTCCATGTAGTTTTTTCAGTTGAAAAAACTACATGGAACATTTGCAGTGTAATTAATAATAAGTATTATCTAAAATGCTATTGGTTAGACTTTATACTTCTGTAAGGCTTTTTTTCCATGGTTCTCACTAGGTTTAGAATTCTGTCTCTAAATGTGTGCCTTCACTTTCTAGCACTGGACAGATAAACATTGATTTGATTGGAAGAGCATTTTCTTGTGGCAACCAAGTTCCACACTTTACCTCAAGAAGGGTAGGCAGAGATGAACTGCATTAAATTTCACACAAATTATCTCTGTTTTTCATTTATGACAGGTTACTGAAAACATAGGGCATCCCAGATACACACTGTTGGTATTTTAGTGAGACAATCAGGAAGAAATGTTTATTTGGACCACTTAAAAAGTTTAGCAATGCACAACCAACATGAAAATGCAGCAATATGGCACTGAGTTTTAATTCTCCCTTCTGCAGTCTGAAGGAACTCAGTGCATGACCAAGAATTCCCTGAGTTACTTTTATCAATCTGTGATACTAAATACACCAATAGTACTGACTGCTTTTGGAGGAGAAACACTATTCAGGGCTAACTTTGTTTGGCCTTCTTCAATCTACAACTTCACTTGTGGTCCTGATGCCTTGAGAGGCTGCCTAGAACAAAGGCTAGACAGTGTTAAATGAATAAAATAGGTATTTTTTAAAAGGCCTTCAAAGGATACACCTTGGGCAGTACAAGAGCCTGACCATGGCTACACCCAAGATAGGTGACAGGTCACATGTTTTCACACTTTTATCAGTTTATATATTGGGGTTAATTGTCCAGTTACAGCTTCAGGTTATGAAGTTCTCTCCTCCCAGACTGCTCTCCTCAAGTCACTGTTGTTTATAGTTTTTGGGCCTGAAGCTACAATGGAGTCCTTAGTTCTCAGCCTGTTGTTTTGTCTAACTAAGCTGTGAAGAGAACTTTCTAGCACTTAACATGAAGTTCAAAGTTATATACTAATGTAGTACAGAATCTGGAAAATATGAAAACTAAAACTTAAGGCATCAATCCCTCCAGGGATTAGGAGGGATGGAAGAAGTGAGATGAGGAGGCATATGCACATTAAAGTGTGTGGGATTCAGAAGACTTACTCCTGAGTCAGTCTTGAGCACAAGGGGAGGAAGGGGCTAAAGTAATGATGTTTCCAAAATTTTTTTCCTTTTTTTTTTAAGTATCCACAGCATATGGCAGTCAGGTACTCAGTTTCTATTCAGTAGGTATTTGGGCCTATAACTCTTTGAAACTTTTTTGAGGATACAGAATTACATTAATTAGAAAAAGGATGGCTTCTTGCAGATCTCTAAGCTGGTTTCCCTTCTGTAGCCATAATTTTTCTTTTGGAACTTTTGCTGCCATGAGATACAGTCACAGACTCCACATCCAAAGGTTTTATGACAGTCATGGACTAAAATATGTATCTTGATCCTACGTATGATTCTGAAAATTGTTCTCATCTGCAATCATTGGCTGATTTAAGTTAATTTGTTTTATTTATTTATTTTAAAAAATTATCATTAACAAAAGGAACCCTTCCAGCATCCCCAGCTTGATACCATTTAAGGTACACTTGTATCACTAGACAGAAAATCACTATTACAATTGAACACTAGCAATTAATAGTGTGATATCATCTGCAGAATTGCTGTGTTTCAAAGATGTTATTTCAACATGCTTAGCTGTTAAAAATAAGTGTACTGAGATGACAATACTTTCTACTGATATACTTTCCAAGCAACCTTTTCTCTGACATCAGGTGTTGGATACTGATCTGAGTGAGAAAAAAAAAAATTCAGGAAAGCAGAGTATCTTCTGCTTTGTAGAGCACAGCTTGGTAAATGAAAGTAGTATTTATGTATGTACAAACACTACTTTATATGTTTTCCAGATTCTCTAAGCTTTGTTAATTGAGAGTATTGGTAGTTACGCTGCTATCAGGAATGAATATTATTCCGATCCCTTTGGCCTGCAATACAGCAGGATAAAACTTAGCAAACATGATCAAAGTAGTTCTTAAGTTCATGTCTCACAATCACTTTTTTCCTAGTCTAAGGTTGTCCTATTGGTAAGAGATTGATATTTTCCTGGTGTCGAGCAAAGTCTTTAACTTTGTAGGTGGAAAACTGTACTATTAAATTAGTTACTTTTTGTTCATTACCATTTAAGTGTAATCTTGTAAAAAGATTTGTATTAGTATGACCCACAGAATCTGAACATTTCTCTCCTGAGAACTTTTAGTTCTGTGTAATGTACCATCCAAAACTAAATTTGATGGAGTTTCCTTCAGCAAACTTTCAGAAAAATGAAAATTCCAAGAAACTCTCCTTAGCATAGGAAATGACAAGAATTAAGGCACTTCAGCATTTGGGAATTCACATAGATGTATTAAGATTGCTTATATTTTCCTCTCCTTTTCTCCTTTTTCCTGCAGAAGATACCTTCTCTCTGAAAATCAGATAGTTGTGCTTAAATAACTGTGCCCAAAATCAGTAGTTGCTTTTAAAAGCCCTGTTGGTTTGCTGGACTTAATTTTGTTTGGGGTTTTTTAATAGTAAAATGTTGACTACCCAACTGTTTACACATAAATGAGCAAAAGTTATCAATTACTCAGTACTAATCCAATATACCAATCTAATATACCAATCCAATATACTAATCTAATATACCAATATATATATGGTATATTACTACAAGGTGAGGATTCTGAAATTTCTTCCTACTTGTTTTATAAATATGGATATTTTCTTTTTTTATTCTTATTTTCCTAACCAATGATCTTTATTCTGCTGTATTGCTACAAATTATCAACAAAGGTCTGTCACCTGTATCTATCTTCTTTCTGGTTTTTACATATGAAACATTGGACAGAGAAGTGTTTAAAAAAAAACCATCTTTATGTTTATGTTCATCATCACTATGATGGTGTTTCTGCAAATCTGCAGGTAATTTTAAGTTCATAATAAGATTCTGTGTGCACTCTGTACTTCCCTGTTTGTTTAGGGTGTGAAATAGCACAGTGGGACATTCTGAGTGTTTCTTATCAGTGAGAATTGAGGTTCTTATACCTTTAAGAATAATTTTGATTGTCACAGAAATATGAAAAACAAATTCTGCAAGGAATATTTTTCAAGTGTTGGCATATTCTTTTAAAGAAGCCAATGAGCTTCCACAGAAGTAATTTAAAACAGTTCATAGGGCAATTTAATTATGACTCAAGAAAAAAAGTATTTATTGGTGTCTCTCTGAAGATCTCAGTATCTGTCTTTGGTAATTCATTCATTCTTTCTCTCTCCCTTTTTAAAAAAATAAAACAAAACAAACAAGGGAGGGATGGACCAGTGAAGTCAAAAGGTAAGATTTCATGTTAGAGCATTTTGAAAGGAGAAGACTCAACTTTCCCTGTCCTGAGAAACCTGTTTAACAAACTTACTGCATGAATACATAAAGCAGGTTAAAAAAGAGATCAGAAGAGGGTTTTTAGTAGGAATAGGACAAGGGTAATATTGTGATAGGAAAATGGTTATGGTTTTAAACTAAAAGAGAGTAGTTTCAAAGTAGATAAGAGCAAAAATTTTTTTTTTTTTTTTTTTTTTTTTTTTTTAATGAGAGTGGTGAACACCTCAATAGGTGCCCCAGAGAGGTGGTAGATGATCCATGCCTGGACATTTGAAGTCAGACTGGATGGGGCAACCTGGTACAGTGGTAGGTATCCCTTTCATTTCAGGGCCTTGGACCCTAAAGATTCTTTCCAACCCATAGTATTCTTTGATTCTATCGTATCATATGAAAGCACCTCAAATTTTCCTTTGCCTTGTCAGCAGGTCTCATATAGCCCTATTATATGAAGTAGAAGTCTCTGTGGTCCAAGGATGTTTTATCAATTTCAGTCCTCTAACAGTCTGTGTATTTTCAGAATCAGAATAAAGATCCAGTTAATATAGAAAAGAATTAATATTAGAAGTTTTTGCATATGCATTACCACTTTCCTATTTTTGTATTTATAAACCTTGAATAACTGTTGGCAAAAATATCAAGAATAAGTGGGGAAATTTGAAAGGAGAGCAGGATTACAAAAGCTTAGAAAAATAAACAAGAAACTACATAGATGAAGCAGAGAAAGACTACAGCTGCAAATATATAATCATGTCTGTGTGACTGCCTCTGGGAATACTTACTGGTATACTGTTCACACAGTGGGCTGTACTTTTCACGTCTTTCATATGCTGCATATATTCTACTTTGTGTTGCGTAATTTCCATAGATGAATTTATACTGATGTTAAGTATCTTGTCTTTCACCAAATCACATTCTTCAAAATTTATTTCCCATGTATTTTTCACATACAAGCCATTGTTAATAGTTATTTTCATATATAAAATTTCATAGAACAAATTTTCTACCCTTTATGGCTCCCATGGAAGTGTTTCTTTACTGCATTAATTCCAGGATCACATCTCAGATTGCAGCCTCCTTCTAGCTGTGAAACACACCTGCATGGTGGGCTTTTCTAAGACACTAGATTTTCCCTTGACTAATCACTCTGAATATTTAGTTTAATTCAATTTTCTAATATTATCATGATGAAGGCACTCAGACTCAACACTGGAAATCTCCAGTTAGATCTGTTATGTGTGGTTTATTGAACTTCGGTAGTGAGTTTGTTTTTTTTTAACAGAGTACTGATGTGAGTATATGAACTTTTTGAAGCTAAATTCAGACATGCTGTCTTTATTTTTCCACTTTATTTTTAATATCCTTTATCCATAAAATTAAGAGATAAGAGGGTTTATATTTTGTACAGGGCTTTGAATGAGTAATATAGTTCAAATGGGTAGAAATGAGGGCCTGGAAGTTATTCCCCTTTTAAAAATCTGATTTTAAGAAGGAAAACTAGCTTATAACACAGCTTTATCGTATTGACAAAGCTTTCTACTTGTCGAATGCCCTTCATTAAGATGACCAGTTGTTTCTCTGCTTTGGATATAGTCCATTTCTGAGATTTCTTTTCAGCTGACTAACAGGAACAGGAAAAGGAAAATGCAATTTTATTCTTGCTAACCTATTGCAAATAGGTGTTCAGGTTTGTGTAGGAGAAACACAGCACTTTTGATTTTGCGATGACACCTCATTTGATTTAAGGAGAAAATTGAATCCAATATCTTTCGCTACACTGTGTGATAGCATAGAGAATTTTCCAATGTCAGAGTTATAAAGGAACTTCTTAAAATTTTTTTTTAATATAACAATGTCATATTTTGCATAAATTGTGTCTCATCAGGACCATTCCTTTGGAACATTTTCTGCAATTTATTAAATAAGATGCTTATATGATGTTTTCGTGAGAAGAAGAGAAATTTTAAGACTGCCTTTGGCAGCAGTTGTCATGCACAAACAATTGCATTAGTGTCTCCGTCTCTCTGGGTGCC